>NW_006439713.1:1761865-1763668 GCF_000325575.1 Pteropus alecto | reverse complement strand
GTGCCCTTGTCTTCCAAATCACTGATCGAGCCTCTGCTTTATCTAATCTACTGTTGCTTCATTTTAATGTGTTATTTATTTCAGTTTTTGTAGTCTTCCTTTCTGACTGGCTCTTTGCTCTACAGTCAGGCTTTTTTTTTTTTTTTTTAATGCTTGATCATATAAAGAGAGGGCCATTTTTACATAAGAGAGTCCCATAGCCTCCTGGCAGATAGAATCAGAACACTTTATACGGCAATGTAAAATATTAATTTGCATGTATGGTCTATATTATGAAATTTATGTATTCATTACAGTACCAATAACGGTGAGCGTCAACTTTAAACGTCTTGAAAAAGATAAAAGAAGGTAATGCTCCCAGGACTGGCTATATCTACATATACATATACTTTGCATATATTTTCCATATAGTGGAATATTTGAGGTTTTATACAATTTTCTCACTATCTATGATTCTTTTATGATTATTTTAGTACCATTTTTCAAAGTCACACATATTTACAGTCTCTCTGTGCCAGAGACTGTATCAAAAATTCTTCCATGGTCTTTCTGCCATCTATACCTGTGAAACCGTGAGAGGTACTGACTGACTGACAGCCTCTTTCATCGTCCTGAAACACATACCTCCCAATAGGATGGAAATTTTATTTCTCCCTGTAACCCAGGCCTTTCCCGGGAGTCTGGGGGAGATGCCACGCAGACAGGTGAGACAGGCCACCAAAGCTTTGTGTCATTGGAACACGTATGTGAGCGTTTCTACGTTTCCTCTAAGTTTGCACCAGCAGAGCAACATAAAGGGCCGACTTCCGGTCCAGCACCCACCCCACAGCAGCCAAAGCAGATCCATCCCCAAGATAAATTCCCAGGAGGCTGCAGAAGGTGTGGTGCCCTCTGGGGAAGATGGGTGTCATGTCAGAACCTGTTGCAATTCTTGCCTGCTGGGAAATCTCCAAATGAAAGTTTTGAACACTTTGCTTTAGGTTCAATTAGAGATCCAAGTATCGTTTTCACGTCAATTTCAGGAAACGCCTTCCTACAGCTCTTCCTTTTCTTAGTTATCCTTTTTTTTTTTTTTAAATGTGACAAAGTGTATGTGTTTCCTCTGTCCTGTTGGTGTGCTGATTTTTTAAGTACTATCCAGATAGGCAAAGAAAATATACTCCTATGCAGCTAACCTCGGGGCATCGCTGTGCATCCGCCAGGGAACCTTCAGCTTCCCCTGGGCTTCTGGTATTTTCTCACAAGGGCGAGATTTCCTCTCTCTCTCTCTCTCTTTCTCTCTCTCTCTCCCTCTCCCTCTCTCTCTCTCCCCCTCTCCCTCTCTCTCTCTCCCCCCACCCCTGCTGGGTAGGGGATTCTGCTTAAGGCTTTAATTTTAACTGTCAGCAAGTCATACATTTTACGCAGACTGTGTTCCAAAATTTGAAATGGGAATTGACACTGTAGCTAATCCCAGGCACTGCCAAATGATGACAGTTTCCTCCTATTCCCAAATAAGAGGGAGCCATTCATACATGGAAGTTCATATTTACGTGGCGACAGGCCGCCGAAGGTGCAGTCACACTTACTAATTGGGACTGATCTAGTCGAGAGCAATAGCTTTTCAAATGCCCAGGAAGAAAGCATTTCAAAACGAAACGCTGGACGGACATGAAGAGAGCAGGGTATTTGCAATATTCACTGATTTCATTTTTACAACTATGCAGGTGTTTTTAAAAACGTGTCCACATTGCAGATGATGTAATGCTTATGAGTGCATATTTTTACATAACCGCCTGCGAGGACAGCGTAGTCAAGAAGGTG
>NW_006439713.1:1761269-1761824 GCF_000325575.1 Pteropus alecto | reverse complement strand
TTAAAGCCTGCACTGCCGCTGGGGACGAATTACGGCAGAATTAAAGCACATGTTTTAAATGCTCATGAAGCTTTGAACCTGAAGGCGAACGCTCCTAACCGACCCCTCCACCTGCCTGCACTTGGAGCGTCACGTCCCTTCGAGGTTGTAATGTGTCAAAGTGCCCATCTCCCGGTCCCTCCTCCCCTCAGACATCGGGTTTATTCTGAATGAGGTAGCCACCTAGTACTGGAGTTAGCTCCGAGCTGTCACTTTGCTAGGTAAGCGCCTCTAAATGATTACAGGGCGATTTCGACCCCCAGCCTCTCTTCCCAAAAGAAATAAAAATCATCTTAAAAAAAAAAAAAAACCCACAAAAAACAAATGAGAGCATGGAAACGTAAGCCCAGATGTGGGGGAAACAGGAAAGCCTTCATGCAGCCGGTCCCCCCGCGCTCCGGTCCATACAAGAAATGAATTCATCGCAGACCCAAAGGCTCACCATTCGCGAAGCTCTGGAACAAGGAGAGGGCCAGTATCCACATGCCCCTGCTGCTCCCCGGCCTCCCGCGAGCG
>NW_006439713.1:1750672-1760877 GCF_000325575.1 Pteropus alecto | reverse complement strand
CTGAGTCACAGTGATGCCTCCCTCACCTTCCCTGCCTGCGAGGCGGGCGGGCGGGCGGGCGCGCGAGGAGCGAGCAGCCGGGCGGAGGCGAGCGGGGACCCCTCCCCTGCCTCTGGCCGCCGGGGCGCTCTGCGGTCTTAAAGCAGCCGCGGAGAACTGGAGGCGAACTGGAGGCAGGACCGGCGACAGCGCAGCCACGGCACAGTCACGCACAGTCATCGGAATGCATTTCTTAGTGGCTTAAATAACCGTTTCCACAGCTGATTATTTTTAGTTATTTTCTTGCCGGTTGCAAATAAGATATGGCCAGGGGTGACTATTCCGGAAGGTTGTCAGCTAAGCAGAGGTGACCATGAAATGTTAGCAGCTTCAATAAAATGTGCAACTGGATTCAGATTTCATATTGACTGTTATAAAAGTCCAGTTCATTTGCCTGGAGGGAATGACGCTTCGCAGTCTTTGCTGCTCCGGTGAAGATCTCTATGGTTAATTTTTAATTAATGGTGCAAAAAAAAAAAAAAGGAACAAAATTGCTGATAATCTGAGTAATTCCAAACATATAGCCCCTCCCACATTACTGTGACTTTTAATTAATGGTGCAAAAAAAAAAAAAATGAGCAAAATTGCTGATAATCTGAGTAATTCCAAACATCTAGCCCCTCCCACATTACTGTGAAAAGCCAGTATGATAACACTTCCTGCATGTTCTGTAAGGTTCTTGAAGTCATAAAAATATTCTAAAGAAAGGTATCAAAAGCTCATGCATCCGTATTCCATCGCTGTGCAAAATCATGACCAACAGGGCTGGGATGCACCCCGATTTCGGATCTCAGGTGGAATGCTCAGAGGCAGGCAAAAAGACCGAGGTGGGGCATTTGCGGGCGGGGAGGTCTCACGGGAAATGAGTGGGCTTCGTGGGCACTGGGCGTCTTCTGCCCGGGCTCCATGCGCCCCTCCACATACGAAAGGGGAATTACGCACCTCGAACGGCTTACAAATAACAGGAAAAGCAAATGGTGAGGCAGAAACAAGATGGTGCTTTACCCGACTTGGGCACAAGATGGCCAGGCCCTGTGCACGAGGAAGGGCCAGCTGAGCCCGGGATGCTGCGTGCTCGCCATCACTCTGCAGCTGCAGGTGGTCACGTGCCGCTGCCCACTCAGGACCTCAGCCCAGCCCTGCCTTGTCACACACCCCAGTGTCCTCTGGCTTTGCACGCACGGGGTGCCCATGTGCTGGTCTTTCCTAAATGCAGTCCAGGAAAGCAGGCAATGGGGTGGCATCTGTTCCCGCATCCAGCACCCCACCCACACATTCGGTTCACAAATTCTTAACTGCACACCAGCCATCTGCGAAGCTCCACTCAGCCTTAATAGTCAGGCGTTCAAGCTGGGGCCAGACACACCCAGGGCCAGAGCACAGTTTGGCCTGACAGGCCTCATGCATGTTACATGTGCCTCATCATCCTCATACACAAGATGGAAACCATCGAGGTCCCTAACCCGTACGGCTGTGAAGATCAATGGCATATTCCTGCCATGGGGTCACTGTCTTGAGTGATGGCTGTGGTCACTATGAGTCCGGGAGCAGGGCCCATCACGTAATCTGCAGAGACTAGCACAACATCAAGCGGGCATTAAAGGTACTAATATGTAAAGCAAATGGGGAGACTTTTTCAGTCTCTGTCCGCTTGCCATGGTGTTGGTACTGCTATTTAATGCCATGCTCCCTTGGGTATGGGAATAATCCCAGGTGAGTGCCTGCGGGTCACCAGTGGCCCACGTCTGCCACCCTCTGCTGGACCAGTGCGCTGTGCCCCTGCCGGGCCTGAAGGAAGCAGTCGATCTCCGTTTTCCACAGGCCACTGCCCCAATGCGCAGTGGGTAGGGGATCCCCAACGAACGGCGGCCCCGTGCTGGGAAGCGCTGTACCTGGATCAGGGTGGGAAAGGGTCACCCTGGTCAAGTCAATCGTGCACTGTGCCATGACGAAGGTGGCCAGGGACAGTGGCCGCCAGGCCCCACCCTAAGATTCCGTTGGAACGCAGATACACACGCCCAGCCTCCACGCTCCCTGCGTGCATACCAGCCTCCCTCCAGGCAGACTGTGGGTGACAGCAAAACGCAGGCCTCCTCTTCCAACGTGACCCAGCCGCTACCCTACCAGAAAGCAGCGATGATGGCAGCATGGACACGCAGACGCTGGTCAAGGCCAAGGGCACCGTGAGTCGGGGAGAGGGAGGCCAAGGACCCCTCCCGAGGAGGTGGCAGAGGCGGGATGGTGTGAGAGCCGTAAACACAGGAATAAAATTCATTTTAAACATTAAAATTTTCAAGATGGCAACTACAGAGCATTTAACCCCAAGTGCAGGCCCTTCTGGGGGTGGGGGTGCCCCAGTGCGAGTGCGCTGGTCCCACCCCCATGCAGCCAGCCCTCTGCGGTCGTCTGCCCAGTGTCTCTGCCACAGACCGACTCGGTTAATTATCCAGAATGGGCCTAATAGCACCAAACTCTCTTTTCACCAATATTTTTAGAACGTCCTTCAGTAGAGAAACACATCCCATGAAATTGTCAGCTCCATGATCAGACACCGCATCTCTCCTGTTCGAGAGGCTGTCCCCAAGGCCTGGCACGGGGCCTGGCACCTGCGCCTGCACAGTGAATGTGGGTGGAATGGAACGCAGATCTCGACAGCAGGTGGAAAGTGACCCCTGCTCTAACACAGGTACTCAAAGCGCCGTGGACTTTTGGAAGAGAGAGGGGACTTCAGAGTCACCCTCAAGTTCAACATGCAAAAGGGAATCTAGGGAAAGGGGGCATTCCGCCCCGATCGAGCAGACCTCAGAAAAAGCCGACTTCCTCAAATACGTTTAGGTGTAACGTGCCTTGGCTGGAAACCTCCTCAGGTGTCCCCAGGCGAAATCTGAAGGCCACTTCAGATTGGTAAGTGCTGGTCTTAATAAGCCACAGAACCTACTGCATGAGGCTTGTCCTGGGTGGCGACACCTGCCCACCGGAGTCTGAAGTGTTTGTATAGAGGCCACAATGGGGTTCGGTCGCATGCACCGTCCAGATGAGCTCAACGACACCTACTTTCTGGAGATTTCTCATCCTCGAAGCGGCTCCTAGCACAGGAAGGGGCCGGGGGAGGGGGGTGTGGAGGCTCTGATTGCTTCTTTTGGCTCCAGGGTCAGCCGGAAGTCACGTCCTCACGATGACCTCCTCCAACAATGCAATTCTTTTCCGTATTCCTAATTTGTATAAGACCTGGCCTCTCGAAGATCGCCCTTCACCTGAAAGCATTCCATATGGAATTGCTCCCCCCAGACCCCCTCCCACTGCTCTGCAGTCAGCCTTCCTAGCAGAAGAGAAACTGTCAAACAGGCCGTTTCTGTGTCCACTTGAATTTTGCTGAATAAGAAACAACACACATTTGGGGAGCAGCATCAACCGGTTTCATCATCGATGACTCCCCATTCTTGTTGGAGCATCAAGACGAGCATCTCCGAAGCGGTGGCATTTCAGCCGCGCTCCAAGGGAAGAGAGAGGGTTGCACGTAGATGGGGATCAGGGGGGAGGCCTTTGGGGCGCCCAGGTCGGCAAGGCCCGCTCCCTTATGACATATGTAGTTAATACTGACCCAGAAGACAAGTAGTCGCAGGAATGAAACCTGTGCTAGTGTCCTCGGGCTGCCGAAACGTGTGCCACAAACTAGAATGACTTAAAATGACAGAAATTCACTACCTCACAGTGCTGGAGGACCGAAGCCCCGAATCGAGGTGCTGGCAGGACTACCTTTCCACCTGCAGGGAAGAACCCTGCCGTGCCTCTTCCAGCCTCCAGCGGTGGCCGGCAGTCCTCGGCGTTCCTTAGCCTGCAGACGCGTGACTTCGGTCTCTGTCCTCACGTGGCCTTCTCCCTCTGTGAGCCTCTGTGTCCCTTTTCTTCTTATAAGCACAGCAAGGAGCATGAGGGACTTAGCCAATCCAGTAAGGCTTCATCTGCAACTCGCAATGACCCTGCTTCTAAATACGGTCACATTCTGAGATGCCGACCGTTAGGGTTTCGATATATTATTTGGGGGAAACACAGTTCAACCCATAACGGGACCCGAGATGCCTGAAATCAAAAGGCAAGAGGCATAAGCAGGGATTCCAGAGAGGAAGGAACGTGGGCTTGGCTGAGGACGGCGGGGTCTTGTCCCACCTGTCACTTGCGCTATGTGCTCCAGAGGCCCACTCTTGGCACACACGCCCAGAAAAGGGATTCGGACTTTATCCTGGAGTCTCCGGTTCTTCCCTTAGAAATGAAATAATCATACTTGCTCTTCTTATAATAAAGGGTTGTCGAGATGATCAAATGAGATATGGGAATTGGCTTCGATAAAGATCGTACAGAGAACCATCGCACGGAATCATCACTGTCTACTGCTGGACCTGCAGAAACATTCTGAGGAAATTTATTACTTGACAAAGACTCATTCCGGCTGTGGTGCTTTAATTAAATTGAAATCAGGCCCTATTACGCCTCTGGTCTCTGAACTGCAACGGGCAGAAACGTTTTTTGGCAGGCCCGCCGCCTTCTTCCTCCAGGGAACTGATGAAGACCTTCCACAAATGTTTAGAGCGTGTCTGCCAACCACAGTCACTATGGCAGTTCCTGGGAACTTACAGATGAGTAGGTATGGACCAGGATGGGCACTAGGGAGCCTCTGGGTTGCTCGGAATGTTCTCTGTCTGGATCTGGGTGGAAGCTACGAGGATATATACACACACACATAAAATTCACCAAAATTCACCGCTTAAGATGAGTGTACTTTACATGCTTTAGATGCTTTAAGTTAAAAAAAAAAATGGCTAAGACACAGCCCCATAATTTAGTGGGAGATTCGGACAATGGTACAGTAATTGGATGAGATAAGCTCTACCATCGGAAAGCGACACACGTGACTCCACTAGCTGCTGGCGGTGGCGGTGGCGGTGGTGGTGGAGTGTGTACGGCCGAAGCTGAGATGAGCGTGGAAGGACCGTGCAAGGAGGTATTTGGACTTTCCCCTGAAGGCGAGAGGAAACCTCTGGTGTATGGTGAGCGGGAAGTGACGTGATCACATGAATGTTCTGGAAACATTCTCTGATAAGGAAGCGGTCGAGAATGACCTGAGGGGTTTGAGAAGGACACAGGGAGACCATTAGAAGATGAGCCTGAGTCTACATGGAAAATGATTAAGACCTGATGAAAGCCTGGTCCTGGGGTGAAGACACTCGTCTCTTATAACACGGGAAGACATTTAAAAGGGAAGACGATCGGGACTGAGAAGTGCTGCCAAGAGTGATGGCAGTTGCTGTCGACACCAGCATGGTAGTCCTGGGATTGTCGTGGACAGTTATTCAGCATCGGTGCGTCCAGCTCTGTGCCGAGTACTCACCAAATTCACCAAATTCAATTCTCGCCTGCGACATATCTGCTCTTGCTGTTATTCCAGTCCTCAGATGAGGACTTCAGCTCAGTGAAGCCCAGAAGCTCGTGCTGCAGCACCCAGCCGGGTAGGGGCGGAGCTTATCCCGAACCCGAGCACCACACTCGTGGGTCTAGTGAAGATGGGTCTTCTCCGAAGAGGGAAGAGACAGGGAGGAGGTGGTGAGAGATGGACAGGAAGTGGTGAGACAGACATAGGGAGGAAGTAATGTGAGAGAGACAGGAAGCAGCGAGGCGGGCACAGAGGAGCAGTGCTGAGATGGGCAGGAAGTGGCGAGACAGGTGGGAAGGACACCAAGACCCCTCACGCCGTTCCATGTAGGACGCCTGACCAAAATCAGGGACACCATCATCTCTCAGAGGCTTTTCATGTTCCGCTCTACGTCTACCCTCACACCCACATCTAGTCTCCATGACGCAGCCAGCATGGTCTTCACACACACACACACACACGCGCTCGCGCGCGTGCACGCGTGCGCGCGCACACGCACACGCACACGCACGCACCCAGGTCACAGGCAGTCCTGCTCAAAAATCTCCATTTACTTTTGCCATTTCACAGCATGAAACCCAAAGCCCTCACCATAGCCATGGGCCCCGATCACCCTTCGGGGGAGATCGGCTGTGCTTCCCCTCGGCACTGGCCTCCTTGATGTGCCTCAAACAGGACCAGCACAGTCCCGTTCCTTGATGTGCCTCAAACAGGACCAGCACAGTCCCGCCTTCTGCATGGAACGCTTCCCGTCAGCGGTCCCCACGGCTCTGTCCCACCTATCATCACGCCCCACCCAATGCCTTTTGTCCTCATGACAACCCCACGCCGATGGCATTTCTACCCTGTCAGTATCTACCCTCTGACCTTATATTCTCTAGATTATTTACGATTATCTGTGCTCACTCGTGGCTCATCCGCCTCTGCACAAGCTGGAACTTCATCTTTCTCTTCACTATTGCGTTCACCACACCAACCACAATGCTCAGCATGTAGTAAGTGCCCAATGAATGTCTGTTGGGTGAAGGAAAAGAAAGACTAGGTTTTCAGGAGAGTCTTCATGTGACCTCGCAGACCCTACTACGTCTCCGCCATTCCGATTCCTGGGAGACACACAGCATTGGAATAATAAAAAGACCACCAGATGCCGGGGAAAAAAACAACCTTCTTACATGTCAAATGATCCAACTTGCATAAACGTTTCATCAAAATAAATATTTCTTTACTCCCCACTGGGCAGGTGGCTCGCGGATGGGCACTCGAACACGTTATTTTCCACATGAAGACAGTTACGGAGTCTGGGGATTTGAATCAGAAGAGAAGGTCGAGGCGGGGTTGGCATCAAATAGGCTTTAGAAGCGGAGAACACTTCAAAGAGGAACAAGCCTGTGTGGAGCACGCGGACGGCAGCAGCCCCCTGGGGTGACAGCGAAGGGAAGGAGAGATGGCGGAGGGAAGGGGTCGGGAGGGGAGAGGGAGATGGGGGAGCAAGGCGGAAGCTGCTCGGGGGATCCCCGAGTTTCGGCCAGGGCCCTCCATGTCTGAACGGGTCTAAAACCAGGGGTTGCAAACTGCCTGCTTTTGAAAGGCTGGTGCAGACACGAGATGCCCGGTGACATGAGGGGTTCGAGGCGGCTGTGCTCTGGGCCTCGTTTCGTGAGGCGCCTCGGTCTGAATGTGGAGAAGGAATCCTGCTGGGTTTAGCGCGGGGCTGTGGCATCCTGTGACGTGACCCAGTGTGCGCCTGAGGGGAAGCAGTCCAGGCTCACTGGGTGACCCTGGAACCTCCATGTCCCCAGCCACAGCTCAGCTCAGCTCTGTGGCTTCGGGGGCAGCGCACCAGACCCCCCTGGAAGAAACATGATGAAACGCGTCAGGGTCGCCCTCGTTCCCGGGAGATACTGCACGAGGAGGGGCGGGGGACCTAAACGTCAGGAGGGAAAGCCCAGGGGACACGCCTAGCGAACATTCCCATCACGTGACGCTGGCCCGGAGCAGGGTGGTTAAGACAGCGACTGTGGGCTCATGGAGTGTGTACAAGTATGTCCTGGCAGGGCCCCATGGAGTTGGGTGACCGTGGGTGGTGACTTAGTCTCTGGCCTCAAAAGACCACCCTGCTGACCCTGCCTACGGCACAGGGCCGCCACGAGGACGGGACAAGTTGAAGCCGGGCGAGCGCCTAGAATAAACACCTGGCAGAGGAGCAAAAAGCCCAGCAAATGTAAGTGATCAGGGCTGTTATTGCTGCTAGTTTTATTGTTGTTGCTGTTCGTGAGGCGTCGTGGCTCGAGGCGAGAATGGAAGAGCAGACGAAAAAGGCACGGTGTGGGCGATAGGACGGATCGGGAGCATGGGGGAGACAGGGAAAGGGGACACTCGGGACAGGAGAGGGGGAAAAGGAAATAAGCGGAGGTTTCCCTGTGATGTACATGAACCGGATTTGAATGACTTTAGAGAAGTCAAAAAACTGGGGCTCCGATAAAATCAGGCCCCGATCTCATTTCAGACATACTGAAAATATTCTTAATTTACACAATGAACAAGAAAAACATTTTTACGAACGCTTTGACACCCAACCAAGTCAGATAGTAGAGCATCCTGGAGAAAGCACGTCTAACGTAGAGGCGGAGGACATTCTTGTACGCACGAGGGAAACCCCAGAAGCTATAAAAGACGGTCAACTAAAGGCATCGTTCGAATAACAAAATACTGCAAAACGTCGCAGACGAACAGTGGGGTCCAGGTCTGGGGGCACATTCACCCCGTACAGGACAGATAAAAGCCTTATGGCAATAAAAGTTTGAACACTTTTACCAGTTATCAAAAACACCGTCGAGTTCATAGAAAAACAGGCCCGTGATTTGACTATGACAGCTCACAGGACAAGAACACGGGAGCAGTAAACCTGGGAAGATGCTCGATCACGTTCCCAGGCAACACGATGCGAACTTAAATAACGATCACGTCCTGCCTCTCACCATGAAATCGAAAGGAATGAAAAGAAGTGGAAACTCCGATGTTGGTGGGATACAGGGAGAGAGGGCCTTTTCAGACACTGCTGGTGGCGGCGTGACGTTTTATAGCTTTATTTTAAACAGATTCCAGCAATATGTATTTAGAAAAACGAAATGAAAAAATTCACTTACCCTTCCACTTAGCAATCCTACTCTTGGGAATATATCCCATTGAGATAAAAAAATAAATAAATAACTAGTACTTAAAGCTATTTATATAATTCTATCCACTGCGGCTCTGTTTGCTGAGAAAACAGAAAGAAAAAGGGAGGAAATTATCTGAGTGGCCATCAATGAGAGAAGCTAAATAAATTTTGAAATGTGCAAACATTGGAACGTTACAGTAAAAAAAAAAAAAAAAATCAGTGACGTAAGGACATTTCCACCATATTGAATTGAAAAAAAAGTGAAATTCAGAGGAATATGTAAAATACCTCATTTTTGTAAAACAATGACCGAAACCCTGTGCGTGTGCATGTATGTGCGTGTGCGTGTGTGCGCGTGTGTGTGCGCGTGTGCGCAGTTGTGTGCGTGTGTGCGCGCGTGTGTGCGTGTGTGTGTTCGTGTGTGCGCGCGCATGTGTGCGTGTGTGTGTCGTGTGTGCGTGTGTGCGCGGTTGTGTGCGTGTGCGCGCGTGTGTGCGTGTGTGTGCGCGTGTGTGTGTGAGCATGTGTGAGCAAACTCGTAAAGGTGCGAAAATGTCGCTCGTCCTATGTAGACATTTGTTCCCCAGTTGGGTTGAGGTGGGGACTGGGGAAGAACGGAAGGAGGAAAATAACGAAGAGAGAGGAAGGAAGGGGCCGATGTAGAGAAGGGCAGCACGTGAACCCTGAGCTCGTTGAGTAAAATATCAATGCCAAAATCAAAACGCTAATTACAAACGGTGGTTGTCTAGGCAGTGGGATAGCGAATTGGTTTTTTTCTTTACACTTTTCTGGGTCGTTTGATCCTTTTTATTTTCTTGATAAGAATACGTAAAATTAAATGAAAAGATGATGATGAAATACAATGAAGTCGGGTGGGGAACCAGGCAAGGTCTGGGTCCCTCGGCCGGGGGTGGCCTGAGTGTGCACGCTGAGCCTCAAGGCCACTTCTCTTGTCTCCGGTCCCCTGGCCATCCTGGGCCTGCCTCCCTCAGGCCTGGTCGCACCTGCAGGGGGAGCCACTTTCCTCCACAATGTGCACGCAAGGGCTGCTCCCCCTTGGTCGCTCCTCCCGTGGTCCCCACGCTCCCAGCGCCCCCTGGCTTCACTCTGCAGCTCCCGTCACACCCGGTTTCAGATGAGCGCCCCCTCTGACCTTCCCTCCTTATAAAAAGCCCTAAGTGCCGTGGCCCACCCTCCTGTCCTCTTCCCCACGCTCCCGCAAGGGGCCCAGCCACATGGTCAGAAGCCGAACCCCAGGGGACGGCACGCGAGGAAGGGGCCTGTTTTCGGGGCTCACCTGGCGGAAGCACGTGCAGAGGTGTCAGTCCAGGGAGGGAGGGAGGCGGTTCTAGAAGGAGGACCGTGGGCGTCCACACAGACGTCGGTGGGAGAAGGCGGGATCCGAGGCCGCGCGGAAACCTCGCGGGGGGCAACTGCGCCACCCCGCTGTCCCTCGGCATCCCGGTCTCAGCTCGTCGCCTTGAGGGAGCACCGCGTGCACCAAGGTGGCAGAGGACAGGGTCCTTTCAGCCAAGGAAGGAGCACCTGAGCAGGACTCAGTCTGGGGACTGGGCGTCC
>NW_006439713.1:1739363-1750073 GCF_000325575.1 Pteropus alecto | reverse complement strand
ACTGAGTTATATCCTGGTGTCGTCTTCAAGAGTTCTCTTCCCATGCATTTTATGATCCTGGAAAATGCCGGCCACACACCCTTATGCAAAGGTGTAACTGGGTGAATGATCATTAAAGGGATGTTTGAAATAACGACAGGAAGTAAAAAAATCGAAACACCTGCTGCTGAGGCCAGTTAAATAACTAACGGTGTTCCTAAAAAATGGAATACTCTACAGCCCTTAAAAAGACAAGGCAGCTTTAGCACTCATACGTTAAAAGCGCCGGGATGTTTCGAAGTGAAAGAAGTAGCGTAGAAAAAACGATGGGTACTGTATGTTTCCACTTACACAGTGAAACGCGTTTACGTCTGATGTTTGCACGTGCGTTAACGGGTAACTCCTGGAAGGGGTAAGAAGCTATTATCCGTAGTGGCATCTGAGAAGGGGGACCGCAGTAGGACATGGGAAGGACGCATAACGTCATGAAATAGTCTTTCCTATCTAACAGAGTTTCCTTACTAATTTTATTTCATTTTACTATGCATATGGTACATTTTCAATTAAAAGTCGTCAGCGTAAAAAGATAACTATAAGCTTTAAGCAATTATTGTCTATAGCTCTGTCCGATATCTAAAGAACCAATATGTCAGAACCAATATCTCAGCCACTAGCCACATGTGGTCATTCACATAACTAAAATAATTTCAAAACCTAGTCCCCCAGGAGCGCGAGCCGTGTTTCAAGGGCTCAGTGTCCACACGTGGCTGGTGGCTGGCACACTGACAGTGAATACAGAGAACATTCCATTCCTGCAGACAGTTACACTGGACAGACCTGGATACGACTCTTCACAAACCTGAGGCCAGAGAACTTTTCTTAAACTATCTAAGCCTTTGATCTTCACAGCAGAGTTGATTCAAAGGAAAAATACAAACGGATTCTGCATTATAGAACCAGACACGCGTTTCATTAAACATCCCAGGGCTTTTCCTGGCATCCTCGTGCACTTGCGAGGGCACTCCCTTGTTCTATACCCTTCAGCACTTTGGGTCAGCTGTCTTTCCCTCTCTCACCTCGTTAACCACCAGGAAAGCGAGACACTCGTCCCTTCCACCCTTTACAGTGTTGTGACTTAAGGCTCTAGGCTACTTTGCATGTATTTTCAAGTATTACGATGTCTGTGTACTTTTGCCCCATGGCAAACTAAATTATTCAATATTTATGGATGCTATTTGTGTGTATAAATTAAGAGAAACTAAGTAACGAGCCCAAAATCATCTGAAGTTTTCATTGTCTTGGCAATACTGGGACTTCCTCCCTTTTTCGGATTCCTCATCCTCCGACTTGTTTCGGCTTCTGAGGTCCTTCCCGACTCTGGGAAGCCAAAGTTGGAGTCCCAGCTGAGAGCACAGCTTGGGTCACCATGGACCCCTAAGCAGCGTCATCGGTACACATGGCTTAAGAAACCCAAAGACCAACCAATCAGCTGGCGGTGGCTCTTCCCTTTCGATTCAGAAAATATCATTTCTGTTTCTTAATCAGTCTACTATGAATTTAAGTCCTCCAACAGGTCTTGGGCAGTCAACCCTCAAGGAAGTAACCGTTAAGTGAGAGATAAATGCAGGATTCACTAATATCCTTGCCCTTCAGAGTGAAATTAGCTGATTGTAAATTTCTCTCTTCTGCATGCCGAGCGGCCTTCCTCCCGGCTAACACAGTACCGGGCTGGCACCTGGTCGACCCGCCCTCCTGAGGCTCATCCTGAGCCCCATCGGAGCCCCACACCCGGCCACCTGTTAGGCTGGGGGTTTCCATAATCAACCACTAGAGGAAGAAGTGAGGACAAAGACAAAGTGTTCTTTCACTCAATTTCTCTTTTCTATATTTGGACTTCCCAGAAGAAACTGCATGATCCATCTCAGAGGAGAGGACTTAGAACCTGCGGGGGAGGCACAAAGCTGTGCCTTTACCCACGAGCAGAGATTCGGGATGACCTTTTCGCTCCGAGAGAAATACAAATCTCCCCATGCCGAAAGCTCTCTTTCCTTATTCACAGACTTTAATGAGAGCGGCTTATAATAGTGACCTGATCTGAACCCACCACGCAGCAAAGTGAGGCACAAGTGGGGCTTGGCCCAGCTCACAAAGTGCACCCTGTCCCCAGCCAGGCACTGCGCGGGAAGGGAGCGTCAGGCCGGGGGAGGGGGGATGCGGCAAATTCACGCGGTTCTGCTCTTCGTGGTTCTCAGACCGGAAAAATCCGGCCGTATAACCGCATCGTGATCCGCCTCAGCTTAGAAGGTGCAAAGGGGTGAAACATGATACGATCAGTTCTATTTTTTTCTCTTTATCTACCAAAGTGCTCGGAATACAAATAAATAATTATTGAAAATTTCACATTCGTCAACCAGCATCCAATCCATTGCTATGGGTAATTTTTAAGGGAAGATAGCAATGGTTCATTAATACGGCTCTGATGGGTAGGAACGTGTTCTTCGTAAATGAATTTTCCCAACAAATTTGTCTTTAACGTAAACAAAAGAAACTTCTTCAAATGAAGATTAACATTATCAACTTGAGAGTCAGACAGATGAGAGCGAGAATTCATCTCTCTAATTACTGGTGATCAGGCCTCAAGCCGCTTGTTTCATCTCTCAAGGCCTGTTCCCTCACATGTGGTAGGGGAATGTCAACACGACCCAGCCCGTAAAGGTCTTGTGACGCTTAAACAAAGCATCATCTCTGCTCAGGGCTGTGCTGGTAAACCAGAAATGCTCACATGGTGATCGTCTTGCACTGTATTCATATGTCAAATCATCACATCGTATGCCTTAAACTTATACAACATCGTGTGTCTATCATATCAATAAAACTGGGAGAGTGAGCTTACTACAAAGCTACCTTATCGAGACACTGTAGTACTGGCATAAGGCTAGACATATACACCAGTAAAACAGAACTGGGAATCCAGAAATAAACTCTTGCTTTTATAGTGAGTTGATTTTCAATGAGGGTGCTAAGACGCTTCAGGGACAAAGAATAATCTTTTGAACACACGGTGCTAAAACAATTAGATATTCACATGCAAAAGAATGAAATTGGACCCGCTCCTTACATCAGACGCAAAAAAATATCAACTCAAAATCAACCGTAGACCTAAACGTAAGAGCTACAATTATAAAACTCGTAGAAGAAAACATAAGACCAAATCTCTGTGACCTTGGATTAGGCAAAATCTTATGAGATACATTATCAAGGGCACACGTGTTGAAAGAAAAATGCATACATCAAACTTTATCAAAATTAAAAGCTTTGTGCTGCAAATGATACCATCACGAAATTGAAAACACGGCCCACAGAGTAGGAGAATATCCTCGAATTATATATCCGATGAGGAGTCTGTATCCAGAATATGTAAAGAACTCTTGAAACATAATGATTATAAAATAACCCAGTTTTTAAATGGGATCTAATTAGACATTTCTCCGCAGAAGATATGCACATAGACAACGACACATGAAAAGATATTCAACCTCATTAGTCATCAGGGAAACACAAATAAAAACCTCAATGAGATACCACTTCACTACATATTAGAAAGTGATAATGACAAGTGTTTGCAAGGATTTGAAGAAGTGGAACCCCTCATTTAATGTTGCCAGAGATGTAAAATGATACAGCCACTTTGGAAAACAGCTTGTCGCTTCCTCAAAAAATTAAACACAGAGTAACCATATGACCCAGAGATTGCATTCCCAGGCATCTCCAAGGAAAATGAGAAGTTATGTCCACACAACCTCGTACATGAATATTTTAGAAGCGTTATTCATAATAGCCAAAAAATAGAAACGACTCAAATGCACATCGAGTAATAAATAAATAAAAGATGGTATATCCATGTAACAAAATGTGATTCAGCCATAGAAAGAAATGAAGTGCTATTGATGTATGCCACAACACAGAAGGACCTCACAAACGCTGGGCCGAGTGGAAGAAGCCAGTCACAAAGGACCGTGTGTTATATGATTTCGTTGATATGAAATGTCCAGAGTAGGGAAATTCACACAGAAAAAAAAAATAGATGAGTGGTTGCCTAGGGCTGGGGGAGGTGGGTGAAGGAGAATGGGCATTGATTTCTAATGGGTAAGGGATTTCTTTCTGGGGTGGCGAAAAAGCCCTAAAATTAGACACGGTGACGGTTGTACATCTCTGTGAATACCCTAAAACCCACTTAATTGTACGTTTTAGGCATGTGAATTGCATGGTATGGGAATTACAACTCAATGTAGCTATTTTTTTAAAAATGTATACTATTTTTTTTTAAATGTATACGCAAGCAGCAGATAGAATGTTACAGATCACATTTACCAAACATTCTCAGTGAGCATAGACCTTTGCTTTTTAAATGTTTCTTTCACCCTGAAGCCATGATATCCTTCATGTGAGATCAAATGTGTCATACCAATAGCTCACGATCTCTTAAAACTGTAAGTTTAGAAATATAATAAAAATACAAGTTCAACTAATTTTGATTCATAACTTTAAAAGTATAACAAGGGTGCAGAGTCGTCACTGGGTACACTGTTCGGTCTCCTTCTGTTCCCTCTGCTCTTCCCTGTCCTCTGTGCCGCAAGCAGCTGACTTCCCGGACGGCTTCGTCCAGGCTCCCTGATATTCCGGCTTCCAGTGGGTTTGGCCGACATGGACGTGGGCAGGGGACCAGAGGGCGGGAGGAGAGAGGTCTGGTTACCACACGATGCTCTCCTTAGTGCCTGTGTCCCATGACCCCATGCCCTGTCTGCGATCCTGTCGTGTCTTCCACGGGGTTGGAGGTCGGGGCGGGTGCTGCTACAATCTTCACTCCCCCGAGCCCTTCGGCGGAAAAGCCTCCCGTTGGGCCCATCCCTAGTTATGTCACCCGTCCCCTTGGCACCCGTGTCTCGGTCCTTCCCTGTGCCGGCCATGTGTCCTGCTGGGGCCTCAGGGGAGATGAGCATTTCATCACTTCTGCACTCGATACAGAACCTTCTGCCATCCCAGGGAAGAATCTGTCCCACCGGTGGCTCAGCCTCATCACATGGCGCTGGCCCTTCGGCAGACGCCAGCTGCCTGAGACTACCGTGCCAGCCACAGAGTTTTACCTTAAAAGTCAAGGATTTCCTCTGAAATGAATGAATTGTAAACCGGACCCGGGTGCCCGTTTTAGAATCTCTCAAATAAGATAATGAGAATCAACATGATTTTTAAAAGTCGATCGTTAGACAAATTTGATACCCACACACATTTTTGAGGTAGAAACCTGAATCTCGGGGTCCCAGGCCTGGCGAGTGTGTCCCTCGCCGCCTCACCTGCCTTCGTCCATGCGACAGCTCTGAGGCCCAGCTCAGGCCGACCGTTATAATCGTCACGGTCACAGTAAGGGTGTCAGTCTCTCTCCTCAGGACGGAGAACAATTCACCCAGCACTAGTGACGCCACAAATAAGACACAGTCCGCTTGCTGTGCCAAAACCCTGAAGGACTGATGTAAAAATACATAAAATATTCCGGGTCGGTTTCTCGGGAGTTAAGAAATACATTGCCCTACGTTTGTTTTAGCAGGCGTGGCCTCCACTTAATTTCCTTAAGGCCGTATAATTTCAGATCTCTCCGTTAACGTGCCAGCTGGACAAGCATTTAGCAGCTTTTTTTCTATAGTAACTAAAAGGCTCAGTATAGGGAACAATTCCGATGTTTCACTTAGCACTTTGTGCTGTATACAAAGGTCAACTTCAAGTCGGTCCCAGGGATGGTGTGACGTGAGGGACCCCCAGGCAGAGCCCTTGTCTGAGGATACTGGCCCCCCCAACCAGACACTCTGCTGGGAGGTGATCTTTTTCATCAGGCGTTCTCTAAGTGTGTGTCCACATTTGCATGAGCGTGGAGGGACGCTGGCCAGCCTTCCAACATTTGCTACCTCATCGGGGTATGGTGCAGGGGTGGGTCTGGGAGGGACTCAGGAAGACAGAGATGATTAAATTGACATGTTACATTGCACCGTTATATTTGTTTCGACAACACAGGCATACCTCCTTTACTGCTCTTTGCTTTATTGTGCTTCACAGATAGTGTGTTTTTGTCGTTTGTTGTTGTTGTTACGGATCGAAGGCTTGTGGCAACCCCGTGTCCAGCGAGTCTGTCGGCGCCATTTTTCTAGGGTCTCTGTGTCACATTTTGGTACTTCTCGCAATATTTCAAATAATAATAATGAAGAAAAGATTGCTACTCGCCGAAGGCTCAGGTGATGGTTAGCATTTTGTAGCAATAAAGTAACTTTTAATTAAGGTACGTAGGTTGTGTTTTTAGACATGAGGCTACTGCACACTTGCTAGACTATTGTATAGTTTGTGTAAACATTAAGTGTTTTGGAAACAGAGTTTGGGGGGCTCTGCTTGCAACTGGTTTCCCACTGATCGACTCAGGCTCCTTCCCCTGCACAGAGAAGCCTTGACACTCACAGCCCAGCCTGGAAACCCACGGATCCCACGTCACCATGGTGCAGGCCAGCTCAGTGGCAGCTAACTGCCAGCACCACCAGAGCCCCCAGCTCCCAGGCACACCAAGTATACTGTACTGGGTCCTCTGCCAGAAGTCCCCTCCTTTCCCCCTGCCTTGGAGAGTCCACCCTTGACCCTTCTGGACCCTGTTCAGATGTCACCCCCTTGCACCCAGGCTGAAGTGTAGCACCCCCGGGTTCCCCACAGCCCCACACTGCTGGCTGTTTACCCACCTCTCGTCCAGGGGCCCTGGAGTGCTCAGGTGCTTGAATCAGACTCGGAGGTACCAGGTCTTTACCGAGCGCCCTTGCCCCGCCCCTGCCTCCGTGAAGCTCTTCGCAAGTGTCCTCTCGTTTATGCCTCCCAATGCCCTAGAGGTATTGGGAGATAAAGAGAATTCTCTCCCCATTTTGCTAACCGCGAACCCCAAGTTTGGAGAAGTTATGGACTTCTCCATAGTTACATGGCTAGTGGCTGGCGTGGCCAAGACACCAGCCCCACTGGGTCAGCTCTGGACGCCCGCTCTCCACCGGGAAGCTTGGCGCTGAGTCATGGGCTCCACACGAGGCTGGCACAATGAGCCTCGTATCTTCGTACCACCCAGAGCTGGCAGGACCGCCACTCAGCGATGTCTAATAAATGATTGTGGAACTAATACAGGAATGCTTGAGTGAATCAGAAAGATTTGATTCCTTCTAAGTTCTCACTATTAAAACACTATCACTTCTGGGCGGGTCTCACCTGACTCCCTTTTCTGGTTGCCTGACAGAGCCTCTGTTATCAACACCTTCGCCAGGTGACCGATATCCACACTTCCAGGAGGGCGCTTGAAACTGGCCAAACTCTGTGAACACCAGTCTCCTTGCCTCTTTTTGTTGGAGGCTGCACGTGCGGGGTTTGGGAGGGTCACGTGTGCCGAGAAGACACCGATGCAGAGGCCGAGAGGACATGAAGGTGACCCTCGCCACTGCCCCATCTTGGTCAGCACCAGGCTGGGCTCATTGTTAAAAATCCAGGAAATATCTCGTCCAGACTTGCTCAGCAAAACATCCACTGTGCACGATCACACTTGGCCATGGAGAACAAACTGCCTTCACGTGTACTTCGTCAAACACCATCGTCAGCAGCCAGCTCTTGTTGTACGTGAAATAATCAAACTCCCAGGGCCTCAGTCGAGATGGCAGCACAGCAGAAGGTTGGACCCAGGTGTCTTGCTCCCAGTCCAAATCTCCATCTCACAGGAGAAAGTCTGGCTTTGCCTGTTTCCCGTCTCCATACGGCCCCCCTTGCCATCAGCTCAAATCCAGGTTAGAAATTCAATATGGGCCTCCAAGAAAAGCTCCTTCTTTGTCACCCTGATCCCTTCACCTCCGCAGGAGGGAACATGTGGTCCCAGGCCTGTTCACGCTCCAGGCTCAGACGGGGTGGGGGGCAGGGGGAGTGGAAGAGATTCCCTAGGGAGAAATTTTATCCAGGAGCAAATGTTTTGATTTTCTGTCAGAATCTTCCACTTGAGTTTTGAGAGCATGATGCATACAGAGATTGAGGACTAGAAAGAGGATTTTTTAAAACATAAAATAACCTCCGTATATGTCTGTCATTGGGCATGAGGTAGAGGGGAGAAAGTCATTCCTTTTACATTAAAATGAGCGACCGAATATAATAAAATGGGGTGTGGGGCCCTGAATTTTTATCTCACCTCAGTGAATTGTACAATTAGACATAACCACTCAACCTCGCTAATCCTTGATATCAAGTAACTATAAAATGGGAATAATACTGCTCGTGCTATTTTTCTTGCAAACATATCATTAAAGTAAAAACACAGAATGTCAAAAATTTATTAAGAATATTTAAAAGCCTATAGAAATGTCAGATTATTGTTATTCATTTCTATTTTATTACTATGAATTAAGAAATAGAAAGACTATATGCTTTGCATATTAATATTTAAATTCTGAGGGTAAAATGTTTTTTTAATAATAAAGCATTTTTTGATTCCCTGGTGCCCCTGCCATTATTTATTTGTTTCTTTATTAAACCAAAGGAAGGAACAAACAGTGTGGATTGATTATTGCCCATCTCTCTGTGCAAACACGGTTTAATATTTTACTCTGGAAGGAATGGTTTAAAATCTTCAAATCCGTATTTCCGTGTGTCAAGACATCCACAAAGTTAATAATGCCTCTTAGATTCTGGAAGGGCAGGTTCTCTCTCTTCCTCCCATTTAGGACAAGTATTTTTCCCAAGCTCTGAACCACTTACATTCAATATGTCCAAGGAATTGTAACATACAGAGCTGACTTTTTAAATTGCAGCATTATTTAGAGATAATTCACATCCCCTACCTTCGACCCATTCCAGTAACAACTCGACAGTTGAGCATGTTCAGAGTTGAGCAACCGTCACCAAATCTTCTAAGTTTAGAAGATTTTTGCGTCCCCAGAAAAACCCTTCTACTCATTAACCCTTACTTCCTACTCCTCCCCACCCATCCCCTCGCCCCCCGGCCCTAGATGAGCACCATTCTACTCGCTTTCTCTGTGGATTTGCCTCTTCTGGACATCTCATGTAGACGGGATCAGACGGCGTGTGGTCTTTAGGGACTGGCTTCTTTCACCCGGCAGTCTTGTCGAGGTCCATCCGCGCTGCAGCGCGTGTCTACGGCTGAGTAACGTTCCGTCGTGTTGGTTCTCCTCATTCGGTTAGTCTCTTCGTCAGCTGGTGGACATTTGAGTCGTTGCCTCGTTTTGGTCATTATGAGTAGTGCTGCTGTGACCATCCGCGTACCAGTTCCGTGATGTTGCTTTTCATTTCTCTTGGCTGTATACTGCTGGGTCATATGACTCGATTTTTAACGTTCTCGAGACCTCTAAGATGGCTTTCCAAGGTGGCTACACAATTTTGCATTTTCACCAGCGATATACAGGGATTGGGGCTCGTTTTGGAAGATTAGTTCCTAACCTACTCTCTTAGATGATGCGTGTTCAGATCCCCCTGCTCTGTGAGGAGTGGGCGTTACTCACCAATAACAGCAGTGGACCTGTACTTTGGGGAGAATCGTGTCTGCCTCTTAAGGTCCACGTGTGGATCAGATGAGCAGATACCTGCAGGGTGGCAGCCCAAGGCTGGGAGTATGCAGCAGGTGCTCAGACAGTGCCGCAGGCTTGCCGTAGCTCGTCGTCAGTAGGAAAGCAACGTAAGGGATGAAAATATGTGAATTACAAAGCAATCGTCATTGTCTGGTTCCAAAACAGGACAAGTTCGCTGCAGGAGTACAGAGCTCAGGCAGACAGGGACCAGCTTTTAGATGAAGTCAGCAACTGCCTCTCTTCTCTGCCCCAGGCACACGCAGGGAACAGCCTGAGGACAAACAGCATGAGCCGCTCAGGAGCAGCAGGTCCGTCCCTAGAGAGCAGCAAGAGACGAAGACTGTCCGCAGAGGAGACCCAAGCCCTTCAGGCAGCACGAAGTGGTCCATTTCTACCAGAACTGAAAGAAACGAGTTCACCTGGCTGCCTTTGTCCACTACTGCGTCAAGGCTCGGAAGATCTCACACCTGCGCGTCCACGGCCCTGTAAAAGACCAGCCTTGGGGGAGAGTGACCAGAAACCATCCATTTCGCTTCCTGTTCTATCTGGGAAAGACTCAGGGCTGGCGCTCTCAAGCCAACTGCAAAGAAACAAAACCAAAACGTGGGTCAAGGCAGCGACAGGTGCGTGTCGCCTTAACTTAAGCCCACAGTGGACGGTGCACCGGATCCACCCTCGGCTCTTTCAACAAACGCTGCTAGTTATAAACCTCTGTTAGCCCAGCCCGACACTGTCGCTTTTGAACCACGGAGAGGACGAACCTGGCGGGAAGTTGACACCCCAGGACCTTTGGGAAAGACAGCGGACAGGTGCAGCGGGGGAGGGGTGGGCGCGTTGGGAAAATAAAACACCCCTTTACCGAAAGTTAGATTGCGCTGTGGCTTTGCTAGCAAATCCAGTTCGAAAGGGGACAGAGTTGTTGGCAGTTTCTTTCCCAGCTCATAACAGAAAAGCGGGCAGGACCCTGAAATTCTGAATTTGGTGGCCGTTTTATGATGCTCTCGAATAGCGGACATTTAAGGCAGCAGCTCCAGCAGGGCGGCGGCCGCTCACCTGGAACAGGAACGAGGAGAAAGCCAGCACCCGCGGGCCCCGCGCGCCT
>NW_006439713.1:1736922-1739155 GCF_000325575.1 Pteropus alecto | reverse complement strand
AGCAAGCGGCCTCCCGAGCGCCGGCCCTCAGCCTCCGCATCCAGGCAGCAGGCGGCCGGGCAGGCGCACCGCTCCTCTCCTGTGGCCCGAGACACAGGGACCCCTCCCCTGCCTTAAAGCAGCTGCGGAGAACCCGGGGTGAGTAACCTGCAAGATGCAGACTCCACCCCCGAAACGAGAAGGCGCACCGGTCTGCTATCCATACTCCGGGTCCTTTATGGAAATCTGGCCTGACATTATGATTTATAGCGTCTGTTTTTCAAAAGACTAAAGAAATATTATATTGCACTCAAAATGTGCCAAGTTTAAGATAGGTGATCAACTTTAGAACAGGCCGCGCGGAGCGTCACACCGTTTCTGACTTTTCAGAGAGCACGACCCACCTCCTTGCTCCTTGTCCCACGGTAGCTGTGTGACGCAGGTGTGAGCACAGTGGGGCCATTCCCCCGGTGGGGGAAGCGGGTTTGGAGAAGCACGACCTGTCCTGAACCAGCAGGGAGATGATGGGCGAAGCTCAGTCCCTGTCCCTGTCCCTGTCCCTGCCCCCGCCCACCACTGCTCTGAGGAGGCGGGTCCAGTCTGTGGCTTGCAATGCCCAGCTCATAGCCCCTCCCGTTTCTTAGGAAACTTTCTAAATTCTTTGTGGATCATTCCCTAAAGGCCTAAGAATGCACATATTCTAGAAGCTAAGGGGATCTGGCAGTACCATGATTGGGTCCAAAAGGACAAAAAATAATGGGAGGGAGAGGACAATAGGCAACAGATGCTGATGTATTTTGGAAAGGCGCGGCGGGGCGGGTGCGTGCTGAGTGGGCGGGAGAGGCTGCAGCCTTTGCTGCCGGGGCAGGGTCAACGAGAGCAAAAGCTACAGGGCGGCAGGGCCCTGGAACCGCTGAGGGACCAGGTGTCCCGAAGGAGGCACCTTGGAGAGCAGGCACTGTCCCAGGTACCCCTGATGTGCCCGTCTCCCAGATCCCCGCAGGAGACTTACGTAAACCTCCAGAGAGCATCTGGATCGTCACCAGGAACCGTCTGGACGGGGTGGGTTGGCGCTCCGGACAAAGGGAATCAGTCAAAATCCAGCGAATGAGCCTGGAGACAAGCCCACCCATTAACCCCTCCTCACACCCCGCACGCATGAAACAGAGCTTCCTGTGAACACCTGGATTCTCCCTCTGAAATAGAAATAGACATCCGAGGACTATCAGACATTTTAGGAAAGTTCCAACCTAAGCAGAAGGAAACTTAAAAAAAAAAATTCTTACCACCAATGACCCCAGAGAAGTGACCACGACGTTCTCGACCGTGAAACAAGAGTATCATGCTAGAAAGAATTCCTCAGAGGGCAAGAAGGAGCTCTTGAAACTGCAAATACCATAGCGCACGTGTGGAAGACCCGCGGGATGCCTGGAGGAGGCGGTCGTCGGAAGTTTTCCAGACAGCAGGACAGCCATAACGGCGACGACAAAGTGGACGGAAAGGCGGAGGGAAAAAATAATTAGACCAGGAATCAAGGAAATCCCTCTGAATTATGTGAGGTTCCGAAAAGGTAAATAGAGGCTATGGAGAGAAAAATATTGTCAAGAAGATTATTCAGGAGAGGTTTTCAGAAGTGCAGGACATGAGCTTTTGGAAGGAAAACAAAAATGAATGAATGAATGAATGAAAATGCCAAAGACCTTCATTATGAAATTTCTGACCGCGGGGACAAGGTGGAACCACTGAAAGTTCCCTAACATCCCCACGGAAAAGGGGCGTGGCCCAGACGACGTCGTGTGTCCCAATAGCAGTCCCAACGGAGGAGGAGGAAGGTCTGAACACGGGAAGGAAAAGTCGCTCGCCGCCCCAAACTCCTAGTGTAAGGGTGGGCTAAAGATAGACACAATCTCTAAAGTGTGCCGCCCGCAAATTTTTTCTCAAAACGATTCTACTGGAAGACTCCCAGCACCAAAGCCAAGGAGTGAAGCTTGATGGAGAATGGCAAACTCCATGGCCTCCTCCAAGAAGCAGGGATTCCTACAGAGAGGGTGAAGGACATCCCCAGGAGGACCGACGGGCGAGGTCCCAGCACAGGAGGGCCGAGCCCGGGCCGGTGCCGAGGTCCAGGCTGGAGCAGGGTGCGGAGCGGGCGAGGGGAGGTTCCCGTGAGCGGACGCGTGCTAACAGGTTGCCTGGTGTCTCTGGATGAATGGAGAGACCAGAACGACACTTGGGTCTGCATTAGAGCTGATCA
>NW_006439713.1:1731693-1736892 GCF_000325575.1 Pteropus alecto | reverse complement strand
ATGGAAGATGCAGCACCTCACATCTGCGGGGGCGCAGCACCTGTGCAAGGAAGGACACGGAATCGCAGGGCTGTTGGCCCAGCTGTGACCGGCCGTCGCACAGTGACGGTGGTGAATCAGCCAGAGGCCATTAGGGGAGCGGTCAGGAAGGGGGAGGGAAGAAGGTGTCGGAGGCTGGAACCCCATTACCAAAGGCAAGAAGGCGACCGATCGTTTCTGCAACGGATCGAACCGAAGAAATCACAATTTAAGCACGTTACTGAGAAAAATGGAGGTAAGCCCTGGACAGGAGACAAGGCTTAAAAATTCGGAAGTGGTTCTGCGGGTGGGGAGGGGTGGAATGATGCATCTGACTTTTTAAAATCTAAGCATGCTGGAGTGAAATGACCTTTTAAAAATCAGTGTTTAAATAAACCAATGGTGTCCGTCGGTGCTGGGTGGCGTTCTTTCGAGGCTGATGAGTGACTGTCCAGGGCATCTGGGCACGTGGCCCCACCCAGGCCGGTCCTTTGGGCAGCTGGCAGACGTCTGCACAGGGTGATCTATTGACAGGGATGGTCTGGGCTTGTAGGGCTCCCTGGGACTCCTGGGGATGTGAAAATTCCTGGCGACTCCTGGTGACTGGACACCTGTTGGATGGAGCTTTGACCTGAGAATACCAGGAACAAGGAGACTCGTCCTTTATCACCCCACTTTTTGAAATGGGGTCCCTCCTGCCATTCCCCACCCCCAGTCTCAACCTTCTGTCCAAGCCCATCCTCTTCTGGGTGGAGAATAGGGCCTGACCACCCCTCGTGTTCTGTCTGAATTTTCTAAAATCACTGTTTATAACAGGGGGATCGCTGTTTTCTAGCTTCAAACTGCTCAGTACCCATATCGCTTTTTAAAAATAACAAAACATTTAAGGGACAAGAATATCACAAGCCAGGAGCAATGACTAAATATCTGACGGAGAAGGATCTCCAGCATCACTCACAATAACCGTGGACCTCCTCACACGAGGGCGGGAGAAAGTAAGACCCGTAAAGTATTATCTTCCAGGACACTGTCCTGGTTCCCTTTCCTACTTTCTAGCAGTTTTCAGCCACATTTGCTCAGTTTAAAGAAAAAAGTTGACAGTACGTTTCTTAAGTAGCCCGCAGTAAATTGCATAATTTTTTATTTATCCTTTCCGTGCTTACCAAATCTTTCCTTACAGAAAAAATAGGCAAATAATTTCCTCCTTTTCCCCAGGCTCATCGTTGTTACAACTTCCATTCATTTATTCAGTGAGATTCCAGAACAGGCATTGTTGCCCTTAATAAAATATTTTAGGTTCCTAAGTGATATAATATTAACGGTAATATTAACACCCAAGATTTTTACTCTGTCCCTACGTAAATTGATTATGAAAATCACCTCATGACGCATCCCTTCCCAAGTAATTGCAATCTTAAATATATCTGGAAAATAGTGAGCTTTTGTGTTTTGTTGTCCCCATTACTCCAGAACCATCATGCTACACCATCCTCATGACCCCATTCACCTCGGGCGACCAGCTCCCTCCACCTTTACGAGGTCTGTCTCTGTAAAGAAGGAGGAAAATGTCGTGTAAAGAATCGGAAACAGCTTCTATGTGATTTGGAAGCAAAATGCACAAAAACCCCTAAGCAACAAAATAGCTGTTATATCGAACAGCGGATGTGGGGCGTGGGGTTCCCGAGGTTCTTTCCCATGGTGACCCTGGTACTTTTCAAAGCGATAGCATTATTGTGCTGAAACACGTGACATGCTTGCTGGACTGTCCCACGCATCTTTGTCTTACCTTCGAAAGTGACTTCTAAATTGCCACTTCTGCCTGCGATTGTATGTCACAGGGTAAAGAAAATGGAATCAAGCCATCATCTTTGAGCTCCATCCAGGCCCTCAGGCCAGGCAGGACCCTGAGCGTTTGATAGCGCACCCCGATGCTGTAGGCTGGGGACGTGGGGGACACTGTTTTGATGTTGCCTTAACACTTTGTGAATGGCCTGGGTGCCGAATTACGAATCGCTGGTACGCTTCCACTTCACTTAGTAGGAATTTGTTACATTTCATCGTACATTAGAGGGTTCTGCCCGTAGACTTGAGCCTTTTATCTTTTTAGGAGGCACTTTGATTCAAATATACAAGGCCGGACAGAAACGAGACTTAGTAAAGGTATCTCGAAGTTACTATTCAGTTTTCCACGCCTCTTTTTCATACTATCTTCTCATATTTCATTTTGAAAAGCTTTAATCCATGCTGTTTTATAATTATACCATACCGTGATGGATGGCAGCGACGGTGATCATCATCATCATCAGTGGCGTGGATTTAAGATCCAATAGAGTAGCAAATAAGTTAAATCTGGAAGACAGTGAAAGGGATCCGAGGCCCCACAGGCACGGACACCTGGGGGCTAGTGCCGACGGCATTTGTATCCGAGCCAAATTGTCGTTGCTGCCAGGACTGGCTCAAAGTTGGCGCTAGCAGTGGTCACCCCTCAGATGTGATACAGCTAAGGACACGTTTGGCTCTTAGCGGCTGCAACAACTGAGGTCTCCCGATCCCCTTTCGTGGATCCCAAGCGCCAGAATCCTGGGAGCACGGGATCCTGACTCGTGCCGTGACCCTGGGGAAACCGAGTCCAGGATGACCGCCTTTTCCCTGTCGTCATTTTCACGTGTCTCGTCTTCCCCAAGGGATCATTGGCCTCGAAGTTCTGTCACTTCGGCCTGGTCCCATCTCATGCCGAGTGATAAAACACCACCCTGGAGCCCTTCCGAGTAAATCGACGTCAGGGTCAAGCCTTAACAGTACCTTAGACTTGGATTCTTTGCCCAATGTCAGTTCTAGCTACTTTGCTGGGATGGTAAGGATTCACTGACCGTACCCCCGTTTCTCATAAAGGGCTGATAGAATCGCTTCCATGAGGTTTTATTACAAAACCACAGCCAAGTGTCCAACATCCAGATAGGAGCCAACTCTCGAAGAAGTTAATCAGCACACGCGAGTTCAGACGGCCTTGGTCCAGCTTAGCTGTGCTAACCCCACAGCATGGGTGTGTGTGGTTTGGTTTTTGAGTTTTGTGGCCTCGCTCGGGCAAATTAGTGAACGCTCTAAGCCTCAGCGTTGGAGTCTGTGAAATGGGGAGAATGACCTCCCCTCGGACAGTTTCAAGAGGATCGAGGCTGCCGATGTCTGTGTCACCGGTGGATGGGAGGAGCTGAACGTGCGGCCGCTGTGATCAGGGACAGCCCGACTTTCCTTAACGCGCCGCCATCTTCAGACCTCTCACGTCGCTGTGTCACGTTGCCGGGTGACGTTTCCGGGAAGCTCACGGCTTTTCTCGTCAACCTCAGATGCTTGCGAGGCCTCATTTTCAGATCGTACAAAGCTGATCTAGTCCAACTCCTAAATTTCAATATCTTATTGATTTCCCCACTGTTCGGTCACGACGAAGGGTTGAAAATCCGCACGGGAGAGAGCAGGGTGTTTGTTTTTGTTGTTTTCATCTCTCCTTCATCACCTTCTCACCGCCCCCTTCCCAAGACCGTCGGGACTGAGCGAGAGGGAGCAGGAGAGGCGGAGACCCAGGGCTGTCGTGTGACCCGCCGTGCGGTCTGCGCGTCATCGTGGTGGATGCTCGAATGCCAGTTCTTTGTGTCAAGGCCGCTTCGGTGGGTTCCTCCGAAACCTGCGTCACACGGTCTGCCACCTCCCCCCGCCAGGAGACCCCTGTGATGGGCACGGCCGTGGCTCGCCTCGGCGCTGCTCGAATTCACATGGGCATCTGGCCGATGGCCGAAGCCCTTGCCAGCCTCCTTCTCAGAGTCTGACCGGAGGGAGGAGGAGTGGGGTCCTGCTCCCCCTTCTGCTGCCGTGGAAGCTGCCAGCAGGCTCCGGCGAGACCGCGCCTCCAGGCGGGAGTCCCCATCTCCACAATGGGGACAGTTACGGGCCTGCCTTCGGGGCCTCCCTTGTCGGCTGCCACGAGGATTAAATGAGGTGGTCCAGCCAAAGCCCTCGCCGGAGTAGCCGACACACGCGACACCTAACAGACGGGCGGGTGGGCGGGGGCTCAGACTGCAAGGCCGATGGCCGGATTTCGGTTCCTAGCCCAGCGCTGACCAGCTGTATGACCTTGCGCAAGTCACGAGCAGGTCGACCTCTACGTGCCTGAGTTTCCTCTCTGTGCAATGCGGTAACAGCAGCACCTCTGAGTCCTGGGTGTTGTGTGTTGACATTCAGTATCGTGCTGATCTCAAAATTCTCCCCTACTCCCTACGGGCCTGGCCACCCACTGCCCACCCTTCTCTGCCAGTGGGTCTGGTTAGATTCTGCCAATAAGAGGCCCCCATGGCTGTTGAGAGTCAAGTGGGGACCAGCGAAGGCAGCTGTGTGTCAGCTCAGGACAGGCGTGGGGCCCGCCAGGGCTTCCGAGCTCCCTCCTGAGCATCCAGCACTTAGTTGCTGCAGGCACGTGGGTGGCCTCGTGTGTGCCAGCCCTGCCTGACACCTGGCCTCACGGTTGCAGAACGGATGAAGGCGGCCTGTATCCAGAACAGCTCCAGGCACGGGTGGTGCTCGACAAATGTCACCTGCTACGATGTGTTCATTTTGGTTCTCGATACCACTGATGGATCTAAGGACATGACTTCACCAAAGGAGGCGAGAAATGGGAAGACAGCCCAGCCTCCCCCGAAGGCCTGGAAGAGGCTGTTGTGCTCGCTGTTACTTACCTGGGAACTGAGAAGATTCTGGGACCACTCGCCCACTGGGGGGAGAGGGGGCATATGTAGAAACGTGGCAAGCATATATGTGCTATTAACAGGTGACATCATCAGGAAAGTCTTCGAAATTTCACTTGTACATCTCTCCGCTGCTCCAGAGAAAAGTTCAATACCAAATGCCAACAGCCATTCCAAAGACCCCTCACTATTCAGTAGCCAAACAGCACAGGTGTGGAGGGCCAGCAGAAAAATTCACCGTGCTATTGAACCACTGTCTAGAATTAATCCGAAGTCACCATATATTGGCAAAAGCAAGTCAGAGAACTGTAAGTTCGATCACGGAACTCCAGAACCAGCAGAACCAGAAGCTGCACCAGTTCTGGACCTAAGGGTTCAGCTGCTTCTGGTTCTGTGGCCAGGACAGGACTCCAGGGCGCTCACAAGCTGTGTCACTTGAAAACCCCAA
>NW_006439713.1:1702295-1731653 GCF_000325575.1 Pteropus alecto | reverse complement strand
GGCATTGTGGGGGCGTGCATACTTAAGTATAGTGAAGATTACATGTTTGTACCTCTAACAGGACAGACCCACACAAAGGCCTAGACTCTATGGGAGAACAAACAATCACAATGCCCTTCACGACGCCTGGATGCTTTGCTTGCAGTGAAAGGAACTGCTCTTTCCGGAAAAGCTCGTCTAGGATACGCTCTCAAAACTCTTTGCCCGGTGACATATCTCTGCTTCAGTTTTAAACCCTAAGGCACATGTTATTTGCGGTTAATCTCTCTAGAGATTCCCGTATATCGTTAAGGCAGCATCCCCTCACGCCTCTAAAACCAGAATGAATACAAACTTTTTCTTTTTGCACAGTCTTGTCACCCCTCCAACGATCTCTCTGTGTTAACGTGGTCCAGGTCACCGGCACCCCGACCCCTAGGATGACAGGGCTCACGGCAGCGGAGGCTGCTCCGTTTCCAGAATCTCGTCCCTGATAAACAGATGCCGTGTCATCAAACAGAGATGCATCGCGTCTCGCGCTTGCCCATCCGCCGTGAAAACGCCCAGGTAACCGTCAGCAGATTCCACGGCTGTTCCACTTTGTGCCCCCGTCTGCCTGGTATTTTATGACATGATCAGAAGGAAATGGACTCACCGTTCGGGATCCTATTCGAGTGCTTAAGAAAAGGAACATGCAAAGTGTTTGAAGGAAAAACATTTCTGCTGATATTATAAAAAGAGAGAGAGGTGATTTTTCTTTCGGGGGACCTGTCTTGGTCCAGGGATTTGTTTCACTGTGTGGTCAAACTACAATCCGAGCTCAGGACACCAAGGAGGAGAAACGGCATGTCTCACCCTGGCAGAGAAGGCCCGGCCTTGAGTGGAGATGAAGGACCAGACCCCAGACTCTGCGATCCGAGGGCTGGACGGGCGACGGGCCCCACACCCAGGACAGGAGATGCTAGTGTGGCTTGTTTGTTAATTCCCATGTTAACCTTGGTGAGGTGACAGCCGTCCTATGTTCCTTTGGGGACATGAGGGTACCTACTGGTGACATCACCAGTTTGCAACAAGTGTGCATGGAGACCCCACTGGGTCCCAGGCCGGCAACAGCAAACCAGAGAGGCGACTTTCTGCCTTTATGGCTACCACTTGCTAAGGGAGAAGACAACTCAACGTGACGAATACGGCTCATCGTAACTCTGTGACGTGGTCCCTGGGAAGGCTCTGCGCTGCTGTGAGAGCCACATGGGACTCAACGTTAGGAAGCGGTGGATGCAACACAGAACAGAACAAGGAGGGCACATGTTAACCACGGAAGCCATGACCTGACCGGAAGTGCAATTCACAAGAAATTGATACAGCGCTGACCCCAAACCCCAGGACTGCAGGCAAGTGTCCTGCCAAACACTGGCCTCTGATGTTGGCGGTCTGTCCACCCAGTATCCGGGAGTAGTGCCCCGCGGTCGCCCCTCTGAGCCCCGCCCACTACATCCGACTGTCTGAGCGTCATTCCCTACGAATGATGACCATGAAGCATCTTGGTTTTACCCATAGGCGTCTTTTTACACAGTGCGTCATCACCGAGCTTGGAGATGGTGTTTCTGGGGAGTGCTTATGAAGATGGCAAAGGAAACACACCCAACGGGAGTCTCTCCCGTGCCTAGCCCTCCTGGGACATAGCTCGTGTGTCCCCTACTGCTAATGGGGCCAGGGGCGAGCCTTGCCAAGCCGCATGGCCACTGCCAAGACTGGCAGCAATACGCCGCTCACTATTCAGTTAATCAGAAGAACAAGAAGGCAAAGTAAGCCCCGCCCTAAAGCATGGATTCCGCCCTAAACCACGACCTCCACGTGGCCGTGAGGGATTTCTCAAAGAGGAGTCTCAAAACACTTTACCAGGGCCACACGGGTGGCATCCTAGCATTTTTATGCATAACGTTGAACGAGCTAAAAAACGTTTAATAATCAAAAAGAGGCAAAATGGTGAGAGAAGGGTGAGTCTGGATATTTACGATCGATCCGTATTCATGGCTGAGTTTTTGGTGTTGGAGGCGCACGTGACTTTGATAGTTATCCTGTCCATTGGGCTTCGGCCTCGTCTCTCGTCATTTTGCTTCCATTCCTCAGTGTTCTCTCCTCTCCAGCCACCCTCTCTCTTCGGCGTCTGTCCCTTGACAGCAGGTTGGCATGATGCCCCCGACCGTGTTTGCTCTCCATGCTTGGTCTCCATGCTTCTGCCTAGTTTCTGGGAGGAAGTATTAGCGAGGAGGATAAGGAGCGGTTACTATGCCTCGGCTGTTGATATAACTTCGCACATTAGCTGGTGCTCGTGGATTACTTACACGACCATCCTGGGACACAGCGACTAGGCGACTTGTCTCAGAAACGGAAATGCGAGGCCGAGAGAGATGACGGCACGGGCGTTGTACAAAAGACGTTTACAATTTTAGGTCAAAGATGTGAATACGTCGTCTTTGGAACTTGTGACACTGTTGCTTCATATTCCTTTCCAAATCAGATTCTTAATTGAAGAGATTAGTCCTGGCACTGTGGCCGGGGGACCCTTGACTGTTTAAAAGTCCACAAAATGAGAGCGATTCTACAGTGCAGGCCACGTGGGTGGGCAGAGACAGGGGCCTGTCCTGTAATCGGTCGTCGGAAAGCACAATCTGTGTCATCACGTGACCACACTGTCGGGGGTCCCTGTGCGTGAGCCTCTGATGCAAGTCTCGCTCATCTAAATGAGAACACCTGATCCATCATCGGCTTCCCAGTAATGCTAAATATTTTATCTTAGAAGACTTAAGAAGAGACAAGGGGATGTTTAATTTAAGCGCCAAAAAAGATCCGGTCCCCGTTTTAAGGCAAGCTTTCAGAATCACGCCCCCCCCCATCTCAAGATGGAGGTGATAAGTAGCACTTAGCTCAAAGACTGTTACAAGGATTCGGAGTAGAACAATGCCGGGCAAGTGGTAGGTTCTGTGAGAATAAGGCAGACGCACAGAGTTGGTTCAGAAAAGATGAATGTGAGCTTCCTGGGAAATTCAGAAGGAATGAATTTCCACGAGAAAACAGCAAGGTTTGGTGGCACCTGGGGGGAGACGTCTTGCAGTGCCTAAAGGTCCAGCAGATGCCCAGGGGACCAGGTCGTGCCAGCGTGCGGAGGAGGCGGCGGGCAGCCACAGTGGGCAGTGTGTATCGGACGGTGCCAGGGGAGGCCATGCCAGGCAGCGGGCAGTGTTGGAGGAGGTGGCACTTGTCACACATTTTCTCTGGAGATGAACCTGTCATTTTACAGCACAGACAGATAATTCTTCTGACTCATTTTCCTGATGAATGCAACTGACCATGCTGGACACACACAGGCCTTGCAGCATGTTTATGAGCAAAGAATGGTGATTAAGAGCCAGCCTGGGATCCGAAGAGAACATCCTACCGAAAGCATCTCTTTAAAAATTTTTAAAGCAAGGTTACTGGTCTCTTGGATCAGGAGGACCCGTCGGATCTCGGGGATCAAGCTCACAGCAGGTGTTAGCTTGCCTTCTGCCAGTCCTCTGACGAAGACTGCCGTTCTTGTGAGTATGACGCAGAACTACGAGTAGACGCTTTCGGCACCAAAGGGGTTACCGCTGGTCGGTCAGCTGCTTCCAGAGTGCTGATTGACAGGTGGTTAGCGCAATCACTGGGTTCTCTACTGGCTTCGTGAAGAATCACAGTCTTGACTTCTGGTGTTTACATTTTACTAACAGGTTGGGTGAGGACTATGTGCTCTTCAGTCATTCATGCGACACTAAGTGGACACCACGCTGAACGCAGATTTCAAAAATATCGTTACGGTGGGTAGAGTCGTATTTGGGGAAGATGAAAACGTTCTGGAGATGGATGGTAAATGAACTGTTTCCCCTAGAAATGGTTACAATGGTCTATTTTTTTCTTACTAAAAACTATTTTAGACGTTGTTACTGGTGAGAGAGGAGGGTTTATCATACGTAAATTCTACTTAGCAGAAGAACTAAAAGCCAAAGCACAGCATGTCTCACCTCTCACTGTGTTGTGACAAATTTTTGGTGATGAGGTTTCAGTTCACTCGTGACGGGTTTGAAAAGAAGAACACGTTTAGAGAAGGTGTCGGGGAAATTCCATTTTGGGTGTACGTTGGTTTCAGATATACACCGAAGGTCAAAGAAAGGGAACTTGAAGACATTATTGCTATATAAACAACAAATTCAAATAAGAACCCAATGTTAAAAACAACTATGATTGACCAATGTAGTGAGAAAAATAATTTTTAATAAATGACACCAAAAAAGCTTATGGGTAGAGTCTGCTTACCACATATGTGGCATGTTATGAATGTCTTTCCTTTATGTTATATTTTGAATCAATTTCATTAACGTCACATAACTGCTTTTCACCAAATGTCTCTGTGAGATGTACAAATGTCATTTCATTATTTGGTTACATCATCGTGAAACTACGCCAGCGTGTCCTCGTTGTGCTGAGGTGAAAAACGAAGCAGACCGATTCGGACAATTTAATACGAATGTTAATAGAATCGAGAAACTCGTGAGTTTAGATAAATGACCAAAGAACTGTATTTTTGTTTCGATGATCTGAATTGGAATACGTACTTTACTATACTCAATCTTTCAAATGATGTCCACTTAGCTAGTAATGGATACAAAAAAAAAATTAGGAAATTTTACTGAGGAAATCAAAGAAAAGTCTGGGAATGAAAGAACCGTAGAGGGGGAAAGCATGGACGTGGTCGGATGTGGGCTAGACAGCCAGACACCTGGGCCTCAGGGTCCTCCCTGTCGAATGACCACAATGCTCAGGGGACTGTTTGCTGCGTGTAGGAAATAAACGGTCCTAGAAAACAATAAACTGGGCTGAAAGTGGAACTACGTTTGAATGCAAAAGAGTAAACATCAGAGCTAAATAAAGTTTTTAAATACAAATAAATAAACAAACAAATATATGTGTCCCAGGATTCATTATCTGCAGCAAACGACAGATCAACCTGTGAGAAGCGCTAAGCGAAGTCTCCCACGGGTGAGGGAGGGTCCCGGTGGCCTGTGAACCAGACGGAGCCAGAGCACGAAGGTCAGACCCCAGGCTGCAAGGACTGCACAGGCCGAGCCGGACAGGAGCTGCCAGGACCCCAGGGCAGACGGGCGCCCAGGACTGAGGGGCCAAGAGCAGACGAAAGGCCGGGACGGACGCACCGTGGGTTCCCCTGCCCAGGGCCACCGCCCTTTCCCTGGAGAGCGGCCACTGCTGCAGTGGCTTGCAGTGCGCACCTGTCCCGCTGAGCGCACCTGTCACTCTCGCTCCCGCCCAGGCTGCCCGGGCCACGGCAGCCACGCCGGTGTGTCAGGCTATGCCCTGCACAGCTGCAGGCGGGACCACGGCACAAGCCGGTGGCCACAGTGTTCTTCTCGCCACAGGATAACACAAATCCCCCCAACGCCCCCCGAAAAGAAAAGAAAACCAAGCGAAGCTGTCAGACCTGCGCTGCGTCCCGAAGCCCAGCTGCCCGGGGCTCGTCTCTGGTTTATCCGTCACGGGCACCCCCAGTTAGCCTCTTGTATGTCTCATTCCGCTTGCACCAGCCTCCTGGAGGACCCCGAGCCACACATGGACCGTGGAGAACGGCAAGCTGGGAGGTATCAAGCCAGATGGAGGTGATAAGTAGCACTTAGCTCAAAGACTATTACGAGGATTCGGAGTAGAACAATGCCTGGCAAGTGGTAGGTTCTGTGAAAATAAGTCAGACACACAGAGTTGGTTTAGAAAAGATGAATCTGAGCTTCCTGGGAAATTCAGAAGGAATGGTACCACGAGACAACAGCGAGGGTGGGCCAAGGACCCAGTGGGTGGGACTCAGCGGCTGAGACCTTGACCTCGCCTGAAATTTCCGCATCGGGCTTCAGGAAGGCATCCCCCTCCCCCGGCAATGTTTGGACATTTTTGAGACCATCCTCCTTTCGACATTGTCTCTGTTCCCATTCTGAAAAATGCTCCCAGTCACTCGGTTATTATTACTTAATCAACGGCAACGAGCATCTGTGCATATCTGAAAAAAAGCAGGGAAAAGGGTGCGGGAAGCCTGCCCTCAGCCGATCCTCACGGCCCCTCACGGGCCACACGTTTGTCACCAGTGGCCGGAAGCGTTCTTCGCATGTCATAAGAAACACCTTAAGTCACTAATGAGCTTCGTCATCTGATTTTTTTTTTTTTTGCACTGTGTTGTAAGAGGCACTTTGCCAACCGTGTTATTCTCAAACGTTCATGAGGAATTATTGGCCCACATCAGGTCATAGAGCCCGCGCTGATGACAAGACGTGACCAGCGGTCAAAAGGCAGGCCACGGCAGTGCGGGGAAGGGCGGAAGTCTCAAAGGGCAGGCACGAACCCAAGGAAGCCTTGCAGGAGCGGGCCCTTGGTGGCCCTGCGGCGTCACACAGGCAGGGATGGTGTGCAGGAGGGCCATCGCCGAGTCACGCAGAAAGGCCTAAGGTGCGTTCACGCTGCAGAAGGCCGGGCAGCCTAAGCACGTCTGCGTGTTTATTAAGTTAGCCAGTGTTTGTTCAGGGCTTGATCACTTGCCAGATACCCTTCTAGGGTCTGGGGCTATTGTGACAACCAAACCCCTGCCCTGAGGAGCCTGATTTGAGCATGTTTCCATCAAAAGTGGCCAAAGTGCTCTAGGTGACAGCCACCAAAGCAGTGAGTTTCAGTTACGATGCTTCTGTGAGAGATGCTCCAAGAATTAGGCAATATCACGCATCCCCACACGGGCGGTTTGGGGAGGGGATGGGGTGGAAATAAATGTTCTCTTTCCCGCGAGGACTGGTCCTCGTCCTCCTGGGTGGGGACTGTCAGGCATGCAGGGGGCAAGTCCCGAATGTTTGTTCGACGACGATGTCATTGAATGGCTTTTGCGGACCACACTGTTATCACCGATGACGGAAGTCCATCCTTGGGCTCAGACGTACGAGCACCACAGAAATGAGAAATACACAGACCATTAGCAATATCAGCCAGTGCTCCCTTCTTCTCGGGGCAGCCCACGAGGAACCGGAGGTCAACGCGTCCTCACAGGGTCAAGAAGCTGGACTCTCGCCGTGACGCTTTGCCGGGCGGGCCAGCGAGCGGAGGGGACTTCCTGTGGCAAAACCACGGAGCAACCTAAATGTTCCATAGTCCAAGCTGGTAAAATTAGCTATGACACGTCCACAGGACTAAGTGCCAAAAAGTCACTGAGGTCATAGCTTTAAAAGTATTCACATGGAAAAACGTGAATTATGTCATGTTTCAAAAAGTCACTGAGGTCATAGCTTTAAAAGTATTCATTGACATGGAAAAACGTGAATTATGTCATGTTTTATGAAGTAAGTTATTTACATAACTAAACAATCTGCAACATGATCCAGAAAGAGAAACAAAAGCCCATAAAGAAGAGAAAAATACCCAAATATCAACCTCGTCATGTTCGTGTGTCACCTGTTCACTTAATTTCACATAGTGTTTGCGAGCATTAGACCCTGGGACCAGAATTCAGGTTCGAATCCTACCTCTACCCAAGACTGGCTATGTGATCTCAGGCAAATTACTTGGCCTTCTGTGTCCAAATATCTTCATCTCGAAAAAAAGATAATAATCTCGTCTACTTATATGTCTGTTATGAACCAACAGGGCACTATTCTAAGAACGTTCTGTAATATCCATGTACCCCTGTCATAGTTAACAGAAAAATAATTATTTCAGTAAACTTTAAAATTAAGATTTTCACAAAGGATAAAACGCCTCCTTTCTCCTCCCTTCTCTGCTTCCCCCGTGGGCGCCGACCTGGGAATTTCCTGCTGTGGGGACAATCCCCTCAGACCAGGCATGTGTGATGTTGAACTTGCCATTTCCCCTCAAACGCCTCTCTCCTCCCTCCTTCATGCAAATGAGCCAGCGGTCCCCCAGTGACCAGGGCCCAAAGCTCGATGCCATCTCAGACGTACTGCTTCCCACTTATCATTCATTGCCGACTGGCCTCCCGGCCCCACCAGTGCAGACTCCGAGGGGTCTGTCCCCCTCCTCGCTCCCACCCCGGCCCTAGTGAAGAAACTTCCTTCCCCCTCATTCTTTCTTAATAAAATGAAAGGCTGACAACGGAGAGGGAAGCCCGTGGCAGACAGGGCAGCTGAATCACTCTCCAACGACCCTCGTCCTTGACCTTACAACAGGGGTCTCTCTCTGCCACCCTTGTACCGGGTCTCAAGGGACGCAAAGCTCCTCCCGCAATGTTCCCACCTCACGTGGACAGAGTCTTCCTCTAAGTTCCATGTGGCCCGGTCGATGACAAGCTGAAAGTTGACATCCAGAGGTAACACAAAGGGGCTTTCACAGGGAGAAACATGGAACCAAATCTGTCTATGACAAGGACCAGCTCCCGGAGGCTGGGGACCCTCTCCCATCCTGCAGCCCACGGCGAGAGCCTCTCTGCAATTCTCCCTTCTCTGGAATGGAGGCTCAGACAGGGGCGTGTGCACCTGTGGCCATGTCTGCACCCCATGATCCTGCACCTGCCACACATCCTTGCCTTTAATCGATCAGTCCAGGAATTGGCATCAGACCCAAATAGGGCAATTAGAATTTTTCTCTAGAATGTTTCAAACTGGAACCATGGGAGCATTCTGTAGCACGGTGAGTGATGGGCTGTCAACGGCCATGTGGGCTCCATGTGAGAAAGCCGGCAGGGAAGGGAGATGACACGGTGACACTGTGCACAGGGAGAAGCAAAGAAAACAAGCAGGAATCGTGGCTGCACGAGGCTCCATGTCGAGTTCTCCCGGAGGTCCACGGGCTCGCTTGCCTTTCCTGGGGTTTGGTAAAAGGACGACCCAGCATCCTCTCCGAAAATGTTGTCCCCCGCCCAGACTGGGTCTGGTTAGTTTCCTGCATCTTATGACAATCCCACACGGTACATCCCAGTCCCTAGTCGCCTTGACCTGGTGAAGGACCCTCAGATCCGGAACCCGGTCCTTACAATCCACCCCACACACAACAGGAACGATGGCATCCTTGCCTGCGGTGCCCTGAGGTCAGAAGCAAGGCCTTGTCACACGCCAGTGCGCGGAGGCCCAGCTCCCGCACCCTGAGTGGCTCGTGCCCACGCCTGCTTTGGGACCACCACGCATTGGTCGTTGGAAAATATTGGTTCACCAAATTACGCATGATACAACATCAAAGAAATTACAGTTGCTAACACAACATCAGAAAAGTCTTTAAGTATTGGGAAAATGTCAAGCTTAATTTCTTGTTTACTTCTAGTTTTTACTCAAAGATCAAATGTTCTCACTGACGACAGGCACCCGCCATTGTTTCTTTGAAGGGATTGTCTCATTGTCTCGGTGGGTTCATTTCCATGACAATGTCTGCCAGGCACCAAGGTCCTGCAGGCAGGTGTTCCGTCAGGTAGGGGTGGCATGCCGTGAAAACCAGATGTGGCCAGTTTAGCCAGCGGCTCAGTCACACGAGTGCTTTTCCTGGGGACAAACGTCATACCTCCGCGTGCGGCAGACACACTGTATGCATTCTTCCCATCTTGTGACACAGAAAGTCAGGAGACCTGAACTCAAGGGTTAAGACTTAATAAAATTAAATTTTATTATTATTATTTCACCAAGGATCCTCTTCAGTGAAAGTAAAACTGGCTCCCTTTCTCTCATGCTTTATTTCTTTTCTTTGTTCTACTCGGGGGCACAGCAGTGAAGAATCCAACAGAGGCTAGCACCGCCTGATGCCGGGGCCTTCGTTCGTGCCAAGGCAGTTTTAACCACCGCGATAGTGAATTTTACATGTCAGCTTGGCTGGGCCATGGTCCCCAGCTGTTTCATCAAATGCCAGTCGAGATGTCACTGCAAAGGTTTTGTTTTGTTTTGTTTTTATTTTATTAACATTTAAATCAGTAGACATGGAGTAGAGCAGATTTTCCTCTGTAGTGTGGGTGGGCCTCACCCAATCAGGTGAAGGTCTTAAGACAAAACACTGAGGTTCCCCCAGGGAAGAGGGAATTCTGCCTCCAGGCCACCTGCAGACTCAAGCAGTAACGTCAGTGCCTCCCGAGGTCTCCATCCTGCCAGCCCGCCCTCAAGGTTTCGAACACACCAGCCCCCAAATTTCGTGAGCTAATTCCTTAAGATAAATCTCTCTTATGGGTGTGTGTATGTGCGTGTCTATTGTCTGTCTGTCTATCCATCTATTTGTGCATCTATCGAATCAATATCAATATCTATATGTACATTGCATACGTATGTATCATCCCACCAAGAGCACTATTTCTCTCTCTCTCTCTCTCTCTCTCTGTATACATGTGTGAACACACACACACACACACACACACACATTTTATTGGTTCTGTTTCTCTGGAGAACTCTGACTAATAAACCCACTATGTCTTCTGCACCGTCCGTGCAAACATCAACTCAGTGAAAATGACAAATGGCGTCTTCATAGTGTTCAGAAATTCATTTTGGTCACATGACGATGTGAAAGTATATCTAGACTCAAAATTCCCAGAGGTCCGGACCCACCCGTGGAGCACCGCCATCCCAACCCCTTCCCTCCTGGCGTCCCTACCGTCTGCGGCCGTCCCACGGGGCAGACCAACGGTTCTGCACCGAAGCCGATGAGCGGGAGGAGCCTGGAGCCTGCGAGCAGGCAGCAGGGCCGGCCCGGAGGGCTCCTGAGCGCTTTGATTCCTGGGAGACACAGCGCCCTGAGCCCACGCTGCTCGGCCACCAGCATCTTCCCGACACCATTTCCCCCGCCGCCCTCGGTGCAGACGTGTTTCTGATGCTCCGTCTGTAGACGAAGTCCGAGGCCGTCCGTTCCTGCTCTTCAGGCGTAACGGTCGTGCACACTTTACTCCTACAAACTAGGGGAGACCGGGCCATCACTGCACGGGAACAAGCAGGACGTGCTCTTTATGCCCTTTGGTCGCCTCGGGATGAAGCCCATGCGGGATGAAGCCCGTGCGGCGCTGGGACCAGCCCCGCAGGTGCTCCCGTTGGCGAGGTCTCAGGGGGCGCTGGGCCACAGCCAGCCCTCCTCGGGAAGCGGGAGAAAGGGTCAGCAGTCCACGGTTGGTGGCAGAACTGTCTCCTTGCCGGGGGGAGTGGGGGGACTTCAGCAGGCAAGTGATGAAAGGAAGTGGCCGGCCCGGCAGTGGGCAGTGAGAAGCGAGTCCCGGCGCCGTGAAGTGGCTTCGTGCAGCGCGACGCCTCTCGCATTTCAATTATTCCGAATGGGCGCACGATTCTTAATGTTCCGGAATGGTTCGGGATGTCTCTAGAAATGCAGAACGGAAATATACTTGTGGCTCTGGGGCTCTGGAGAGCGTTTCCCATTCTCCCTTTGTCTCTCTTAGCCTTAACTCAGCTTCGGCATCTGGCTGAGGAGGGGGAGTCATGCTGTAAGCTGTGACCGGGCAGGGCGCGAGGAGGGTCCGGGGCCGTCCTTGCCCGCCGTTCCCAGCCGGAGCTCTGGAATTCTGGGGAGAGGCCAGCAGTGCAGAGTGGACGCAGAGGTAGCTCCGAGCTTCCTTGTGCCTGCTCCGATCCTTTCTGCCTAAGTGGCACAGGGCGACAGGGAGTCTGAGAAGCTCTAGGGCTGATCACGGATTCGGGGTGCAACTGCTAGTGGGGAGCCATCGCCTCAGGACGGCCCTGCCCGCTAGAGGTGCCGTTTTGCTGGAAGGCATTGCCGCCTTCGGTTCACGCACCGTCCTCGAGCTCCATAGCCACCGTTGGTGCTGGTTCACACGAGGAGGCTTTGCAAGGCAGCAGACACACGAGCGCTACAGACCAAGCCCAGATGCAAACACAGCGTGAATTGTAGCTGGGGAAACATCTCCTTACGAATGCGGTGTTGGCGCACAGAGAGATTCCCGCCCGTCCTGAGACGCCCCCCGCCAATTTCCTTTCTCAGAGGTGTTAGGGAAGAACGAAGCCCAGCCACGGAGAGAAAGAGGAACAACAAGAAACCGAGCCTGTTTGGTCCCAGTGGCAGAGAGGAGGGGCTGCAGGTGTGAGGGTCCAGGGCTCGCAGTGGGGATCTCGCTGAGAACGACGCGAGCGGGGGCAGGGATGGGGGCAGCGGTGGAGGGGCTGACCAAGACCACAAGGAACGATGGTGCTGGACGCCAGACCTGCCATGACCCCCGGCCGCTCGTATAAACAGCTCCGAGGAACAGAGAATCTGAACATAAATGGGAAGTTATTCCGAGTGCATTCACGTTGCCAGCCGTCACCCCCCCAAACACCTAAAATATCTAGTTTCAGCCAACGCCTGGGACATGTGAGCATGTCAGGGGTTACACAAGCTCCTGGAGGGAACGGCTGGCTCTGGGTTTTCTTTTAATTATTGACAATCCCAGATGCTCCGCATATAAAGAGATTAACATATGCTTCAGGGGACGAGGCCTGTGAAATGCAATCTCCCTCTGCGATTCCCAGCCTGCGTTCTCGATTTAAACAGATCTGGTTCTCTAACCAGCTGAGACGCATCTCCTGCAGTCGGAGGTAGTAACTAGGTTTTGGCCGCCCCTCCCCGCCCCACTTCAGCCCTCCAAATAAAAAAAAAATTAAAAAAAGGCACTCTTAACCGACCTTCTAGCTTGAAATCAAAGGACAAAAAAGAAAGGTCGCTTCGAGGTAGCACCATTTCCCATCGGCTCCTGTTCTCAGGCCTTCTCCAATGAAGTCATGGCCGATGATAAAGGAGGCCCCGCCCCCTTCCCACCTGTGTTGACAGGTGAGGCAGCACTCTCTCCTTCCCGCCCGTAAGATCGTGGGGTCATGCACAAGCATCTTCTTCTGTTTGCATTTCAGGGTCAGACAAGGGCTTATACTTTGGAAAAATGGTGAGACGTGCCTGGCTAATTTTGTTGTCAAATGTCAAAAAGCTAACCAGCCTTCTAAAGAGGGAACGGCTGATGGGAAAGAAGCTGAGCCTTTCAGGGCCGACGTAACGGTCTCGAGGTTGACCATAATACTCGATGGTTTTAGGATAATGCAAATAATACGTACGAGAGAAGAGAGGATGAGAGAGGAACTCACTCAAAGTCAGAGCAAGGCAAAGGCCCGGAATACTTTATGTTCTATCAATATGACAACGACAAAGCCAATATGGTATAAATAATGATAAAACAGGGTATAAATATGATAAAATGTGATATTTTTATATTCTAATTATAGCTGCCAGTGGGATCCATTCTAAGTGTAAAAACTCCTAACAGAATGGAGCTTGCTGTCATCTCCCCCACAATCAGATGATTATAAGTTACCTATTTGGGAATAAAAATGATGCTGTTGAATGATGCGAATTAGCTCGAGACACCCAGGACCTGTGTCTGCTGTTAACTTAATGAGCTAAATCACCTTGAGTGAGCCACCGGCTCTGTCTACACCCACCTGCTCTTATCTACAGAGAGCAGGGGGTTTGGGCCAGGTGATGACCAGGGCCCTTTATGGCATTGATGTCATTGGTCTACCCCAAAATACAAAGTAGTGAATTTCACTGGGATGCACTTTTACATGTGGAGTCTGCTAGCCAATCCCTTCACAGATGGTCAAGTCCATGCCAAAATGCACAAGGCTTTGATGTAAAGGCGCATGCATTTTCTGTCATTTATGTAAATTATCTCTTCCTGGCTAGAAAAATCAAAGAGTTATTTGAACTGCCAATTCCAGCCCCTCCATGTGGGATCTGACAAGTATTTGAAACGCTCCCATCATTTAGAAAATCCCCTCTCAGTGTGCGTGATGAAGGCGGCTGGTGCTGGTCCTGCATTCACATCAGGCTTGGTCCTGTGATGTTAGCAGAGGGGACAGCTGGGCTTTGCCCTAAGTGAAGAGAATTCAAGGGAGCTGGGTAGGTAGTTACGGGAAGATGATTGCAGTGGTCCGCTTTTCACTCGCGCTCTTCTTAGTGCCCTGTGAAAATGGAACCAGGCAGCACTGGCCAGGTGAAGAGCACGGGCGAGGGTCTTACTCTTCGGGCCAAGGCCTCGAGGGAAGCGGAGAGGAGAGAAGGGAAGGGAAGGGAAGGGAAGCAGCATATTCAGGGGACAGAGATGTGATCGAGTAAGCACTGCGCTTACGCAGGGCAGCATGCACACCGCTTGGTGAGAAATGGAATAAGCTGGGTCGGCCTGTATCTTTCAGGTCATCGGAGGCAGGAAGAGGTTTCGATCAGGAGAGTCACGTGACAGAGTCGGTCATAGGAGATCACCGTGGCTACCCCGAGCACATTCGGGCAGCTAGACTGAGGGTCCGGGAATCGTTCAGGAGCTGGGGGCAGCAATTCCGGTGAGAGAGGCGTCATCACGGGGGCGTAAGGACATTCGTGAGTGAGAGGAGGCCTTGAGGGTGACCCCGGTGCCGGTTTGAAAGCAGCTGGCCTAGCGGGGTCCTTCACGGCCACAGCGGACGCAAGGCTGGCAAGGTAAGGGCTTCTGTTTTGGAGACTTTGAGTTGCAGGTGAGGTAGGACAGGAAAGTAACACTTTTTAACAGAATGGAGTGCCATCGGCAAATAGGTGGCAAGATGACGGTTGACAGCGCAGAGAGCAGATGACAGGGGTGGGAACAGCGTCTAGACTCCAGTGGGTGAGGGTGTGGGTGAGGGTGTGGAAGTAGGGACAGCGAGTATGGACAAGGTGTCTCCGAAGGGGACACACGGAAGCGTGGTGCTGGGGAAGGTCGCCGCGTTACTTTGTTTTTGTTAATCAGGGAGAGACTGGGGTTGCTTTAAATGATCGTGAAAAGGTACCGGTAGACAATGGTCCCCCACGTGTCTCTCCCCTGCTAAAACCATAGTCTGTCACCAAATATCCATACCTCAGTGCTGCATTCAGGGCCTGTTGCGGGCTGAGTCCCGTCCTCCAGAAGCCCGCGTCCACCCCCTAACCTCTAGCACCTGTGAGTGCGACTGGACACAGTGTCACTGCGGATGCAATCAAGTTAAAATGAGGTCAGCCCGGACTAGGGTCAGCTCTAAAACCAATGACTGAAGAGGTAAATTTGGGCAAAGACAGAGACACACACTGGGGGCACGCCCTGTGACAACGGAGGACGATGTTGGAGTAATGTGTCTACAAACCGAGGGACGCCAAGCACGGCTGAAAACCACCGGAAGCTGAGAGCGTGCCAAGCCCTGCCGACGCCTTAATGTGGGACTTCTTGCTTTCTGAAACGTGACAAGTTTCCATTATTTGAAGCTATCCTGTTTGTGTTTATCTATTACAACAGCCCCAGGAAACTGACACGCAGCCCCGCCTGCCTGGCACGAACGGCCCTCCCCATGTACGTGACCTCGCAGCCACACCATGCCACCCTCCTGCCCCTGGGGCCCCTGCATGCACCTGCCTCTGTGCGTCTGCCAATTCCTTCAGCCCCACCATGTTGAGAGCAGAACTCGGAACGGCCCAGGGATGGATCTGAGAGCAGACAGTGACCAGTTCGCGTTGTAAAGGCTGGAAACTTCTCAGGCACAGGAGCAAATAACTAAAATTCTTAGATCGCAACTGCCGTAGAGCCTGGTGGTGAGGAGCGCACCACAGGCTGGAGGGGACAGGACATGCTTCATGACGGAGAGCCCTGCGGTGAGCAGAATAATGGCCCCCGAAGATGGCCACGTCCTAATCCCTGGTGAATATGTCACCTTACGTAGTAAAGGAGTTGGCAGATATGGTCGAATTAAGGATCTTTTGAGGGGAAGATTATCCTGGATTATCTAAGTGGGTCCTGAGCAGTCACAGGGTGTTTACAAAAGGGGGTCAGGAGACGAAGGGGACAGCAGCGGCCAGGGGGCTGTGAAGGACAGTCCTCAAGCCGGGTTCTAGAAGCCAGGAAGGGCGACCGCCTCAGAGCTGCTGTCACATGGCACTGCGCACTGGTGGAGAAAGGCCCTGGCTTCTCTCCTCCTCCCATCGCGGGCACGCGGCCTGAATCCAGTCGATGGCCAGGGGGCCTGCGTGTTGGGTCAGCCCCACCGTGTTGAGAGCAGAACTCAGAACGGCCCAGGGATGGCTCTGAGAGCAGACGGTTCGCGTTGTAAAGTTCGCGTTGTAAAGGCTGGAAACTTCTCAGGCACAGGAGCAAATAACTAAAATTCTTAGATCGCAACTGCCGTAGAGCCTGGCGGTGAGGCGCGCACCACAGGCTGGAGGGGACAGGACATGCTTCGTGACGGAGAGTTTGGTGAGCCCTGTGGTGGGCAGAATAATGGCCCCCGAAGATGGCTACGTCCTAATCCCTGGTGAATATGTCACCTTATGTAGTAAAGGAGTTGGCAGATATGGTCAAATTAAGGATCTTTCGAGGGGAAGATTATCCTGGATTATCTAAGTGGGTCCTGAGCAGTCACAGGGTGTTTACAAAAGGGGGTCAGGAGACGAAGGGGACAGCAGCGGCCAGGGGGCTGTGAAGGACAGTCCTCAAGCCGGGTTCTAGAAGCCAGGAAGGGCGACCGCCTCAGAGCTGCTGTCACATGGCACTGCGCACTGGTGGCTTAGGCCACAGACGTCGTGTCTCACGGTTCCGGAGGCCGGAGGTGTGGGGGCGGGGTGCCAGCCAGCATGGCCCCGTCCTGGCGAGCGCCCTCTTCCCCACTGCGGATAGTTGAATTCTACTCGTGACTTCACAGGGTGGAGAGCACTAGGGAGCACGCTGGGGTCTCTATTATAAGGGCACTGACCCCATTCGCGAGGGCTGCACCCTCATGGCCTCCCATTTGTCACCACCTCCTAACACCATCACATTGGGGCTTAGAATTCCAACGTGTAAATTGGAGGGGGACACAAACACTCCAGCCATGCCAGCAAAGGAACAGAGGCTCCCCCGGAGGTCCCCAGGAGGGAGCAGCCCTTGATTTAAGCCTCGCGAGACCAACTTTGGACTCTGACCTCCAGAACTGCAGAAGAACACATTCTTGCCATTTTAAGCCATGTAGTTTGTGGTCCTTTGTCACAGCAGCCACAGGAACTAGCAGAGGCTCCTGGTCTTCACGAATGTGCTGGGCACTGGGGCAAGGGACAAAGCAGCAAGAGAACAGGAAGACGAGGGAGGAGACAGAGGGTGACCCGCCTGTCCGCAACGCACACGCCGGGAGAATCGAAGCGCCTGTGTAACATGGGGCCAAATGGGGGAGCCTCTGAATGCCCGGCTAAGGAGCGTGGGTCTCACGAGATAGGAAAACACTAAATTCAGACTGAACTCGCTGTAACAAGCTGGCCGCACCACGAAGACCCAGCCAGCTGCCATGTGGGTGGAGGTCAATACCCAGGGATGCTGGTACATGTGACCCATCTCAATACTTTGGGCAAAATGATCTCCGTTTTGCTTTAATGTCAGGCAGACCGTTTTTGTTGCGTTTCCGAAAAGCTTCCCTCTTGACCTGCATTGTCTAACACTTGCGTTGATTTTCCACCAGAGAACTTGATGCGAATTCAGCTTCTTCTACTGGAAACGGGTAATTTCAGTCAAAAAAAACCCATGAAACTCCTATCAAAACCCTAGGCATACTCTAAGTCTTTTGATTTCACTTGGTCTTAATATGGTTCTGAGCTGAGGCCACTCATTCATTTGATCGCCAGGCAGCCAACGTGGAATGCTGACACGTTGGTGTGTTTTGTTTAACTTTTAAAAACTCTTGTTGGAGGCTCTCGTGAAACTAACCTTGTTTTGTCTAAAATTACAGCTAAATCCACCTCATCCCCACGGTTCTGGTAAATCCATTGTCTCTAACTCATTTCAATTTTTTTAAAGTGCCTTTGCTTTCTTTTGAAAGCACAGTCCTGACCAACTATTTTTCTAAGGGTTCAATTTGGAATCAGGGTGGAAGGATAATTTTCACATCGCAACCTTCCACGTCCCACGAGAGCACAATGTCACCGCTGTTAATTCTGACTGTTGCATTGGTGACGGACATCAGGTTGGTTCTTGACTGCTAATAGTCCCCAATTAGTTGGCTGAATGTATTGTTATAACTGCATATAATTTTTTTTTAAATGTTTCTTGCCAACCACGTATTTCATCCTTTCAAAATGTGAAAGATTTTATAACAAGTTCCCCTGGTCATTAATGAGCACAACGTATCTGAGGGTTTTTTTTTTCTTGTCACATTTAACCCTTTTTATATTCGTGACTTCAAATATGCTGGCATTGAAATTGGCAAGAAAGTTAATATTTGAATATACTAAATCAGCTTGACCTTTTAGGATAACAATAATTATTACTATTGCTGTAGAAAAGTGGGAGAAGTGAATTCAGATTTTAACAATATACTTCTTGATAAATAGGAAACGAAATGGGGCCATCGACTGAAACAGAAAAAAAAAAAAACTGATGAGGATTGAAATATTGAGTGAGCTGCCAAAGGCATGAGAAGTAATATGTTCAATCAAAACCAACTCAGTCAAGCTTGGCACTTGGTAGGAATCCAACGACTATTTTGCTGAATGAATGAATGAACATGAACTAAATTAAAATTAGAAAATATAAGAAATAATTTATCCATGAGATATTTTATTTAATATTCTCCTATGCAATATTTGCTTCTATAGCGGAAAAATAAAAAACATAAAATAAGGCCTCCCCCCATAAATTGCGGCAGAATTCCATGTCCACACGTAAGGACAATTTGTTGCCTTTCACTTGAGTTCATTGTTTGCGATGTACTTGAAACTCTCTAAGGTGTGACCTTCCTCTTTGCCAGTCAGGTCACAGCTCCCGGGGGCAAGGCAGATGCTCTCTACTCTGAGTGAGCCGGATTGACTGCAGGGAGATTCCCAAAAGAGAATCGGAGACCATCAAACGTGGGTGTTCATCAGAGGAAAGCAGAGGACCGGAAGCTTGATTCTTATAGAAGAATTTTTCTGCATGAGAGAGACTAACGAGTGTAGCATGCACAGAAGTATACAACTCAGCATCAGAATCTTACTGTGTTATCTGAATCTTTACGACTCAGCTTCTCCACATGATTGGGTGATGTACTTTGATTCCTTTGATTTTTAGGGAAAATACACATAATTCAATACAAGGTTTATTGAATACTAGCTTGCTTGGAGGGAAGGTTGATTTAGGTCTGCTCCAAAAGTGGCTGATATAAAACTGGGCCCTCTAGCTCTTGCCTGAAGGACCATCTCTGTACGGTGAGAGTGTCAAAGAGCCCCAGTCTAGCAGCTAGATAATTATTAGATGCAATTTAAGTCTTTAAGAAAGTCTGTAAAAATTGCCCAGCATCCCAGTCATCCGATGATAACTCAGAGAGCAGCAGGCTGGGAATCTACCTAAAATGAAAATCACAGGTGAGCCCCCAAAATGTAACTTTCACGAAGTTGCCTATTTTGGTCCTCACCTTAGGGTGATGTGACACTCAAACAGAACCCAAGTTCCATGAGGCCCAGGAGCATCGTAACTGTGCTATCAATGTTTGATTCTCAAGTGCCTGGAACAGTCCGAGCATAGAGTAGAGACTTAACGATACTTTTAGCAAATAAATCTAACACATTGAAAAGAAACATATTGACTAAAAGCCTTAAATCTTTTGCACATCTTTGTTGTTTCTCTCTCGCCTCTCTCTCTCCCCTTATTCTCTCCCTCCCACCCCAGTCCCACACATGGTGGTGTTTTTGTTCCCCGGGGCAGCCGTAGCAATTTACCACAGACGTGGTGGCCTAAAACAGCAGAAATCTCTTCCCTCACAGTTCTGGAGGCCAGAAGTCTGCGATGAGGGTGTCGGCAGAGTTGGTTCCTCCTGGAGGATCTGAGGGAGACGTCATCCCTTACCTTTGTCCTCGTTTCTGGAGGCTGCGGGCAGTCCTCGGTGGTCTTCGACTGGTAGCTGAATCATTTGTTTCTGCCTCTTTCTTCGTATCATCTTCTCCCTTGTCTGTTTTCTCCCCATCTCTTCTAAGGACACGTGGTTCATCTAGGGTCCACCCTAAACCAGGAGAATCTCATCTGAGATCCTTAATAACATTTCCAAAGACCCTGGTGGACATAGCTTTTGGGGGTCACCATGCCACCCACCACGTTGGTATCTATCAGATGTTCAGCAGTACACATCTGATTTTCCGCCATCTACTCCCCCAAATTCCTGCTAGAACTGCCCTCCCTGGCTCTTTTCTCTCCCTCCTCTTCCTCTTCCCCAGCTAATCCTGTTCCTGTCCTGTGTGAACTGGTGAAGAGCATTGGACTCCTGACGATTGTCCTTCCTCCTCGGCAGGCTTAGAAAGAAATATCCTTAACAGGCGGGGGACAGAAAAGACAGTGAAAAGCCATTTTACTCTATCAATAGCATTTTCTTTTCCCCATAACCTGCTAAATAAGTAATTCAGAAGAGTATCTTTTCTTGTACTGATGACAAGAAATAGTCTTGCTCAATCGGCACATGGTCATCTGTCACCAAGGCTGGGAGCCTCTATATTTGAGTATCAGGATCTCAGAAATTATCATTATCATCTTCAAGATGGTCTTAGAGCTTTAATTTGAAAGTCGTCCTTGATTCTTGAAATGCAGTGATAAATGTTCAACTTGATAAATTATGGACTCTTCCTGTTACTTTGTGGCCATATTCAGATTTCAGCTCAAGTGCACTAGAGAAATAACAGTGTCAAACATTAGGAGGGTGTGTGTGTGTGTGTGTGTGTAAAAACATACACACACGAGAGTGTTACTAGTTTGTTGAAATCCCATTCTTGAATTTTTTATATTCGCCTTATACTTTATTCATCTTTCTACTATTTTCTTCTCTAATTGTCCTTAAGCCCAATGAATTATGATTAATGGTGAGGAAGTTGAACTGTCTTTAAAATATTGTTTATAACAATGATGTCTATGGACTCGGCCCCAGTCGAGATGCAACTATAATGTTTTTCTTGTTGTCCCATTCTGTTGAATTTTTATTGCTTTATTCTTGATTGTGGCAATGTGTTTCCTTGATTTTAGGTGCCTCTCCACTCACTGTCATTTACGATATTCTACATTTGAATGAACGGCTCAGTGGTTACTCATTTCAAATTTCGGAGTTCCTGTTCAAGGGCCAACCATGAAACCATCTGTTTAATTTACATATGCGATATGTGATCATTTATCTCCAACCAGCAGTTCTCAAAGTGGGATTGTGAATGATATTTTATAATAGTCTTATTCACAATACGAAATGATCCACAAGTGGAAAACAAATAGCAAATCACCTGCAGGGGTTTGTGGTTACAGCACTGTCCAAATTCTGCAACCATAGGACTAAAGAGAATCAAATTATTTTCCTTCCTATTATTTTCCTAAAATCAGGTTTCTGGAGATTGAGTTTGCTTATGACAAATGAACACCTGCACTCCCGTTGCGCTCCTTGATTTATGGACTAAAATTTTGCAAAAGGAAAGAAAACATTCCAAATGGGAAATTTAATGATAATAATTTTACAATGATAATAGCATTTTGGGGTGAGGGATCCACGAACCAGTCGTTTGTCCAATGGAGCAAACTCCTGTGACATTCTCCAGAAACCCACAGGTTTCTTGAGAATTTTAGATGAGCAAAGCACAGCCAGGTTGGACCAAAAAAGGACAGAGAGAGGATGAAACGAAAGGAGGCTGTTGGGCCCCAACTCTACTCCATTCTTCTGGCAGGAAGCAGGTTGAAGGTAGTGCTACCTATTATGAAGAAGGAAAGGCAACTCAGAGCAAACCCGAGAGCAGCGGGTAGAGTAGAGAGCCATGGACGATGATTCCCCAGCCTCGAATCCAGTGGTTTGCCGGGCTGGATTGCAAAATTGCTTCGGATTGGTGACGTCTGACCCTCCATTTTCTGCCATATTGAATGGGAAGGTCCGTAGGTGGTAACCCATGCCCGTCCCGCCACTGCGTGGTCACGGCAAGTATCTTGTCTCTCCGGTGTCACAGGTTCATGGATGGGGCAGAATTGTGCCCAGAAGCTGCGTGTAGTAGAGGACTCATCTGCACCTGATTTAGAGAGCGGGATCTGGTCCTGCGGGAACTGATGAGATTTGGGGCTTTGAGTTGATGCGGTGATGGGGTGAAACCTTCAAGGGTTTTAGGAAGCTTGAGGGATGGGCATGTGCCTCAGGGACCTGGGGTAGAGTGTGTTAGACAGGATTTTGGTCCCTATGATTTAGGATCTGGAGTTAAGCCCATGAATGTGTTATATAACATAGTAAAGGAGACTTTTCAGATATAATCATGCTACTAAGTAAATGACTTTAAGACAGAAATATGATGTGGCTTTATCCTGTTGAGCTCAGTGTAATCACACAAGCCCTTCAAAGAAGCAGAAGAAGAAGACAGAGATTTGAAGCACAGAAGTATTCAATAGAGCATCGCTGGCTTTGCAGATGGAGGGACCCATGAGCCAAACAAAGAATGTAGAGGCCTTCTGGCCATCCGCCAGCAAGGAAACGGACTTCAGTCCTACAAATGCACGGAACTGAATTCTTCTAATGTCTAAGTGAGCCTGGAAGAGAGCCCTCCCCCAGAACCTGCAGACCAAAGCCCAGCCTGGCCAACACCTTGATGTTGAGCTTGTGAGGCCGGAGACAAGACTCCAGCCCCGCCTTGCTGGGCTTCTGATCTACAGAACTCCAAGGTAATAGATTCATGTCGTAAGCCTTTACGTTTATGGTCATTTTTATAGCAGCAATAGAAAACTAACATATTTTCTCAGCCTTGTGACAGGAAAGGACCTTCTTCTCACTCACCAGGACAGTCCCAGGCCCTCCTGCTGGCCATGGTTACTCCACTTAGAGCAGGTGGGGCAGCCTTGAAAGAAAGGCTCATTTGCATAAGGCAAAACTTCTGTAACATAGTCATTATGCAGCACACTGTAATCCCACCTCCTTCGGTTAAAATATGTGCGCTTTCGGTGACATTTTAATTCATCCTAGACATTTCCCCTCTAGCGATCACTGTCTGTGGGTAACAAATTTTACTTGAAGTAAGAATAAGGCTTCAGGTTTTCATTCCGATTGTTTTTTCAAGCATACTGTAAGCCCGAGGCTTTCACGAGGGCTGGGTTCTCAATGGCTCTGTGGGAACCGGGAGTGGGGACAGAGAAGCTGCCACAGGGTGGGGTTGGGGGAGACCTGTGATCTAGGTCAAATGAGATAGAGCAACTGGATTCAGGGGTGGCTGCAGGGGGTAGAGCCAGGGCAGGTCCCTGGGGCCATGGTATGTAGCCATGCTATTACACAATTTTTATTGTTTTTACAACAAACCTGCTATCTGCCCTCCCTAACCAGATTCCACTCAGATTTTCTCTACAGCACTTATTAATTTCTAATTCTCCATGAAGACCAGAATTTATGTCTGCTTTATCCACCGCTGCTTATATCCAGCCCCTAGAATAGCACACACAGTAGGCCCTCAATGAAATATTCACGGAAAAAAAAAAGATGAATGACCACACTCGAATTTCAAAGGACCAGAAAGGACAAGAGCAGATATAAAGAGACCCGTTAGGGGCCTAACGCGTGACTCCTTTGAGAGATGGCAATGCTTGGACACAGGTCGCGAATTTCACTTTCATAAAAGCATATTATTTAGAAATCATAACTTTATCGTCGATTCCTCATAGCAAACTGGTTCCCACCGTATGTGCTTATTTATTTCGGCAGAACTCTCCGTCTGCTTTATCCACCGCTGCTTATATCCAGCCCCTTGAATAGCACACACAGTAGGCCCTCAATGAGATGGCAATGCTTGAACACAGGTCGTGAATTTCACATTCATAAAAGCATATTATTTACAAATCATAACTTTATTGTCGATTCCTCATAGCAAACTGGTTCCCGCCGTATGTGCTTATTTATTTCGGCAGAACTCTCATATCGATAGAGCACCTGTGTTCCAGCTGATAAAATTTCTGACGCGAATATTGGTCGATCCTTTTGTTTACAAGAGACACTAAAGTCAAATCATAAAGACCTATGTCAGAGCTTCCCTCATCAATGACCTGGCTTTTTTTTCTTTTTTTTCTTTTTTTTTTTTTTGCCGAATGGGCTGATAATTTTTGAGTGCTAAGCTCATTCCCTCTAATTTTTGAGTTGTTCTCATTGTAATGCTGAAAAGCATGACACACTTTTGAAAGTAATGCACATTATAAAGATTTTCCCAACACTTTCTTAAGTCTCAACAACTAGCACAGCAATAAATCAAGCTCTGATAGGTGACATTTGCCAATTTCATAGTGACATTATGTCCCCGTGGCAGATGTCAAGCTGCCAACGTGACATCACTGTAGGCAGGGTCGGGAAGGGACACGCACTGCTGTGTCCGATTCCCATAGTGGCACTATCGTGATGAAAATCATCTCAGGAGCAGAGATAACAGTAAAATGTAGCAAAATAGCTGGGAAGCGATAGTTTTAAATATTTCTTACATTTATTTTCAGTATCACTTATTTGCTTGTAAGTGACTATCATTTCATTTTTCGTCATTAATTTTTCATAATTCGATATTTAATATCCAGCTCACAAAACACTGAGAAGTGTCACACTCAGCTGTCACGAGTCAGTCCAAGCCAAGCACACAGCTGGCACAGAATGACGCTGCTAGACGCGTGGCTCGCGGACCCGGATGGATCGTCTGTCACCCACTCAGAGAGGAGACGGCATGGACGAGGGACCAGGGACAGGGGAGGTGTGAGGCTGAGATCGCAGAATGAGAGCCAGACATGTCGACGGAACCTGCACGTGCTGGTGCCCAGTCCGCAGCTGGACGCACGAGGCTGGACCAGCTCAGAGGATGGATGGCCGGGGATGGAGAAATGACACCGGGGGCCTGTTTTTTTTCCGAGCCGAGAGCAAAAGAGGAGCTGGGTCCAGGCCTCAGAAAGCTGCATTTAACGGCCAGGTCAGGTCGAGCCTGCACATGAAGCCGAGGTCGGTCCGCCACGGGCTGAGCGGAAAGCTAGAACTTGAGGCGACCGGTGGCCCTGAGGACAGTTCCATCGCAGCGTGCGGTGCGATCCAGATCCTGGGGGACTGAGGACGGAACCAGAAGTCTGGAAGCAGAAGCTATGATTTTTTTTTCTCCCTAGCAGCTTGGCTATATAAAACGGTGAAAATGTATACACTCAGATGCGGGGTAACAGGGTTCAGGGAGGCTATTTTTTTTGTGTGAGAAACGAAAAACCTTGTTCAACTCCAAAAGCTATTCTACACAATTTGCTTTAAAAAAAAAAAAAAAGGACCGTATAACACATGGCTTTCGTGACTGGCTTCTTTTCACGCAGCGTGGGTTTCAAGCTGCGTGTCTGTCCCACCCACCGCGTGCCCACGCTGCCTCCTCCGGTGCCAAGTCACGTCCAGTGCATGGATGGACCACGTCTCATTTATCCGTTCATCAGTTAGTAGATACTTAGGTGGCTTTTGCTTTGGGGCTATTATGAAAAAAAGGCTGCGTAAATACTGCCGTACACATATTTGTGTGGACTGAACGCTTTTATTTGTCGTGCGGAGAAGTGGAGTCTCCGGGTCACATGGTCAGTATGTTGAGCCATTCGAGGAACTGCCAGGTTGTTTTCCAAGGCTCAGGGGCCATTGACAGTCCCTCCTGCAGTGCGCGAGGGCGGGGTTCCCAATTCTCATCAACCTCCCCAATACCTGCTGTTGTCTGTCTTTTGGATTCTAGCCGTCCTAGCTGGGGCGAAGCCTTAGCTCATCGTGGTTGTGATTTGCGTGGCTGGTCTTTATGTTCTTGAGCCCACTTATCTCATATTGATTTAATATAATCGCATCAAGTATACTATGTTTACATTCATATATGTTATAGGAAATATAAATGAAAACGTAGTAGAAATGTAATATGTAAAATATAATAAAAATATAATAGAAAGTTAGTAGATTCCTATGTTAGAAACTCTAATATTAGCCCTAAATACCTATATGAGGAAATAGGCAAATTCATTAGGACACAGTCACTTAGTAGCAGCTGTTTTTTGAATTTGTTCGTGGTGAAGTTTTCTTCAACTCAAGGCTTTCAATCCAGAGTTATCGATCCAGGTCGTGCGTAATAGTTGAAGAAGAATCCCTCATTTTGGATTTTCTTTCAGCTTTTTTATTTCTTTATTGTTTGTATATTTATGATTGTAGCTATTGAAAATGTTTTCTACATTTTTTCCAAAAACTATCTAGTTATCTACAATCCTTATTTAATAATTAACGGTTTCCTCTCTAATTTAAAATACTGTCTTTAAATTCTTGTATCTAATCGGGTCTATGTATGGGGTTCTTTTTCATTTATTCATCTTGTCTATTGATTTAATTATTGCAATTTTATTTTAAAATTCTTTTTCAGAAAGCTTATTTATTTCTCCTTTTTAAAAAATGCTATTAGATTTTTACTGCAATGGTATTAAATGCATAGATTAACCAAGAGAGAATTGACAATTCTCGTAAGCAGAGTCCTGTCCAAGCAGAGTATGCTTTTTCATTTACCGAGTCTGTCATATTCTTTTTATAGTGTTTTCCTGTTTTCTTCATCATGGTTTTCAACCCAACAACCTAGATTCGACCATTGCTAATATCCTATTTTATTTACTTTACACGCACATACACACTACATATATATTACACATATATGAAATATATATAAATGTATATGTATATGTATATAGAATGTTTTAAAGTACATTGCAGAAATCATGGCTCTCTAAAAAATAAGGATATTTCTCTACATAGACACAATTATTATCAAAGATAAAATTAATAATTGTTATAATACTTAGGTCATTTTCAGGTGTATCCAATTGGCCCTGAAATGACTTTTATGGCAGAAAACAGAGATCATGAATTGCATTCAGTGTTATATCTTGAGTCAGATATATTTCATATTGATGAGAAAGTATATACATATTCTTTTCTTATTAATGTGAGATGTAGAATTTATCAACTCTTTTCAGCGTCTAAGGCGAAGGTTATAAACTTTTTCTTTTTTGCTCTATTAATGTGGTGACTCATTACTAAAAGATTTCCTCATATTGAAGTTACTATATTTTGGAAACAATATTTTCCTGGTATTATTTTATCTGATGTGTTGCTGGATACTGTTACAAATTAAGATTTGCTTGTAGTTATTGTTTTTCTTGCTATTTTTCTTAACCTTTCATAACAAAGTTATCTTGTTTTAATTTTTTTAAGTAAGATTTTCTTCTTTTCCTAGGCCATGAAATAGTTTAAATAGCATTGTATATATTTCTGCTTGCTGTATGGTGATATACTGTCCCTACAAACTAACTCTCCTACTGGTAAAACCTATAAACATCAAAAAAATTGTAACTTTGGTTTACTCTCCACTCCGTATAACTTCTATGTTTCACCTTCTCTCTCTTCCCTGAGCTCTCGCATGTCTGATTTTTCTTTTTTTATGCTTCATATTGCTTGATGCTGATAACTTCATGAGATTTCACAGATTTTCTGAAGATATATTTAGCTTCAATTTCCGTCTGTTCCATGACAACTTTCTTCCGGTCCGTATTCTCGACCTGACATGTTCCTGATCGGCCATTTTTTCTTGCCTTTTTCTTGAAGTGACGTCAAGATCCTATGGTGATTTATTTTTGATTAGTCATCTTGAGTGAAGCACAGTGTATGGGACTGGGGCCCAGACCATGTTCTAGGCTAGGAAGAATTTTCCTTCTTATCTAGAATTATAAACATGGGTTGATGATCTTAGCCTTCACTTCTTCCTGGCCTGGTTTCTGAACGTGTCATGTACTGGGGTTGGAATAAGTCACCTACGCCGGCCTGGGATGGAGTCAATGTCCTCACTCACGGCTCATACGGGAAAGAAGAAGCAAGACGGACAAGAACACTCGATGACACTCCTCGTGTCAGGCGCTCCGATAAACACTGTTCGAATATTTTGCCACCTTTAACTCTCAGAACAGCTTCATGAATTTAGTATAATTATCCTTATTTTCCAGTTGGACAGCATGAGCCAGGAGGAGTGAAGTTCCTGGCCTAGATTACAGATCCGGTAAGGGGTGTGATGGGATCCTGATGGCTCCAAAGTTCACTCTGTGTAGTTCTTTTGCTCATTTGGCAAATATTCTTAAGTATAAGCTCCCGAGTTAAGCTATTGTCCCATAAAACACGCCTAAAACGCCTGTCCTGCTTACCTAGGAGAAAGCGTTCTGCAGATTACAGCATCAATAACTGTTCTCTGCCATTAGCGATGTCGTGATCATTGATATTAATAGCGTAAGTGGGCGGGAAGAAGCACCTCAGGAGTCCCGTCGAACAACCACTTGCGTCGCGGAGGGCTTGCTCGCTCCTCAGTACAGCGGGGCGGTCGGGGCGGCGGTTTCTGCGGGCGGAGTGTCTGGTCTGGATCCGAGGGACACCTCTTCCTGGGTGCGCTTCGGTTTCCTCACTGTAAAATTTGCTATTAGCCTGTGTGTTTAATCGGGGTAAAGATCGAGGAAGATAATCCTATAATTTGCATCACGATGCCTGCTCAACGAATATAAAGTGCTATGGTTATCGTCGTCATATTTCGACCTGAGTCAATGAATAGAATCAGAAGGGGGGCCCAAGAAGAATGGCACACAGACCCTGGAACCATGCAGGCCCAGACTTTAACGGACTCATTCTCACTCGTGAAACTGACAGGAGATCGATTCAAAACCAAGATGTGAAATTCTTCAGTGGCAGTGGGGAGATGTGGCCATGCTCGGTCACACGGGGCTACGCAGTAGGAAGGGAGGGCCAGTGAAAGGCTGCGAGCAGGGAATGGAGGGGGAAGCTCCTTCCGGTCCTCCCTTTGCCTCTCCAGGAGCACAAAAGCTCTGCTTGGTCAACTGGAGGACCCAAAACATGTGTCCTCGGCTGGCCTTTCCCCAGAAGATGTGGACCAACCTTCGTGCAGCAGCCTTCCCCACCAGCTGACACCTCTGCCCAGCACGGCTTCCGATGTCACACCCACGTTTCCTTAGTTTCATTCAAGCTCTCGGGTGTTCGCAGCAGCTTATTTAGGAGCCACATTGCAGAAGCTTCCAAGAACAATGCGGTGTCTACACCTGTGAGTGTGTATCACCCCGGCCGGGCCCCTTAGACCCACCTTGGTTGCAGCAAGAGCAAGACACCCTTGTTTTTGGGGGCGAGTCTTTGTTCTTTCTGATTCTCATACACATCAGTAGCTTACTCTCATTTTTTTTTTGTTTCTAAAAACATTTCAGAGTATAAATTGTGGCATGGAAAATCATGTGTTTCCTCTGGTTCCAGATAAGGAAAGCTGTAAATAATTTAAAGTTCCTGCTGTGCAAGATTACCCAAACAGAAAGTGTGTTTTTTATGCTCG
>NW_006439713.1:1701442-1702254 GCF_000325575.1 Pteropus alecto | reverse complement strand
TATACAGGTGAAATTTTAGCTTCTTTATAACGTAAGCACTCTGACTCTGAAATAAGTCATATAATGAGATTTCTTGCAGGGCATGCCAGTATTAATGCGGGGCCATAGGAATAACAGCCCACTTTTACCTTTCTCAAAAAAAAAAAAAAAGACTCGCAAAATTACTGATTGAAAACGTGTGCATGGGACCATGAAGTCACACCCAGGGACCAAAGGTCATGCTCCCAACACACTGAAGTCACCACAACTGTCCCGGGTGTGACACCAAACTTACACGACGAAAGACTGTTTTGCAGCACGGAATTCTGATTCGTATGCTATCTGCATCTCTATAAGCCACTATATTTTGAGATATCGATGTGACCTACTTGTCATCCCTTAATTAACAGGTTATCACGAAGCGGGACCCTGTCTGGTGTCCTCTGACCCTCTGTGCCTCGTGAGCGCCTCCGAGACGTCCTGCTGTCTGGGCGAGGCCTACAGGGTTTCCCTCCTCTGTGTCTCTGTTAGTGCCGAGTCTGATCGAGCTCTATTCTTAAGGACCGGAAGGTCTCAGGGCGACAGAGGGAAGCCATCTTGCCCAGATGCCTGCAGGAAGCTCCTGTTCAGACCCGTTTTGTAGTGAGGGCTGCTTCCCTGGGTACCAGAACAGCGGCTCCCGTATCAGCTAAGTGGTCCCAGATCTCCAGGTCTGGGAGGGGCTGGGCCATCAGTCTCCGTAAAGACAAAGCACGTGCATTAGCAGAAGAAAGGGAAGGAAGGAAGGAAGGAAGGAAGGAAGGAAGGAAGGAAGGAAGGAAGGAGGGAGGGAG
>NW_006439713.1:1699461-1701377 GCF_000325575.1 Pteropus alecto | reverse complement strand
GGAGGGAGGGAGGGAGAAATGATTTTTGAAAATACTGCCTCCCATCAAACAGCCTCCCCAGCTGCGGCCGGAGGCGGGTCATGAGGTCCCCTGACTATAGGAGACGAAAGGATAAATCTTCAGCTACTTTCCCTGCAGAAGTTCCCCTTCGCTCAGGCCCTTCGCTCTGCAGAGCCCGTCCAGGGCCGCAACTGGTGCTGCAGGCGTCCGCGTGGCGAGCTCGTCCCACCTTCACCCTCCTGTTCTGACGAAGGATTTCAGGGAAGCTCCCCACGACCTGGAGCGGGCTGGGCCTTCCTTACGTGCTCGTCACACTTCGCGGTGGCCACCGTCGTTCAATATTTCCTTCTCCCTTCAGTTATAAACTCCGGGGGGAAAGGGACTGTGTCTTGTTCATTCTCTGAGCCAGCTGGTCAGCACTTAACAATTATCGAATCAATGGGCTCAAGATGTCTCACTGAATACTTTTAACTCTGTTACGTGCAGGTGACAGGCTCTGTGTTCTCTTGAAACCAAGAGGTCATTGTGTCCTTTCTTAGCTTCTTCCTGGGTTGGTGTACACTCTGCTTTTGCATTCATGGCTTGGTTGGCCACTTGGGATCTCAAGGGAAGACCAGTGACCAGCCCACAGAGGGGGCTTCTTCGGCTCCCCGCCCTCAACAACCTCCTCCACCTGGGTCCACGGTGTTTGTTGTAAGTTTCACCTGTGTGGGATGGAACAGTCTAGAAGCCATCTTGCCTCACGGTGGCTTCAGGCAGGGCCATGTCTCTGTAGCCCTTAGAGAAACAGAACCGTTGGTCTTTCAGACTTTTCCACAGAATGCACCTCACCCTCCAGCCTAAACAGTGGACGTTTCTGGTTGAAACAAACCCCAGGGGCAGATGTGCATGATTCCCTTTTAGTGGGTTTTCTACCCATTATGGGTGGGAAGTTTTGGGGAGCCAGGGCGTGTGTCATCTTGAGTGGTCATAGAAGACGAGATCAGTGAGTAAATACCTTTGGAGGGTAGCTGGTTTACGTCCTCTCTGAGCTTTACGGCAAATCGGATTCACTTTGAAAATATCCATTTATGATTATTCTTTTAAATCCAGAATGGGTTTCTCGTCACATGACAGGATCGCGAAGCAGAGAGCTTGATAGCTAATCTTTCCAGGCTGCTGCCATCGTCTCTGTCACTCTCTGGATGAAAGGGGTCTTGGCATTATGGCTGCCATCTGACGACCTGCTTTGTCACCGACCTCCCGAGAAATGGACGTGGAGTGAATGGCCACTCACACGGCGAGGATGACAGAACCCAGGCTCAGCATCTGGTCTCCTATTGGGCATGTCTCCCCAGCGAATGTTCAAACCTCCAAAACAGAGCGTGAGTATTATATGCATTATGTTTCGCCTCCAAGCTTTATTCTGTAAGGTATAAACCCCTTCTTCCTTGCATCCTCTATCCTAGGTACTTAGCAGCAACCTACAACATTCCTTTTCTCCTTGGAAATCATTTCAAACACATTTACCCCCAAAGAGTGCAATTTTAAGGGTTCATAGAATGCCTTTCCCTTCACTTTTAGCCCTATCTTAGTAATCCCAAATGCCAAGAGTGTGCCATAGCTGTCCTTGACTGGCGCTGAGCCTGGGCTGCTGATGGGCTGGGCGGAGGACTCCAGAGAAAGCATGTGCCCCTGTGCCGTAATGGGGACATGGAGCTGCCAGTCACTCAGGTGCAGTGACTACTCCCTGGAGACTGATTGCAGGGGAGCTCAGACGTACAGCTACCGGCAGTGTGTGGGGGCCCAGTTCTGCCACAGTGCTGTAATCCTGTGGATGAGGCTATGGCTCCTCCTCAGCTGTAAACACAGCGACTGTCATCTGTCTGTCGAATGGCAGGAGGCCCCTGAACCCATGCCTCTGCCTAAGTCGGGAA
>NW_006439713.1:1690508-1699405 GCF_000325575.1 Pteropus alecto | reverse complement strand
CCTTGCTGGCCTTCTGTGTGACAGGAGGGCCTACCTCGCCAGGGACGGTCACGGAAGGAAAAGAGCAGGTGGTGAAACCCTTCAGTCACCCTATATCCCCAGAGGCCCCTGGAAACGGCTGCTGTAGAGAAGCTATTTGTGTGTTTTGGCAGCATTGGGGCTTTTTGAATAAATATGTCAATGTGGAATCCTAGGCTCACAGCCTTGGGAAATTAATTCACAGCTGGGGAGGGCATGAGAGAACCTGGAGAGAGAGGTACCTAGCTCTGGAGGGGTATGTTCCCCTTCCAGACAGTTAGAATGAGAACCCAGGATCCTTCCTTTCCCAAACCTCCAGGTCGTTCTGGGAAGGGAGGCGAGGCAGCTGCCTCTTCCTCCCGTATAGAAGCAGAGGACGTTCAATCTTCACCTAGACACAGATGTTGAAATGTGTGTAGGACACAGGCCTGGCTCTCACCACATCACCCCAGGGGGAGGAATGGGGTGTGGTCATTACTTGTTTTCCAAATGAATAAGGATCACCTGTCTCTAATCCAGAACACCTCCTGTGCACATTCAAGATAAAGTTAATAAAGATGAATAGAAACCCAGCAGCATTCACAGGGAAAAGGCAGCCTACCTTCTCTCTCTCCCAGCGTCCCTCGCAACCAGTGGAGGGGAGGGAGGGGCTGGCTTGAAGGGAGAGAATGGGGTCCACGAGGGAATTCTCGCTCTTTCTAGTTCTGTGCTTGGTACTGTTTTCTTTGCCAAGTACACGGGGTTGACTTTAAGTCTGTTAAATCAGGGGTTTTCAACCTCAGCACTCCTAACAGTTTGGGCCTGATAATTCTTTATTGTGGGGACTGTCCTGTGCATTGTACGAGGGTCAGCAGCAATGGTAGCCTCTATAAAGCAGACGCCACTACGAATGTTCCCACCCAGAGTTGTGCCAACCAAAAATGTCTCCAGGCATTGCCAGGTGTCCAGCAGAGGGCAAAATCGCTCTGATTGAGAAGCACGATTTTAAATGCACATATGACACTATGTGTCTATGCATCACATAGCGCGAGTCACGGGTGACACTGAAGGAGCTGGCCTTTTGCACGGGCACATCCAATCGTTACCTACTGCTCTGTGGAGGTCTTCCTAGACACTCCCACAGGTAAACCCCATTTAAATGATCACCAGAAACTGCAATCCAAAATGATGCTTATTCTGCAATTGCCCCCTGGAAACAGCGTCGATTATATGGGTCCACTTAAAAGAGAATGTCAGAGTCGGGGGCTAACACAGAAGATGCTTTTTTTGAGATCAGCATTTGATAGAGGAGAAGGGACAGACTTCTGAAGGGAAAAGGATGCAGAAATCAAAGACCAGTGGTGCCAAAGACCAGATTCACTTAATAGAAAATTTTGCAAAGTATGAGTGAGCACCACTGAGCGTTGAAACATTTAGAAAACAGAATGCACAGCATTTGAGAACATCGTACAAATCAGCTAAGTCTTGGATAGGAAATGAGGTCCATCTGAGACCCAAGAGGAGAGCAGTCAGCTCAGGTGAGGGCGTGGCAAGGAGCCATCCTGACAGCCAGCACCTTTACCTCCCTCTGCTCTGCTCCCCCCACCGCTCATCTCCTGGTGACTTCACTGAGTTCACCGGCCACCACTGCCCCTCCCCGCTCTACTCGCAATGTCCCTCTGCTAAGCCGATGACTCTCGTTCCCTGTGCATCGCATGGCTGAAAGAACTGTTGCTTCTGGAAGTCCCAACAGGGACCCGGCACTGGGCTTGACACTGATCATGTATCAATGAAGCGGGCGTTCCCGCCACCCCACGCATGAGGAGCCTGGGGCTCAGGACGTCTACTCAAGCTCATCCAGTGGAGTGTGGTGCCAGGCGCGGAACACACGTCTCACCCAGAATCCATGTTCTCTCTGCCGTCCCATCCAGCATCCCAACGTGCCTTGAATTTTCCAGGAAGTTACTGACTTCGGATTCTCTGGGAACTCAGGACCCCTTAGTACACACGCATGTGTCAGATTACTTACTCTCCTTTGTGTTTGGAAAGGAAATTTCTCGTGTTGACGTGTGAATCTAGTGGCACGCAATTCTTCAGCCTTCATTTTAGTCCACACACACACACACACACACACACACACACACACACACACTCCACACATACATGTGTAAAATACACCTCCTTATTTTGAACAGCTGACATTTCAACTTTAGGGAAGCCCCAAAATGAACAAAGATCTGTTTGCTGTCAAATGCGACACTGTCACGCCCCGCCCACCGGCGATCATCGTGCGCCCCAACCCAGTCGATGTCCCACGGACTATTTGTTTCACAGCTTTTTCAAGTGCTTCGCAACTCGCACCCTTGCGGGGGGTGCTGAGAAATTAACCAGCGGGGAGGTGTTCTGGTTTTTCTGCAGCATGCAGACCCGATCGGTATTGTATAATGTTGAAATATTTTGATTTTTTTTTTTTAAGTTAACTTTGCTTGTTTGCTTTGGTTTCTGAGTTTCGCTCCCATTTGTCATTTCTAGTATAATTTTTTGGGTCTACCTCTAAGTAGTCCTTTGTGACTCTACACTGAATATTTCTTGTTCTTTGTGTTGTTTCTAAAGAAATTGCAATTTTCTGGGTTCTAATTAAAGTGTCCCACAGGACACTCCAGTTTTCTTTGGCTCTGTGTAATATTGTGCAATTTCTTCTATCGTGCTTTCTGCTCCTCTTTATGATGCTGAGTTCTTCTCCACTGTGTTGCCTTAAATGCCCATAAGAACCATAGATATATGTATGTTTATTATACCTTTCAAAGTTGGAGACACAAATATTGGATTCCGCCTCCTCTCGACAGTCCAACACTCGACGTGTGGAGATAATTGCATATCCCCGGCTAATCCGATGAGCCCATAGGTGAGGATCAGACAACTCTGCTGAGATCTGACCCTAGAGTAGGATGTACAGGCAAATTCTGAAAGAATTCTATTTTTCTTATTAAAAAAATAATGATCTGTCTTCTCATTCCAGGTAGATATAGTAGGACACGGTAGACCTGTACAGCCACTGCAAAGTTCTTCTTTAAAAAAAGCTGGATAAATCACACAGCTCTTGTTTGTAAAAGATCGGAGAGCTAGAGAAGCAAAGTGACTAGAAGAACTAGCCTCGGAGGCACCAGAGTCCCTCGTCGCTGAGATGTCATTGCTGACCCTTTCCTCCTCTTGGCATATTTGCCAGTTCTGGACATGAGCTGAACGTTAGGCTTAGTGCAAAGTGAGGGATGCTGCTAGTAGACACCGGGCTGTCCCCTGTGGATGGAGTGACGGGCTGGAGACCCGCATAGCCCCCGAACACACATCTTCCCCGTGAGATGTTTGCTAAGCTCTGCTCCAGTGCTGGATGCTGGATGCTGGATGCTGGATGCAGGCACAGATGGCAATTTTATACTGTAATGCAGTGCTTAAGAGACTAAGTCCCATTAGAGACAGAAGCTCTGCGACCAACACAAAGCCACTCTCCCTCTCAAGTCATCAATTGTATTTGAACTTGTGTGAGGGAGAGCTAAGCTCAAAACTCTGAAGGACAAGACATTCAGAGCTGAGGAAACAGAAACTTTCCGATCAGAAGTCTGAGAAAGTCATGTCTGATGGGGAGCTTGGCACAGAAGCAGAATGACATCTCCCCCCAGCTCCCTCTGGAGACAATGTCCCCGGAGAGGGAGGGGCCTGCAAATGAGCAGTCAAGGCATTGGCCAGACCTTCTGAAATTGTACAAGGTAAAGGGTTAAAGACCTAAGCAAAACATCTCTGAGGGATGGAATGTTCTGGAACAAGGGGATCTAGCAAAAGACTAGCAGCACCACACCCAAGAAATAGGAATTTACCAGATAGGGGGGACAAATCTTGCTAAAATTGCAATCCAGCCCCAACTTAAGATAATCTTAGTTGAACTGAAGTGACCAGCCCTTTGTCCTCTGTACTCACAGGGTGTAAGAAAACCCTGACTGGTGACCGATGGAACATACTATCTAGAGCACATATGATTTACTTATACTTAAAACAAGAAAAATCTGGACAAAAAAAAACCAATGACTTTATATGATCTATATATACGATACATATAATATAGACCATATGTACATTTAACTGTTTGTGTTTGAGTGATTTTTTTTTTAGAATATTGATATCCATTTTCAATCTTACTGAATTCTGGTTAAAAAAAAAATGTAGTCTTTGGAATTACTCCTTTGAGAATTAATGCGTTCTTTGTTGCCTAATATATGATTAACAGTTTGACAGTCCCATGAATATATTCCCTTAATAATGCATAGAGTTCAATGCTTTTTTTTTTTTTTTTTTGAATGAAGGATAATAAAGACTGCCAGACAGACAAAGACTGAATGAATTCACAGCTAACAGATCTGTCCTACAAGAAACGGTGGAGTAAGCTCTTTAGGAAGAAGGACAATGATATAAGTCAGGAACTGGGCTCTACATAAACAGAGGAAACCAGTGTCCAGCTGGGCGGCCTGGCAGGCGGAAGATGGCATAAGGAAAATATTCGATTGGGAGTCGCTCGGCCGATGATGATTGGAGTTGCACTTACTATATATAGTATTTGTGGATTATAAGCATTATTTAGGGACACGTGAAACATCACGTCTGTTTCACGTGTCCCTTAGCTCAATATTGAATTCAGAGACCCTGAGCATTTACACTGACATTATTTCCGTTACGAGGTGGCCCCATAAATACTGTGTGCTTCTGGGTTCAAAATTACTTTGCCCTTCAGAACGACCCGAGGGAAATCTTGAGAAAAATATCTTCTGAATGAATAAAGTTCACAGTGCTGTGTCATGAACATGACCCGAGGTCCAAGTGAGGCGCCGTGCAGTCTTCGGCGCCCACTGAGTTTGGGACTTACGCTCAGCTCTTCTTTGGAGCCCACTTTCTACTATGACATTGACCGAGAATGTCATGGTTTTGGTAAGCTTTTGGAATCAGCATTTAGTGAAAGAAACTGACATGCAACCCTATTCAGGAGATACCCACTTATGGGGCAGTGAAAAAAGAGATCCAGATTTTAATCCAGACTCCAGAATAAGGATAATACTCTTTTGCCTGCATTCTGCATCTGTAAAACGGGCCCAGGATAAGTGCCTCATAATGTCCAGGAAACTTAGCCCTGATGTCTGAACCACACGTGCCCATCAATCTGAGCTCATTGCCAGGGTTGCAGGCTGCTGCCTGCTCCATGGTTCCGTAAGATTTCCACCAAGTAGTATAAACATTGGTCACTTTGCTTCCGATTTGCAATCCTGGGAGATTTCCTGAGTTAAAGCGAGCAGGTTTGTGCCCACGGATCTACTTAGCCGTGTTTGTCCTGCAGCCCATGACCATGTGCAGTGGATAGTACAAAAGACAGGTTCCGGTCGGCTGAATTCCTAGAGGCCCCTTCTGTAGATAAAGCTGTTCTCTTCCTCTGTAGGTGATGACGTCCAAACCCCAACCATTCATTCTACAAATATTTCTGTGCTGTGCTGAACATTCCTGATATGATGGCAGACGAAACAGATGTGCACCTCCTCTCACAAAGCGCACTGTCTATGGAGGAAGATGGATGTTAACCACCTAATCCCACCAGTATTAAACCGTAGTAAGTGTGAGGATGAAAAACACAGCGTGGGCAGCGGGTAAGGGCCCGTGATCACAAGTAAAGGAAATGGGGAGCTCGAGTTAGCTGGGCTCAGAAAGCTTCCCGGGAGGCATGCTGTTGGCTCCGAGATGCTAAAGGTTGGGAGCGGAGCTCAGTGGATGGCAGGCAAGATGAAAATGTGGGAGGGTGTCATCATACAAGCAACGCGCTGACAAATTTTTCCTATAAAGGACCACCTAGAAAACGTTTGCAGACCACATCTGTCACAGATACTCAACTCTGCCATGATAGCACAAGCCACAGACAATAATAAGCAAATAGAAGTGGCTCCGATAAAACTTTTATTTATGGACACTGAAATGTGAATTTTCTATAATTTCCTCATGTCACAAAATATCCTTCCTTTGATTTTTTTCTCAACTATTTAAAAATATAAAAGCCATCCTTCGCTCATAGGTTAGACAAAAACAGACAGCAGACCAGATTTGGCCTATGGCCTGTAGTTTGTAGACCCGGGGTAAGCAAAGGAGGAGGACTCGGCGGGCAGTGCACAGCCTGGATGAAAGGCCCGCAAAGACAGGGCTGATACGATGAGGGATGCCGGAGAACCGTTCTTTCCCAGAATCCATGCACAAATGGAAGCTGCCATTTTAAACAAATGCTACACAAACGGCAGGCATTCCATTACAGCTGCTTAGGGTCATATGAAACTGTTTACTGCTGGGGCCAGGAGAAAGGTATCAAGTTACCTTATTTGCATGTAAGGATAATTCACAATTGCCCAAGGTCAAGGGAATGTCCTTAGGAGGCCTCATTTAAGGAGCGATTTCCTCTCCTCTGGTGATTTGTGTGTCCTCCAGTTCAGACTGCTTAGAAATTCATTCCCAGCTGCTAATGAGTATCAGTTAGCAGAACTCAGAGTATCCCGAGATAGCATTCTTTTCCTAAAGAAGAGAAGCTCAGGAAATCTGCGGAGGCTTTCATTACAGCGACAATTAGGTGTCAGGTACCATTCTGGGCTTCAGTAACTCATAAACTCGACAATGTTGAGATGCAAGGATGAGCATCAGTTCAGGGGGAAGCAGTGAAGAAAACAGACAGGACCCTCCCTCGTGGACCTTACAGTTTAGAGGGGGGGAAGATTTGGCACGAGCGTACAAAATTACGTATGTTCATAACCGAGACAGCCAAAAAGGAAACGTATAGGAAAACGAGAAGCAATGAAACAGGCTTCATCGTTCAGAGTGGGAGGGTGGGGTGACTTCTCTATTGACAGAACAACTCTGAAGCTGGAAAAGGCTTAGAATATTGGAGAAACTCAGCGATGGTCTTTGGGACCACATCCACTGAGGATGGATAGGTCAAGGCCAAGACTCCAACAAGGGCAGATCCTACAGGACCTCCTTGGCCCTGCGGAGGAGTTCGGATTTTATTCTTTGTGCACAAGAGAGCGTCAAGGGATTCGAAGCAGGAAAGCATCACTCTATGATGTTGACATTTTAACAGGAGGATAAGTGGTGGGCAGACCTCGGTAATGGACCTGGGTTTCTAAGGGCAACTAGAGTTTTTAGAATAATTTTTTTAAGTTTTCAATTACAGTCCACATACAATAGTCTGCCCTGCCATCTTGACCGGAAGCATAAGGGCAACTAATGTAATGATGTTCCATCGTATGTAGAAGTAGACTAACGCCACTGGGCTCCTGGTGCTGCAGCTTCACCTCCTGGCACATCCAGGAGAGTGAGAAGCAACTCATTGTAAACATGTCCCCTTGTCCATGCACCAACCGGAAGTGAGCACACACGAGTTAAGGACCTCTACTGTGCGTGTGGGGCTGTACTTAGCACCACAAGGGGTCCAAGAGGTGGAGGTCGGCTGCTTGCCCATCCTTGTCCAAAGCCATAGAATATTCAGGAAACAACTCCATGTTCGAGGTTCAGAAATATGGTACTTAAAGTTACAAGAGAACCCAAATTGAGTTTTTTTTTTTTTATTGAAAGGTATTTTATTTCTCAGATAAAATAAATTAACATGATGTTGCAAGGTTCTTTTTAAAGTTCTGTGAATGTCGAAATAAACTTTCTACCTCATTTTTCTGTATGCATTTTTTCTCTGCTTAATTCATTCTCAAAAGATAGGATATAAGGCAAAAATCACTTACTAAAGGATTATCCCCACCGAATTCATGGGGGATTCTTATATACTGTATTGCCAAAACGCTGAATATCACCCTCACTTTTCTCAAAAATAAAAGAGTAAGAATGCCTAATGATGAACAAAGTACCATATTCCTTATTAAAATGTACATATCATCTTTGTATGCTGATAGATGTTAATTAGACTTATTGTGTGTGTCTGTGTCTTGATCTCCTCTTCTTAGAAAGACACCAGTCACATTGCATTCGGTCTCACCCTAGTGACCTCACTTTACCGTAATCACCTTTTTCCAGGCCCTGCCTCCAAATACAGTCAGGAACAAAGTACCATATTCCTTATTAAAATGTACATATCATCTTTGTATGCTGATAGATGTTAATTAGACTTATTGTGTGTGTCTGTGTCCTGATCTCCTCTTCCTAGAAAGACACCAGTCACATTGCATTCGGTCTCACCCTAGTGACCTCACTTTACCGTAATCACCTCTTTCCAGGCCCTGCCTCCAAATACAATCACATTAGGGGTTAGGGCTTCAACATATAAATTTGGGGAGGAGCACAATTCAGCCTATAACAGTGCCCAATAAAAATGGAGGCATGTTGATATGGCAGCAGGTGGTAACCTGGAAGGATCAGTGTTCCAAAGAGAGCCCAGGCAAAGAAGAGGCAGGAGGGGTACAACGTGAAGCTTCTCAGCATCGACCTGGGCTCCCGGGTCCACCCCAAGGACACATGTGGAGGTGGGGAGACAGGTGAGGAGAACGGGAGCGTGGTCAATGGAAGCGGCTTGAACACAGAGGGAGCATCAAGGTTTGAGTTGGAGACGCCGAGTGTCATGGCTGCCTGTTCTCTGCCCATAGAGGAGAGAAGGTTGAGTCAAAGAGGTCCCTTGTCGCTAGGGGCTCTATGTGTTCACTGTAAAAATGAAGACAGTTTCTCAACAGCTCTATCTCTCCAGAATGTAGGGTAACTACCATGCGAGTGACGGACCTCCATTCATGCAGATGTGATATGTAGAAACTCACAGAGTACCGCAATGCACATGTTTATACTCTGGACACTGGGGCTCTATGAAAAACAGACACTGGGCACAATCGAAA
>NW_006439713.1:1677288-1690396 GCF_000325575.1 Pteropus alecto | reverse complement strand
TATATACGTGTATATATATATGAAAAATATAATTTAAAAAGTTTAACCTGGACATCGATTTAACAAACACCTAAAAATTATCAGTTCAGTGTCTCCCTAAGAAATTTTCTTCTCCCGTTTGAGGTGACACAACCACCACCGCGCCCAGTCCTTATATGCCACTCACGTACCAGGTGCTATTCTAAGAGCTGTGATATCTTAATTATTTACCGCTTGCAGTAATGCTGAAAAGAGGCCCTTTACCACCCACATCCTATAGGAAAGGAAACATTCTGGGAGGTAAGGCGTCTCCCAGCCAGTAAGTGGAAAGCTCAGGTTTTATCCAAGGCCACTGGACCTCCAGATGCAGTGCCCAGTCTCTGTGCTACAGGGACTGCTACATGGCTGGGCATTGGCCTGGGAGTAGGCAGCCCCGGGAACAAACTCGGCCTTGCCAGAAGCCAGTTACCTAAATCCTTAAGAGACTCGGTTTGCTCAACTGTCACATATGTAAAGAGGCACATGGCTACGAGAGTCACAAGTAAAATATTCAGCTGAGTGAGCCTTGGTAAATGATTAATAAATGGTAGTTCAAGGTCAGAAGCTGACTTGTACCTTCGACATTGCCGTCACTGTCACCTTCTGCAAGAACCGCAGGAACAAACACAGCCAGGGCTCAAACCATGCAAAAGAAACGAGAGCGACAAAGTAACAGAGGGACCGACTCCACTTGGGCGGGGCAGGTCTCCACGTCTCTCATCGGCCGAAGGCTCCAGCCCCCGCCTGTCGCAGCTGCCCCCCGAGTTTGCGAAGCTCTTTACTTTCACCCACGCCTGCCGATAAATGAACCCCGGCTTCTCCCGGGAGGACTCTTGTCTCCAATCGACGGACAGGAGGACCTAGAGAGACTCGAGGCAAGAGCTCGCCAGGTTAAACATAAAGAAAATAGCCCCCACTGAACCTCCTCTTGAAAGAGAGTGAGTAGAAATTAAGGAGTCAACAGGGGGGATCCTGCAGACGGAGCACAAAACAGGCCGGAACCGAAGACGAGGGCGCGGGGAGCGCGGGGGCAGGTCCCCCAGGGCACCGCCGGAAGTGCCGGCTCAGGCCCCTGGGGCGCATCCCGGAAGTGCCGGTCGCGGCCAGCTTGCTCCTGACGACCTGTCAGCCCGTGAGAAGTCACGTGGATCTTGACGGGCCAGCCAAGAGCTTTATTTGAATTTCTTAACTAAGGAAATGAACTTCGCTGCATGTCGTAAGTGTTTCGACTCATTGCTTTTCTGTAGAGAAGGGATGTGACAGTGCAGCTCGAGGGCTGGTGTGTCATCAGGGAAGGAAAGCCCTTTGTTCAGAGAAGCCCAAGTTTTCACATGAGTTTCGCGTTTTTTGTGTAGGACCGGAGGCCTCGGGGGACCTGGTGCTGCCCCAGAGAGCGGGCCCCAAGCTGGGGGGAGGCGGGGACAGGCGAGGGGTCACTGGCAGAGGGGTCACTGGCCTGACCCTGGAAGTCCAGTCTTAGTTCCCGGGAGGGAGCCAGCCTGAAAGCTGTCGTGTAGAGCGCAGGTGCATGGACGTAGCTGTGCGTCTGATGGGCGTGGGCACGTGTGTGTAAATGTAAAAATGGATGTGTGCCCGCTTACAGTGCATGACATGACCCACGAAGATAAACAGATAATAGATGATGACAGATTGGTAGGTAGGTAGATTAGGTAGATTAGATAGATTAGAAAGATCGATCGATCGATCGATAGATGGATGATAGGTAGGTAGGTGGATGTATGGATGGATGGATGGAAGGATGGAAGGATGGATAGATGATAGAGATGGATGGATGGATGGATGGATGGATAGGGAGGGATTGGATGATAGGGATGGATGGATGGATGGATGGATGGATGGATGGATGGATGGATGGATGGTGGATAGACGGACGGGCGGATGATAGGGATGGATGGATGGATGGATGGATGAGAGGGATGGATGGATGGATGATAGGAAGGGAGGGATGGATGAGTGGAAAAGAGAGAGGGAGGAGGGAGAAGAGGTGGTGGTGAAACTCACATTTCAGAAGCTGGGGCTCCAGGAGCGGGGGTCTCCCAAGTCCAAAGGCGAAAACCACCAGAGCGGGCTGCGCTGGGGGTGGCAGAGAGCTGGCATGCTGCCTCCCTTTCAGATTTCCTGCTACGGCCTGCCTGGTCTTCCAGGTGACGAGCATTAAATTTATTGTTCCTTCTATAATGAAGGCTTATTTTTAATGGGTTAAAAGGGAGAGTGTATGGTATTAACTGGCTATATGCTGACATGTTGATCTAGTATCGTAGAAAAACGGGGAGAACACGCACCAACGTTTAATGACTCCAGGAATTATATTGGCGGTGACAGTATTAGCATTGCTATTCTGAGACTTCTGTGCTTGTGAAGCTAGACAAACCAACAGTGAATCAGGAGCATAAGTCTGTCATCGTCCTTGTCATTGAGACCGGGATCCTTAGTTTGGAAGAAGGGAGATGCAGACGTAGCATAGGAAAGGTTAGGTCATCGCCCTGTAGTTAGTTAGTTAGTTTTTATTAAGACTTTTTCAGAGCAGTTTCAGTTCACAGTACATTAGAGCAGAAGATACAGAGATTTCCGTATACCAGCTGCTCCTAGCCTGCCCTCCCCCATCATCAACATCCTTCACCAGAATGATGCATTCGTTACACTCGATAAACCTAAATTGACACATGATCATCACCCAGAGTCCATACTTTCCGTTATGTTTCACTCTTTGTGTTGTGCATTTTATGGGTTTGGACAAATGTATAATGACATGTATCCATCATTATAGTGTCATACAGAATCATTTCACTGCCCTAAATACTCTGTGCTCTGCCTATTCGTCCCTCCCTGCCCCAGCCCCTGGCAATCACTGATCTTTCTACCGTCCCCGTAGTTTTGCCTTTTCCAGAATGTTATAGAGTTGGAGTCATACAGAATGTAACCTTTTCAAATTGGCTTCTTTCACTTAGCAATACGCAATTAATTTCTTCCATTTCTTTACATGGCTTGTTTCTTTTCAGCACCGAATAATATACTATCATCGGGATATACCAGTTTATTTGTTCCCCTACTGAAGGACATCTTGGTTGTGTTCAGGTTTTGGCAATTATGATTACAGCTGCTATAAACATCTGTGTGCAGAGTTTTTTGTGGACCTCAATTTTCAACTTCTTCAGGTAAATACCAAGAAACATAATTGCTGGATCACATATAAGAGCATGTTGTAGTTTGATTTTCAATCAAAGTGTCAACATGCATGCATAGATTTGTGTGTGTGTGTGTGTGTGTGTGTGTGTGTGTGTCCTCTATGTTTCCACTAAAAGGCCTTAAAGGCTTGAAACAATGACCAATCCCAGTAGCATCGGCACCCCTCAAACCGGATTGTTGTATTGTAGTTAGAAATAACATTTCGCATTAAAAAAAAAAAAAGAGCTTTTAAAAAAAAAAGAATTGGCTGATCCAAGTCTGATACAAAAAATGCGGAAAATAAGCCTAAATTTTCTTTCCACATCAAAAACTGGGGAGTGGGTATTAAAAATTATTAGGAACCAAATGAAGAGCAACCTGAAAATGCTCCCACTGGCCAAAGACGGGACCATCTGAACTTCAGTAAGGATAAAAAGTATCACAAATTGAAACTTAATATAAAAATTATTAGGAACGTGCCAAATGAAGAGCAACCTGAAAATGCTCCCACCGGCCAAAGACGGGACCATCTGAACTTCAGTAAGTGTAAAAAGTATCACAGATTGAAACTTAACAAATGTATTAAAATGAATTCTTTTGCAATGATATTTTTAAAAAAGCTAATTGGTCATTTTTGGACAATGATAGGGAACCAACCAATTAATTAATTTAAACACTGATAAATGAGGAGAATGAATACAGCAATTATCTTAGAAACTGGTAAATGGGAAAATATAGAAATTATTCCTGTTTACATATAAAATAAACTATTGGGTAACCAAATGGTAGATGGAAGGAACCATCTCTTTATAAAAGTACCCCCGTTAGCAAATGAAAAAGAAATCACCAATTTGCAAACCACTCCTACCAGGAAACAAAATAAAACACATGAATTAACAGATTGAGGCAAAGAACACCAACACAAACACATAAAAAGATAACCAGACATCACGTGCTTCCTGATGGAGAACACTCCACCACTTCCTCCTCTTGCCGAAAGGACCAAATCCGAAAATCCGAATCTGATCGAACCTCAAGTTCCAGCTCCCATGTGCAGGGATTATAAAGGAAGAACAGCGGGCCAGACTGTGCCATGAGTGAGCATCTAGCAACTTCCAGACTGGAGAACTTGGCAGTTCACATAGCTCAGGTGCCTCAGCAGGTAAATCGCAAGGACAGAAAAGAGAATGAAAGGGATGGGGGAGGAACCTGTACATTCAGACAGACTAAAACTCAGTCTACGGCCACGCCGCCCTGAACAAGCCCGATCCCGTCCGATCTCGGAAGCTAAGCAGGGTCGGGCCTGCTCAGTCCTTGGATGGGAGACCACCTAGGAAGACCAGGTGCTGTAGGCATAAAAAGGAAAAAAAATAAGAGATTGTAAGCTGACAAGGTCCTTGCAATCTGTGAGGTCAGCCAAGGCTTGCCTCGCCTAAAAAAAAATAATTAAACAAATAAATAAAACTGTCAGATTAGAGAAAAATGAATGAAACTAAGTTATACTGTCTAGGGATTCACATCTGGGGGTTCAGCTATAAAAAGAAAAGCAAGGAGGTTGTCGCTGTAAAAGCCAGAACAGCAGTTACTTTGGGGATTGGCACGGAACACGTGGAGAGACGTCTGGGTAATATCAAAGTGTCATTTTTGACCTGGAAATTGGTTACAAGTGTGTTAGCATTGTAGTGACTCATTAGGCTATGCATGTGTTTTGTTTGCTTCTCTGAATCTCCTATGCTTTACAATTTTCTAAAAAGCAAAAAAAAAACAAAAACAAAAACAAACAAAAAACACAAAAACCCAAGAACCTGAGTAATCTTCAGTTATCTTCCCTCTCAAAAAGTAACTGTTTTCACATACCAGGTTAAGTCATTAGGGGAAAAGAGGATAAAAGGTCAGGATACATCTAGGTCAGGGAGAGAACATGAAGCAAAAATAATGAGTGCTGTTCAGTGAAGGCCGCGTCAGGAGAGTTCCTTGCAGCGTCAGTTGCTTGGTGTGGGCGGTCAAGACGCACGCGTGGCCAATGAGAAGTGCAAGCGGCCAAAGTCTTTTTTTTTAGGAAGAATGTCAGTGGGAAGACGGTTTTCTAACCACCTAGAGTTCGTGCGTTATCAAACACCAGATCAGAGCTTATTTTAAAAGACTAAGCGGTCCAAAAATTGGGTCTTTCTACCAGAATGGCTGATAGATTTGCAAACCCTTGACTGGAGACTTGCAAATTGGGCTTCCCAGTGATTAGTCCAGCTGGATGATTGAATTAGGCTCGTCTGTTAGGCGTGGCAGAGACTCATTTGATTTTCAGTACTATCAGTCTTGATAATCGATATTTTCATCTCATACGTTTCATTGCAAATATTTATGTGAAAAGTAATCCACAGTGCTATTTATTCTAAAGGCCCGTACCCGCAGTGAGATATATTTCTCTGTTAGTTGAGCAGGTGGTCTATTTATGGTGGAAGCCGAAGGGTTTGCATCATCTGTTGTCCTCTGAGAAAAGCGGACCAGCAGGACAGGAAGTGTGCTTTCGCCGCGAGCAATCCAATTGGCTCCATTGTCTCCTTGGATGAAGCTCAGCCCGGCTGGCCCAGGCACATAGCTGAATTGAATTAACAAGGTTATTCAAAGCCTGAAATCGCTTTGATAAAGGAATGTTATTCATGGTCATCTTATTCCTTATTTTCAATTAGTTTTTTTGTTGTCGTCGTCTTCTCCAAAATACATTAAAATGCTTTATTAAAATAAAACTTTTTTTTTAGAAACTTCTCAGTTTACAAACGTAGCACATCCACAGTAGACCTGTATTTCCTGGCTGTCTGTCCAAGGCCCCAGTGGAGACACAGGGACATGGATTTCTAGGGCCTTCCTTAGTTACTGAGAATGGTGCCTCCGAGAGTCCAGATCAACTGCACACAATAGAATTCGGGGGTGGAAGCAGGACTCAGAAACCTAAGAAGAAAAATGTGGAAACAGCCAGATGAAATTAGATCATATAGTGCAGAAGACAATATTGCACAGACTTTAAATAAAACCTTCATAAATTCTAGCAAAAAAAAATATATGCAGGAAGGTGTAATTGCAGGAATTAGCTTCGAGACCTTTCAGATCTAGCTGTAAATAAGGCTTCTGAAAAGAAGAGAGGCTAAAGCTTGACTCGAAGTTTCGCAGATGTCAGAAGAATCTTAGAGGTCACCCAGTCCTGCTGAGCCCCTGCCCGCCCCTCACACAGAACACGTGAGTTCCTCGCACAGCGTTGTGACAAGCCGTCATCCAGCTGCTGAGTAAGGACGCAGAAGGCAGGCCCCAGGAGACGTGAAGATAAGCAACCCTCGAGCTGGCACTGGGAAAGTGATGAGTGAAGTCTGTCTCGATGGCTCTCTGGTTCCCTAACGTCTGCTCTTTCTCCTCCGCAAAAAAATCTCTATATGCTTTCACCTGCCTAGTACCCACTTATATCCTGGCTGGTGAACTCTGCGGTTAAGTAGAATACCAAAATGGGATGCACTGCCTTGTGTGATAATAAGCCTCCTGTCGTGGGAAGCAATCAAGCCAACAGTGCACAACCATGAACAAGGAACACCATGGAGGTGCACTAGGTGGGGAACCAGAACGGAGGCCCCCCGCTTTCACGTTAGCTGAGGCCTCAGGACATCGATTGTGTGCATCGATGTCAATTCAGCAAGTCGGTATCTATCTGTTACGATAGGCTATGCACTGTGCTGGGCGTTACCAGGAAATTGCAAGCTCAGTAAGTACGAAGACCACACGCTTGTGCACCACTCTGGGTTCAGCCTGTCTCATGGAACAAAGTGCTCAGTATTTGTTGAACGAATGGATGAATCATTGATACGGAGCTAAATGGTTGTTAGCTAAGTGATATAATCAATTCGCTGAACCCTCAGTGCCTAAGTTTTTCTAAATGGGATGAATAGTAACACTAACCTCTTAGGGTTATAAGAATTAAATTTAAAAATGCAAAGTCCTGCTTTTCCCATGATAGAGTATTTTCATTCTTGCCATTAAAACAAACTAGAAAAAAATGGACAAAATATGAAATAAATATTTTCAGACATTGGACAATACACAGTACAGAACTGTGATTCCTAAATAAAGGGAAACGAATGTGGTGAGCTCTCCGCCCGGAGGCAATTTCCAGACCACAGGACGGAGAAGGGAAACCCAAACACCCTGCAGAGCTGAGGGAGGAGACCGTTTCAGGGACCGTGTGGCAGCTAGGACTCGTGAAGCAGGACACCAGAGAAAAGGAAGCTACGCAGAGGAAGCGCTCTAAAAATCTGCTTCGGGACTGACTCCCTTGGATATGAATCTGCACAAGTTCAGGGTGAAAATCCACAAGGCTAGGCAAGGAATAATCACTGGGGAGAGAAAAATTAGGTATGGTAACCACAGACTCAAAAATTCCCATAGCCCACTCGTTACTGGGCAATTATTTGGGTACCTGCCAGGCAGTGATTGTTCATTGAGTGCATGGAGCATTCATTACAGACACCAGAAGGGCTGTGTCTTAGAGGGATAAACTAGCCCTAAAGATAGGCTGCTCAAGACTCATCCCACGATTTTTTTAAAAAGAGCTTGAAAAGATCAAGCAGATTTACAAGCAACTTAGCTGCTTGCTAGAACAAAGGCCAATATTCTTTAAAGATAAGCAATAAGACACAGCACTTAATAGCATAAATGAAATGTCTAACTTCAATAAAAACATTATTAGATATGTGAACCAACAGGAAAATGTGAGCAAGATCCAAGATAAAAATATGTCAATAGAAACAGATCCAGAAATGATGTAATGAGCAGAAAAGGACATAAAAAATATTACTATAAATGTTATAAATATATTCAAAGATGTGAAGGAAAACATGAATATTATGAGTGAAATGGAAGATGTAAATAAAAGGCCAAGTGGAACTTTTAGAGATTTTTAAAATACAGTATCTGAAATCAAAATTTTACTAAATGGATGCAAGAAACAGGAGATTAAAATTAGAAGAAACATTAGAAGGAAAAGTCAGTAAAATTGAAAATTAGCCATAGAAGCTATCCAAAATGAACCGGAGAGGGGAAGAGGCTGAAAAAATTTAACAAAGCCTTGTTACGCTGTGACATAATATCAAGCAGTCTAACAGTGAGATCATGGAGTCCCAGAAACAAAATAAAACAATTATAAATTGGACTTAATCAAATTTTTAAAACTCTGTTTTTGTAAAGATATTGTTTAGAAAATGCAAATGTAAACCATAGTTTGAGAGTAACTTTTTATAACACATAAATCTCTCAAAGAATTTGTACTCAGAATACATAAAGAACTCTTACAAAAACAATAAGACAACCCAACAAAACATGAGCATAGGATTCGAGCAGATATACTATGAAAGCAGATACATGAATGTTCAATAAACACATTAAAAGATGTTCAAGATCATCAATCATTAGGACAATGTAAATTAAAACCACAATGAGACACCATTGCAAATCCAGTAGAATGTCTAAAATTAAAAACAGACAATGCCAAATGTTGGCAGGGATCTGGAGCATTTGTGACTTCACACATTGCTGATGGTAAAGTAAAACGGTTCTACCATTTTTGAAAAGTTTCTTACAAAGTTAAACATATATTTACCACACAACCCACAATCTAATCCTAAATATGCAAACAGAAATGTGCATCTGTACAAAAACTCATACGTGAGTGTTCACAGCAGCTTATGCAGAATAGCCAAAAACTAGAAACAACCCAAATGTCCAAAAGAGGGACTAGATCTACCAATTAAAGCATATCCACACTGTAGATTAAAGCATATCCACACTGTAGATTAAAGCATATCCACACTGTAGGCACAATTCAGAAAGGAATAAAGGAATGAACTACTGATATGTGGCACATGCAACAGCTTGGATAAAGCTCCAAAGCGTGCTCAGGAAGACCCAAAACAGTACATACTGATGGACAAGTCCACACACATGAAGCTCTAGAAAAGCAAAAATGATTTACAGGGACAGAAAGCAGGGCTTCGGCTGTCCATGATGCAGGGAGGCAAAAGGGAACTTTCTGGAGACATGAAAATGTCCTATGTCACGATCGCAGTGGTAGTTTCGTGGCCATACACTTGTCAGATCTCTTGAACGGTTCTCTTCTAAAGTGTGTTTTCTCGGATAGAAATTGTACCTCAATAAAGTCGACTTGTGGTGGGGGGCGAGGAGGAAAGAGGAGAAAAGAGGGAGAAGAAGAGGAAGAGGAAGCGACTATTTTCATTAAACTTATTTAATACACATATTTAATAACGAAATTTATTTAATAACAACTTAATAACGTAAGACTCTCAGTTGGTTCCGTCACCGTTAGCATATTGGTTTGTTCCCAACAAGTTCAAAACAACCGAGGGAAAGATGCTTCTAATGCTGTGGCACAGATGCAGGTAACCAGAGCCACGGTGCAGGACTCATGTTTTTCCGGATCTCCATGTTTGAGAAAAATTGGTCAAGAAATAAGGAAAGGGGAGAAACATGTTAGAATTCTACTGAGAAAATAAACCGAATAATTAACGGGAAGATGTGAGTGTTTCGAAATAGAATTATTAGTACCAGGTTTCTCATTGTTTACACAAATCTTATGAGTGGTGTTCCAACGACCAATAATTTCTGAAAGCAAAGAAGGGACCTAAATTGGTCATTTTTCATACCGCTGTCAACCTGGGCAGGCAGTCCAAACTCTGATTTTCGCTAATCCTCGCTAGCATTTCCCAGTGTTTGAATATTTGCTACAGGTTGCAATTCTTTGAAAATATTGCTGAATTTTATATTTCCTCATGAATTTCTTTAGGTTTGATACAGTGAGTAAGTAAACAGTACGAAGAACGTTGGACAGTTTTAAGCTCAGGCCGCATTCCTGAGAATCTCCTCGAATTGAGTCTCATTCTCAAGTCCGGAAGATGAGCGACTGTTAGAACCTTGCAGACAATCACGAGTAACAGCTATGGAGAGCAATGACCGATGCTGCCTGGCTTCATGAGTCAGGTGGCATTCGAGCAAAGCGTCAGGGATGAGTCTGAGACAGGGCAGGACATGGCTGTTTATGTCAAAAACCACGCAGGTAGGGAGAGGCTGGGCCCAGCCCCCCTGGACTTCTGCTGTTCTGCTCGGACCTGCACCCTAACTTATTGGCGGGGGCCTCCTGACCAAGGTCCTCCTCAATGCCCCCGGCCCGCGGTCTGGGTTCCATTTCCTGGGACCCGAATCCAGCCTTCTCCCAAGGGACCCTCAGGAACTCAAGTCCTCACTGCAAGGCCACCCAGAGCCTGGTCCTGACAGCTGGTCCCGCCCCACTCACTGTCCTCACCCCACCCACCCCGTTCTCCCCACCCATTGGGGCTGAAACTGCCCACATGGGCCTCTGCACATCCCATGGTACCTCCCGCCCCTGCCCCCCCACACCCACCAGCCCATCAGGTCACCTCGTAGCAGAATCACTTGAAACGTTAACAAGGATTTTCCCCCTCTTCCTCTGCTTCAGGAAGGCGTCCGGCCTCTCAGTATTTCTTTGTTTCGGGCAGAAGACAGAAGCTACTAGAAGTCAAAACTCATTCTGTCTTCAGCAAGAACCTTAGTTCCTAAGAGTGTGCAGCGAGCATCTTCGAGGAGAGAGAGCAGGGACATCCTCCACATTGCAAGGCCGCAGGAGGTGGCTTGGGGCAGCCTTAGGAGGCTGGGGGATCCCCATAAAATTTGATAGTAGCACCCAGACGGGATGGCTGGTGGGGCACCTAGCAAGGCTGCAGTGGGGGCACCAGGCAGAGATTCCCCATGTCCCCCCAAGCAAGGCAGAAGGAGCAGAGCCACCACACCGGAGCAGTCAGATCATAGAGAGGAGAAGGGGGGCCCCTAAGAGACAACCGGGAGCTCCCCCAGGCCCCAGGGCTGCAGCAGCCGCAGGTCAGAGCGGGGCGGGCCCGGGAACGACCGGGAGGGAAGTCCTGCCCCGCAGAGTGAAACCTCACGCACGTCCGTGTGTGGCATAGGAGCGTCACGGGGTCCACACCGGGGCTGGCTGGGCCAGCTCCGTCCAGCTCCTCCACCCCGCTGAGCCCGGTCTGGGGTGGGGGTGTTCACAGTGAACCTCCTTTCTCTCACTGCATGTCTGTAAAGAGGGTTAATTGTGCCGAGAGCTGGTTGAAACTGTGTTAAGAAGCTCAAACAACCATGCCGATTGCCTAGAGGAGCTCCGTCGGGGCCCCTTCCGTGTCTGTTAAGCTTGGAGAGGCTTCAAGAGGCCCCACAAAGACGCCTGCACCCTGGGGGACATCTGCACACCTGAGGGGCCAGACTTGGCACTCAGCTTCCCAGGTGAGCCCTGATCACGGACCTGAGCCCGCTACTGCCAAGGTACTCAACCCGCCCTCACTGTTCCGGTGACGGTGGCTCAGCTCTGGGAAAGAAACAGCAGATGAGAGCTCAGAAGCCACATGTGTGCCCTCTGCTGTGACAAGGCCACCGAACTTCCAGATGAGTCCTCTCAATGCCAGAGGGGCTTTGACACACACACACGTACACGCACACATGTGTCACGGGACTCCCTTTGAAGCAAGAGACTCAGCAGCTCCTGCAGCTGTCACCATGGACTCCTGAACTGTAATTTGGGGAAGCTCGCCTGCCTGAAGAAGCTATCATGAGAGTGTGGATTTTATTTCTAAAGATCTAGTTGGCTTAACTCATGAAGAGACAGCTGATATTTGGGACGGAGAGCTTTACTTTTTAATTTAATTGCAGGTCTGGTGTTCTTCTCTGTCTTTAAAACATCGAAGGGCTTTGCTCTTGGTGGCTTCCGGGCGGAAGTAGGTCGTAAGGGCAGAACTTCACTTAGGACCTGGCCACCAATAACGCGGCTGGAAGCATCTCCAGAGTGCCCAGCCCTGCTGCGACAGGCCTCGGGACAATTCCTGATCCTTAGTGTGGTGGCAGAATAATATCCCCTAAAGATGCTCATGCCCTCCCCGTCACCTTACAAGGCAGGAGGGAGATCGAGCTGGAAGACTTTCCCGGATTGCCTGAGCGGGCCCAGTCGAATCACAGTGATGGTTAGAGGGGGCAGCAGGAGAGACGGGGAGACGGAGACACCGAGCTGTGACGACGGAAGCAGAGGGCGGGGGCAGGGAGAGGAGAGACAGGAAGATGCGGTGCCGCTGACTTTAAAGACGGAGGAAGAGACCACAAGCGAAACAGTGCCGGTGACGTCTAGAAGCCGGACGAGGCAGGGAGACGGACTCGGGACATCCCTGGTGTCAGGGCTGCCGACCTCCCGAGCCGTGAGGTAGGAAAGGCACGAGGTGCGAAGCCACTGGTTCGCGGCCCTTTGCTACAACCGCAGTCGGGAGCCGAGACGCCGCGGAACCCAGAGAAGCTAGAAGGCCCCCGTTAGCCGCCTCCTTCGGGCGAGCTCACCGTCACTGCCATTTACTGTCACCTACGTACGAGCTGTCCTTTCCCCGCTCACCGTCACGGCGCGCACACCTCCCCGACTGTCAGGTTTACACCCCAACGACGTGTTTTTGAAAGGTCCGTGCTCCACTTTTCATTTTTAGCAGAGGGTAACTATATAGAAACTAAATGTAAAGGTAGCTATCAAACTCCTAGCAGAGGATGTTCTAGAAATCACACGAAAGTCTGATTAGGGGGAATATCTGGCCCCGTCTGTGCAGAGGAGAAGCAAATTCCAAGGGTTTATTGCACCAGTACCACGAGGCCGCGCACTCCTCCAACTGACAGCTGCTGACGTGAGACGTTTTCCCCCAAAGACCCAAGTTCCAGAAGGTACCTTCGTAAGTAAGACTTAAGGAAATAATCAAGATGACTGGAAACTAGAAAACTCTCTTTTCAGACCCAAGCGTCTATGTAG
>NW_006439713.1:1666791-1675156 GCF_000325575.1 Pteropus alecto | reverse complement strand
CCCCAGGGAGATGAGAAGCAGCCGTGCTTTCTCCCGATTTCTGCCAGCACTTCTTGCCGGGACAGAGCGGGGAGAGAAAATTAAGAACTGTGGCTCCGCCTGCGTCATCGCGCTCTGACAGCGAGGCGCAGGCCGACGTCCTCAGACCGCGGAGCAGAAGCGGGACTGGGCACTGTTGAGGACGGGGACAAAATGTAGGGGTTCTGGGGGGATCAGGGTATTTTGGAAATGAACTGAGTATTTGGCCTGAGCATAACATATGGTTTTTGTACCCCAAAAGTCTTGCCTGGGATCTCAGCATCTAGGGAACTGAAGCCTTTTTTGGGGAGCTTGTGGGATGCTTGTCTCTGTGTGTATGTGTCTGTGTGTCTGTGTATTTCCCAACTCACTATATAAACACACACAGTTAACACACACATGCACACACACACACACACACACATAAACACACAGCCGCCTTTCTTTAAGAAATATGATGCACACACATGCACACACACACACACATACACACACAGCCGCCTTTCTTTAAGAAATATGATACAGGGAAATCATTCAGTGTGGTTTGGATCCTAGGCAGCAGGACAGTGAGCCACCCACAGCGAGGTGGCCAGATGTCCCCTTGGGGCACAGCCCTGCACACCGCCGGTCTTGATAAAGGGTCGGGATGCTGGCCAGAGCCCAGGAGCAACGGAGCAGGGTGCAGAGAGCCACCGGCTGCTGGCAAGGCGGCTCACCGAGAGGTCTTACTCAGCATGTGTGACAGAGGACACTGGGGAGCAGCCACCTTCGGATTTAGACATGTCAGTAGCAGAAATGCTGCAGAACAAGAAGGAGAAACCACCTAGGGGTATCCACTGAACGAGTAAGAATGTTTGTCTTTTGCGCATGGCATTTGAATGCACTTCTGAAGTGTTTGCTTGTTTTAACAACGTGTACATTCTGAAACTTAATTAAAATATGTGTATTTAGATGCATTAATAGGGGTGCAGGTCACACTCTGCACCCCCAGACGCCAGGAAGGGAAAGGGTGCGGTGGGCGCTGCCCCAGATTCCAAGCCCCCTCCCCGCCCCACACCGCTTTCTCATGCAGCACTAACCAGATCTCCCTCACCCCCACTCTGCCCTCACTGTCAGAGGAAGGGACCATCCTGCATCGGTGGGGAGGAGAAGTGTCAGTTCTCTGACCCCTCATCCTCCTCCATTATCGCGTCCTGCAGGGAAGGCCAACAGGCGGATCCAAATTTCCACGACGGGGTCTTGACAGATGAATTTAGAGATGCCCGCCTGTAGAAAACAGAAATTATGGGCACGATGCTTTATGCTATAGGCACACATAAGCGTTTAGCCTCGCAAAAACCCATCTTAAATACTGAAAAAGAACATTTGATCATGCAGATGACTAAACCCCGTGCGGCCCGCCCCGCACAGCACCTCGCTGCCAGGATACAACTGGATAATCGTGTCTTTTGGTTTCCATTTTGAATGTGACATTTCCCAAAGACAAAGCCTGGTCAACACAAATGAATACGGCATCGCATCAGCGACACTCTAATGCCAAAGCCAAATGTAGGAGGCAGGCTCTTCCTTCGGCTTGCAGCCTCCCTCCACGTGTGGGACTAGCTCTGCACTGTGGGCTTAGGACTGTCACCATATAGGTGTGCAGGGGATGCAGCTTTTATGGGAAGCAGAGCCACACGCCAGAGGGTTGCATGCATAGAAAACAGTTAAAAGGAAAGAGACAGACAAAGCCGAACTGATACCTAACGAAGCAGTTGATCCGATGATGATAGGGAGGGAGACAGGCCACACAGAAACCCGCTTTTAATCCCCTGTCACAACCACAGCCATTAGGGAGAAACGGGGACATTTCCGGGAGCCTCATAACCGCAGGTGCATATACCTTCCTGTGTCACATTCGTTGATACTCAGTGGGAACATCCAAGAAACCTCAGTGGTCAGAACACACTTATCTCCTTACTCTGAAATAATGAGGAGAAAAGCAGAAACTAAGAGGTTGAGTTTAAATCCAGATTTAAACCTTTTCCAGATTGTTAAGCTTTTGCTTTTTCAGTACCAAGGTTAACAGTATATAAATTTTGTTCCATAACCATTATTGGAATTGGTGTTAAGGAAGATCTTAAAATATAAAAATCAATAACATCAAAAATAACGCTATAGTGAATTTTGTTTTGTATGGATTTTAATTTTCCTGGAGCACTTAACTATCTATTATCTATCATCTATCTATCTATCTATCTATCTATCTATCTATCTATCTATCTATCTATCTATCATCTATCATAATCATCATCCATCTATCTCGTAATGTCTACTTTTATCAGATCCTTATAATCACCTAATGTTTCGAGGACATTTTCAAATATACGGAATCTTCTTCTCTTCTCTTTTGGGGCCCCTTTGTTCTAGACGAATCTCTCTCTACCTCTGTTGCAAAACTATCAACCCGGGTAAAATCTATTCTTCCCGGAGCTTAAGTCTTCCTCTTGTGGTTCACTTCCTTGTTTTGCTGGAGCACTTCCTTGTAATGCTTCGTCACAAAGGTTGCCTTGGAAATAAAAGTTCTGGGTTTTTGCATAATCTGTCTTCATACTTAGTTGATAATTTTGCTGAATTTAGACTCCTAAGCTGTAGATCACCCGCCTCAGAATCTAGAAGACATTCCTCCTCGTCTCGTAATACTGAGCGTAGCCTGTAAGAATTCCACAGGCAGTCTGACTCTGACCCACCGTAGGTGACCGGTTCTTAGCCTCTGGAGACTTTCAGAATCTTCTGATTTGAGCCCTGACTCCAAGGTGCCTCCTTGTCGTCTTTCTCATGCATTATGCCAGGATTGGAGGATGATGTCAGCCCAAGGACATGCGCCTTCTTCAGGTCTAGAAAATAATCTTCTAAATAGTCCTTCAAAAACTGGTTCCCCTTTTTTTTACTTTGGTCTTTCTCTGGAAATTCTCCTAATGGTCCGTTGACTTTTTAAATTCATCTTCGTTATCTCTTAAGTACTTGCACATATTTCTATCCTTGTTTTTGTTTGTTTTTGTTCGACTTTATAAGAGATTTCCTTGGTTTCATTGTTAAACCTTGTGTTGAATTTTACAATTTGAAATTTTTTTTTTCCTTTCCAAGAGATCATTCTTGTTCTCTGATGGTCTTTTTTTTTTTTTAATCCCGTTTATGGATTATGGATTTGATACCATCTCAAATCTCTCTGAGGACACCGATTAGGATTTTTAAAAAATACGCCTTTATTCCTTGAGTTATTTGTTTCCTCCTGGGTCATCTTCTGCTTGTTTATCTTTGCCTTTCTCCTTTACCTGCGGGTCCTCAAATGTCTGTGACCCCCTGTGGTCCTTTCCTATTTTAAAATACTGCAGTGGCGGAGCTGTGAGCTCTGTCTGTAAACGAGGCGCCCTCACCTGGAAGCTTTCACTCCAGCAGGAGCCGGATAGAAAGAAGCTGTATCCAGGGCCCCAGAATGCATCGCTTCGGGGCACCAGCTCTGCCGGCTGCCTGGCAGCTTCTCAGACCATTTGCTCAGTTTCTTTAGTGAAGAATCCTTTTCCTTTTTGCCTGAGGGGTAAACATCTGCCTATTGGCTGTTCTGTGCTCAATGGGTAGGAAGGGGTTTGTCAGGGTTCAACTCTTGGCTAACCTTCCCGCACCTCACTACCCCTCAAAATTTCTGTGTTCAGAGCCTCCGCGGGAGGCTACCAGACGGATGTGCAGTTTGGGAGTCGCTCCAGGCATCGTCCACTCTGGACCTTTCTCCCCTTGCTTTATCAGTCACTGTGACTTCACCTCCGGGAAACACGAAGGCTGTCCTTCGTTGATGCCACCCCTCCGGTTCTCTTTATGGTCGTGAGCTAATTCATTTTTTATTCCTTTACTCTCTTTTGATAGGATTTTGGAAGGAAGAGAAAAGAAACAAACGTGCTCAGCTTCTCATTCTGAACTTGAAGCCATTTTTTTTTTGAAGTAATCAACTCCCCCCAAAAGAATAAGATTTAGTTAATTTTTCAAAAAAATCAATTAAAATAAGACAATTCCGTTCAAGGACACTTTCTTAGGTACCCATTTTGTTCAAGGTACGATGCTGAACCAATAAGATTTCCAACTAGTAGGACTGGGTATCTGGTCCTTGCCCCCGAGGAATTTATATTCTGCTACAAGTGACAGATCTTTATCAACATTCTCTGACTGTACATGTGACTGTATACTGACTTTAAGAGATGACTAAATATATCTACCCACCTAGGTATGGTTTTGAATGTAACATTTTAATTCGACTGCAGATATAGGTGTAAATTTCCAGAAAAACAAAAACAAAAACAAAACAATGGCAGTAAATCAGAAAAAAGAGAAGAGGGGGCCTTGCAGGGACAGAGGTCTTGAACTCTGGGTAAGCAGACGGAATCCGTGGTGTTTAAATTAGTCGAGGGAGCTCTGACGGAGGTGGGAGTCTGAAATTAGTCTTCATGTTTGCAGCCAAATTAGAATGTGGCCCTCAAAACTGTACTTAAATACATTTATATACAGTCATTTCTTAAAATCAACCTGCAGCCAAATGTACATTTTATTTTATAACGGTCACAATACAAAAACAAAAACAAAAAACAGTCCATGGTATTATTGAGGGGGAGTAGTGGCCTGGGAGGGGACACAAATGAGGGCTTTTGAGAGCAGCGAACGTTTTATTTCTCGATCTGGGCGCTGTTGACAGGGGTTCGCTTCAGGAAAGTACATCCAGCTGAGCTCGTAGGGTTTCTAAATTTCAATAATACATCCATTTCAAAGAGAAGAAATGAAAAGAAAAGGAAGGATGAAATAGTTTAAATATTTTCCTCTGTAGAACGTATCGCAAGGGGGAAATCTAGGGTACAGACCATGAGCTCTTTGACGGCAGGGACATCCGCTCATCGGCTGTGCTTCGCGTGCCTGTGGGTGGCTCCCCCAGAATTTTCTCCCGGTATTTGTCTCCATTTCTGCCCTCCCACCACCCTTGGAGCAAATGTCGCCTTGCAAAAATGCAGCCTCAGGTCGCGGCCACGAGCTGGGTAAGATTCCATCCGCTCGCGCGCTCTGCTCCGAGGGGCTGCAGAGCCGGGGCTTGCTTTCCGGGGCGTCCTTGGCGTTCACGGGGACGCGAGAAGGTTACCCAGAGCATGAGCAGCTGCGACAGCTCCCGTGAGAGGATCGAATCCCAGGGCCTGTGGAGAATTTTGCAGCTTTTCTTTATGCATTTTTAATCAATTCTAAGCTACTTACAAATATGTGCAATTACTTTCTGCACTTCGCTTTGTAATAAGATTTAATGACTCTGCTGCAGTCCTCTGGGTGAACATTGATAACCCGACTCTATGATTTAAGATTGAGCTCTGGCAAAGGAGCGGGGTATACACTGACAGTTTCCTTTGGGGGGCGGGATGGGGTGGGGTTAAGGAAATCAGAAGTTGCAATTATTTTACTCTTCCAAATATCCTCTAGATGAGAGAACAGAACGTCTTTTATTTGCCACCTATATCTGATTAAAATACAGAAGGAAAAAAAAAAAAAGAGCCCCAGCAATATAAAGTCTCTTTCTTTAAAACATCTTATATATTATCTAAAACCAAGAGGCTCAGAGGCTCCCAGAGAGACCGTCTGGCCCATACCCAAGCGTGTAGATATGGGATGTCCTCCAAGTGTCCTTGACGAAGAGAACGTCTCCCGACTCCCCAATCATTCAGAAAACCTCGGTGCCCGCGTTCTGGAGTTTGCGGACCGAGTTCTTCCGTAACGAACAACAATAAACAGCTAATATCTGCTGAGTTTGCGCCCTGCGCCGGCCACTGGTGACAGCGCCTCGCAGCGCGTGTTACTGTCACGCTCAGGGCGGACGAAGACGCGGAGGCGCAGGCCGGGCCCCTCTGCGGGCCTCTGAGAGCCGGGCTCGGGTTTACTGCGAAGAGACCCCTGGACACCCGCGATCCTGTGAACGTTGCCACAAACGCTTCGGCTTAGCTTCCTGCAGCAGCCGAGTCCCCACCCTAGGGCCAGAGGCAGCGCAGCCTCTCCCGCTTTTCCGTGCAGGCACATGAGCGACAGGGCACGCGGGAGACTCAGCCCCTCCTGAGCCTCCCCGTCCAGAGACTGCCCTCTGCCCAGGACCCAGAGAAGCCACGTGACCTACCTCCGAAGGGACGTGCTGCGGCAGAAGGCTTAAGGCCTGGTTGTCATCATTGAGTTGCTAGGCAACCAGGTGGCCAATTCCGGGCTTATGTTCTTTATCTGAAAACTAAGGGAGAGGGCGAGCTGGGTAGCCTCAGAGATCCTTCCAGCTGCACCGCGTGTGAATGTGTGTAACAATCATTCACTGAGAGTCAGCTACGTGTTGGGAATTAAAGATAATTAAAGATAACAAAAAAGTCTGTCTCTCCGTGTGCAATGGTGTCTCTGTGACACCATTCGGGCTCAGAGCTCCTTCTCAGAGGTGCCCTGAAATAGCCAGGTTTCTTGCTTTCCTGTTGCACCGTAGAATGTTCTCCTGCCGGAGGCGCCTTCTTCCTCTTCCGCCAAGTGTTTCTGCCCTGGAGGGAGGCTCAGCTTCGCCACTGCGTCCAAAACGCTGAGACAGGTGCCTTCTGCGCGGAGCCTGCGAGCGATTGGCACACACCGGTCCCTGCTCTGGCTCTAAGTCCCGTCCATTACTGAGTCCTTGGAAGTGACCGACGGCCTGTCTGCAGCCACTGCCATTATCAGGAATGACTGGAGAAACAGTGTGAGACCTGCCTTTAGCTTCCTAAGGGGAATCGGGTGGGGGTGGGCAGCCCCCAGCCCCCCGTCCCCAGCCCGGGCAGCCCCAGGCATCCGGTGTAAAGAGCAGCCCTGCCAAGCGGGGAACACAAGGTTTTATAAATAACGAGGGGCGTTTGCTAAATGTGTCTTTCTGGAAGAGAAGCACAACTGAACGTAATTGACAATCGTATTCCGAGTTGTTGAACTTTAAAGTCGAGTTATTTCCTTTCCCTCTATTTAGACACGGAACGCTGGTGTTTAGACCTAGAATGGTTTTTATAAAATGGCGCACGTGTAAGGTTGGATGAAATGGGTGGGCGTGCGAGATTCCGATTCTTCGCCTAGCAGCTGGAGAGGCCGTGAGCAGCGTTGAGACAGGGACGGCAGGGCCGGGGGCCGGCCCGAGCTGCGGTCCGGAGCAAGGGATGTGGGGACAGGAGCTTTGGTGGGAGAGGCTCCCACAGCTGCAAGGCAGGTCCGAGTGTGGCCAGGGAGGCAGGTGTTACTACATCATCCCCTCGATGCACTGAGCACCCCAAATGGTGCACCCCAATAGACATGGCGGAGAAGGTAGAGGGAGAAGCAGGGGCCTTATCAGACCGGGACGAAAATAGAAGTGGCGGAACCAAAGGGGACAGCTGAGCTATTCGCAGGAGGCTGATTTTCCATAATCGACAGTCCGTCGGAAAGCACAGCCTCGCAGACGAGTTCCCTTGCTCCGTGAGCGGTTGTCCACCAAACACACAGTTTGCAGAAACCCTTCAGGGGGCTGGAGTTTCAATTACTATGATCAAAAGGAAACCGTCTACTTAGAGGAGGAACTCATGCAGAACATCGGCTCGGTACATTTGGGCACGACGTGGGTCCTAAACGGGGGTCGCGAGGTGGATGCTTCTGTGACAGGCAGACGTGGAGCTCTTAGTGTGGCTTCCAGGCTAGGAACCACGAACATGACAGCTCAGGGAAACCAGCCTCCCTTCCAAGAAGTTGAACACTTAAAAAAATAACAGACTCATTCACACATTTTCTGCGGCCACTTTTAAGATTTGACCATTTGATTCTCGCAGAGAGAGAATCTCTCACTCTACAAGGAAATGTGCAGAAAGGGGCTAATGGTTGCATTTTCCTAGACCCCGAACCCCCAAAGGCCTACGACTTCTCAAAGTAACCGCCGAGCAGAGCAGAGTCTGAGTTTCTTCTCAGTCTGGTACTGACATTTAGTCGATCCTCTCAAAATACAACAATGGCGGAACCGTTGTAACTCAATTTACAAGTGAGAAGCTGAGACAGGTAAAGTGCCCAAAGACGCAAAGCTGGGAACTGGACGAATCGAAACTCAAGCCCAGGCCTCTAAAGCAACATTAATTTTGAAATAAATTACAAAAAATATATATATATACTATTTACACATTTAGTCAAGACTGGGTTTTTCTCAGATAGGGAGGCAGCCTTAGTCTTTAAAATAATTTTTCGTATCTCTGCCCTGGTATTGTAGTATAATCCGGGGGCAGCCGAATTCCCTTTATCTCTGAGTTCCCCTGGGGTATGACATCACTGCCCCTTTTCCCCCTGT
>NW_006439713.1:1655557-1666729 GCF_000325575.1 Pteropus alecto | reverse complement strand
GCTGATCTCCAACATCAGGGCTGGGTGACATTGGGAGAGCAAATGACAGAGACCTTGAGAGTATCTAACATTGCAGGGTCGGTATTACCAGAGAAGAGAGATTTTGCTACCTGCTCACTGGTCGTTTCAAGATAGCTAGTTCTTCACGAGATGAGTAAACCAAGGATCGGAGAGCGTGAGAGACTTGCTCAAGCCTCACTGCTGGTGAAATTAGTTTTTAATTCTAGGTCTGTGGGCTTTAAACCATTACACGTTTTCATTGAAACCCATCAAAAGTTCGTATTTTTTTGACTTCCAGTTATAAGATAAATGATGTACAATATGACAAGAGTCAGCCCTGCTGTGTGGTGCCTTTGAAAGTTGCAAAGAGTAAATCCTAAGCAATCTCATCACAGAGAATAAGGGCGTGACTCTCTGAGGTGATGGACGTTCACTAAACTTACTGTGGTGAACATTTTGCAATGTATGTATGTCAAGTCATCGCGCTGTATGGCCTAACCTTACGCAGTGTGTATGTCGATTTATGTCAAAACTGAAAGGAAAAAAATAGTATTTACAATAGCGTCAAAAAATTAAATACCTAGGAATAAATCTAGCAAAATCTACATAGGAAAGCTAAAATATATTATTAAGAAATTAAAGAAGACCTAAATAAATAGAGAAGTATACCATGATAGCAAATGAGAAAGCTCAAATTTTTAAGATGTCTATGCTCTTCAAACTAGTCTATAAATTTAACAGAATTCCAACCAAAATAGCAGCAATATGTGGAAATCGATAAGATGATTCTAAGGACAAAGGACTTCGGATAGTCAAGATAAGATAGAAGAAGAACAAAATTAGAAAATTTACAGATTTCAAGAAATACTACAAAAATTCATAAATTAAGACATTTTGATATTGGCCCAAAGAGAGACAAATAGACCACTGAAATAGGATAGAGAGTCTAGAAAATGATCCACACACATACACAGTCTCCTGACTTACAACACATGCACCATGTACTTTGCTGAAGAAATAGTGATCTTTTCTATAAATGCTCGTGGCTATCAACATGAGGGGAAAATGAACCTTGACTTCAGGCCTCATATTATACACAAACATTAAGTTGAGGTGGAGAAGTATGAAAGCCCAAACTCCAAAGCTTCTAAAAGAAGCTTTATGACTTGGCGAAATTTTCTTAAATCCAACCCAATGAGCACCGACTACAAAATAAACACTAGACTTCAATTCCATTAAGAATTCCTGTTCATCAAATAACTCCCTTTAAAGAGTGAAAAACAAACCACAGAGTAGAAGGCAATACTCACAAGTCATATATCTGACCAAGGCCCCCTGCCAAGAATGTTTAAGGAACATCTATCTAAAAGTCAACTTTGAAAAAAAGATGAAGTATCAGATTTTAAAGGTCGGAAAACACCTTTCGCAGACTCTTCCCCAAAGAGGATGTAAAGCTGGCCAGCAAGCACCCGAAGACAGGCTGAATGTGATCACTTCTCGGCAAGAGGAAACCCCAGCGAGGCACCACCACACGTTCGCCAAGAAAGCGAGAAGGAAAAGGAATCCAACTGTCAGCTAATGCGGGGGAGGACGTGGCACACCCGGAACTCACACCCTGACGATGACAGCGCCCACGCATGACCGCCTCGGAAAATGACGTGTCTCCCTTCTGCCAGAGGGAGACAGACACCTGGACTTCGGTCGCCCAGCCATTCCACGCCCGGGCTTCTACCAAGAGAAACGGGTACCCACGTCCACACAAAGATACGGACACACAGCCGTGTTTAGAGTAGCCCCAAAATGGAGACATCCCAAATGTCTCTGGACGGGGGAACGGTCCCTCCATCCACAGAAATATCGCTCCGTAAGAAAGAACCAATTTACTGATCCACAGAGCAGCTTGCATCGAGCTCACAGACGTTACACTGAGTGGAAAAAGTCATAAAAAGTCACAATCTAAGAGTGGTCACTGCACGAACCCGTTTATTTTGAAGTTCACGAACAGGCAGAATTCAGAGTGGCAGTTTTCGTGGGAGAATGTCGGCCGGGAGGGATCATTCTGGAGCTTTCTGGGATGGCGAACGTATTCTACGTCTCAGCCTGGATAGTTTTACGTTGTTTACAGATGCGCAAAATTTGTCCAGTTATTCACTTAACATCTGTGCATTTTACATGCATCTCTATGCGTATTTTTGCCTCAGTTATTTAAAACCTGTGGTTTTAGGGGCTGGGGAAGGAATTTAACAGGAGTTATGTAATAGGTGTAAAGTTTCGGTTTTGCAGGACGAGAAAAGTCCTGGAGATGGGTGGTGGTGACGGTCACACAACAAGGCGAATGTACTCAACGCTTAATTTATAATAGCCAAAAGGGTAAGTTTTATGTTGTGCATATTTTTCCTCGATTAAAAAATAATTATTATATAAAAACAACAGGACTGTCAGACGCGTTGCTATGTGTGTGTGTGTGAGGAGCGTGAGTCTTCAGCTGGGGCTGACATGAGACCCCACCATGCCAGGCACAAAATGTGCCCCTGGAAATGTTTGCCCCTCACTTCCTTTAAGCCTCCAGCGCACTCCCAGCCTCACCCACCATGCATTCTGCATGTGTTCCTACTGTGTGCTCTGACACCGCAGGCCTGAGATGCCGGCTACACGGGGACTTCTGCACTCCTGAAATGCACAACGCTGTGCCGGGCACAGACATGCATATGACTAGATACGGCACGAAGTGCATAGTGGCACGTCGGGGGAGGGCCGTGGAAGGAGCAACGCTGACCCTCAGAGATGCGTCTTGCAGTGAGAACATTTGGCATGGCCAGCGTGTGCCACGCAGGCTCACTCTCTTGGCGCCCACCCCTCAGCAGCATATTTTTGTGACTGGCGTTGTTGTCACCTCCTTTTTCAGATGTGCCTGGCTCAAATTCGTGACCGTGTCTTACAAAACTTCCCTCTCTCCCAACACGCCAAGCAGAGGGCCCTGAACAGAGCAGGCGCCTTAGAAATGCTTGCTAAATTGCATTACCCTGATTTTTCCTGCTCCAACAGTGAACCTGGAACCGGAAACACCCTGTTCCATATCCAACCCCTGAGCTGCTAACCCCTCCCCAGTACCAAATCTTTTCATCGATCCATTCGTGAATCGCAGTCTTTTTTTAAGCACTCACTACCTACCAGGACCTTTGCCAGACGTACGTGACTGAAGATGCCCTTGGGTGTATACACACTTTCAAATTCCTGGGGGTACGTACCTTCCTTGATTTGATCCTTGTGATGACCTGCTCTTTCTTTCGGTTTCCAAGGTCATCTTTTAAAGTGCACGTGCTGAGGAAAACCTGTCACCAGACACTTAAAACATCCTCATTCTGCTCCCAGAGAGAACAGCTAACGACCGACTCAAATCTGCCACGTAGGCTGAAATCTATTTCATAAACTGTGGAGTAAAGAGCAGTTCTAAAGACCGGGTAACCATCTCTCTGCATGTTACTGAGGATTTCAAAATGCATGACAGACACGAGGAGCAGTATTGACAAGTTAAATCATGAACCCAAGCTGTGGAATGAAAAATTTCCTTATCATGATACCATGGAAACTCGTTCGATATAACATAGCAAGTTCCATGTTTTGGTAAGACGAAGAAAAGCACGATCATCGTCATAGGAACCGCCCTTTACTCACGAAGACGCAACTTTGAAGGATCGCCCTGCTCGTCATCCCGTAAGAGGCATCACAGATGAACCGCTTCCGGCTTATCTCCTGGAGGAGCTCCGAGGGGAGGCCGGCCCCCCATTCATTTTTTATGCTCAGCCATGCGGTGGCCACGGCGGAGTCCGCAGAGGCCGCCGACGGAGGATGTGGAGCTTTCAAACCAAATTCCATCATCGGCCTGGATTTTTAATTATTGAAGACCTTTCAACACATTTACCTTAAGGAAATAAATTTTTTAAAATCTAGCACTTATCCTAATGGGGATGTTTCCAAAGTGAGTTCAGACAAAAAAAAAAAACTTGAAAGTGATGTCACCAAGTCTTATTCTTAACCTAGTCACTCAAGATTCCATAGGCTTCTGAGTATATTTATACCAAAGAGGTAAATTTTGTATTCACGGCTCACAGCGTTTCATTATTTCCCCACCATTCATTAGTTTACTACAGCGATTAAGGCCTGCGAAATGCCTTGAGCGCAGTGAGCAGGGCCCGCGAGACAGCCCAACTCGTGGGGCTGGGTTGGCACAGAAGGATGGAGCCCTAAGCAGATCTGATCAGTCATGAACCGGACACGAGCTTCGTCCTTACTTCTCAGGCTATTAGGAAAATCACTACGTGCTAGCTTGGAGAATTTTTACCCGACTCGCTAAAATTTCCTCTGTGAATAGCCCCAAATCTGAGAGTGAAACAGTTTAAAAATCGGTGAGTGTGCATTATCACACGTGGGGGCGATTTCATTCAGGGTTGTGGCCGAAGACAGCTGTCGGACAGGTAAAGGTAAGAATGATGGGTGTGGTTTTGCTAGGACATCACTATGCACGTGTGTGCATCTGGTCACAGCAGCAATGCCCAGGAGTGTCCCATTAAATGATGAGGGACCCGACATGCCAAATGTTTTCCACATCCCAGTGAATCCCAGGCACTGCGGCAGGTGAGACACCGTCGTTCATGGCTTCCCTGCCCTCGTCTCTTCCAGCAGCAAATCCTAATCTCGGGAGAAACTGCCAGTTAATGCATGAGGTGGGGGGAGTTGCGTCTCCCCTACAGCGTCCAAGATCTGACCCCGATATCTGTGGATGGGACCTTATTGGAAAATAGGGTCTTTGTGGATGTCATCAAGTCAAACGAGGTCATCCTGGTTGAGGATGAGCCCCAAATACGATGACTGGTGTCCTTATAGGATGAGGCGAAACGGACAGAGACACACAGAGAGAGGACCATGTGAAGACACACGGGGAAATGGCACGTGATCGGAGCGATGCTTCCACAAGCCAAGGACACCAAGCACACGCTAGAAGAGAGAGGACCATGTGAAGACACACGGGGAAATGGCTTCCACAAGCCAAGGACACCAAACACACGCTAGAGAGCGACAAGAAAGGACCCTCCCTAGCACCTTCAGAGTACGCATGGCCTTGCCAGCCTTGACTTTGGACTTCCAGTCAGATGTGAGGGGACAAATTTCTGTGGCTCTCAGGCCTCCAGGGCGCAGTCATTTGCTGTAGGCACCCTAGGGAGACGAAAGCAAGGCGTAAGTGGCGTTTGCAGTGAGAAGACAGTAGGGCCTCACTCTGAAATCCTACGTTTCCAATGATGAAATTACAGGTGCCACCTGCCTTGTCCTGTGCTCTCCGCAGTTCCTGTGGGCTCGGGCTAGCTCGCTCCCCTCCCTGAGCCGTGGTTTCCTCCCCAGTAAACTGGAAATAACAGCCCTCCCCCACAGCATTCAGTGAGAAAATGGAAGAAAACACAGGCACCTCGCAGAAGGTCCCCTCCACACCCTCGGGATCCCCCGCAGGCGTCAGTCTGGATTTTCAACGTTGGCCGATAGTCCTAGAATCTGCCGCTGCTGTTGTTTTTAATTTGGTAGTGGTGGTGGTGAACTTCATGTGTCCATTTCTGTCAAGAGGTGCCCAGATAATTGGTCAGATATCATTCTGTGTGTGTCTGGAAGGGCGTTTCGGGATGAGATCAGTGTTTGAACCAACAGATGTGTAGAGCACGTTGCATGTGCTGACATGGCTGGGCCTCGTTTAGTCAGTGGAAGCCCCAAATGGAACAAAGTCCAAGGCCAACTTTTGCCTGGCTGAGGACATTCTCCTGCCTGGTTGCTTGTGTACTGAACCGTCGGCCCTCCCTGGGTCTCCAGAAGCTTCCAGCCTTCTGATGCAAACCGGGACACCTGCTCTGCAGCTTTGAGACTTGCGAGGGCTGCATCACAAAAGCCAGTTCCCTGGAGTCCATCTCTCTGTATTTTTTGAGACAGAGAGAGAGATGGCCGTTGGCTCTGTCTCTTTGAAGACCCCTGACTAGTGTTGGACCAAGCACAGTGTTAACCCCAAATCTGAGTCGCATTTGTACTTTGCACCAATATTGTGCATGGAGCACCTGCCATGCTGCAGGTGCGCCAGAATGAGACAGACTGGGATTTAATCCTATTCTAACCACTTACTAGCTGCGTCATCTCTGGAAAATCTTTTCATCTCTGTGGCCTCTACTTCCTGTTTGGCAGTCCTGCAGAGTTGCTGGGAGGTGTACATGTGACGGTTCTTGGAGGCGATTGCTCAGTGTCCAGACAGAGCAAGGCTGGGCTAGAAGGCAGTTATTTTGTGGGCAGGCTGTGTCGTTCATTAATTTCCTGGGATAGGTTATGTCACTTCACAAATCGTTTTTAATATGTTGGTGTGAACAATGCCAAATGTTAAACCAATACCTGCTAGTAGTCTGTATTTGCAGATATTGACTCATTCCTTTATCCCTAGAGAAATCTTCTGCATTTACATATTCAGCAGTAGCCCTGCATTTCACTGTTATCTAGGTGACCTGAATTACCATATGATAGTAATAGGTCTTGGTGGTACACGGTCATGTTGATATATCTAATACACTAGCCTCGTACGTCACACATATGATGGTGTGAAAGCTAGAGCTTCGATGCCAAAGAAACGAAGTTTAAAGCAAGCCCTGCACACGTGTAACCTTGGGCATGCTGCTGAATGTCATTGTGCATCCATCTCCCAACTGAAAATGGCAAGACCATGCCACAGGGTTGTGTGTATATTAAGTAAGAAAGTTAAGTTCCTGGCACTCTTATTATTGTTGTCAGTATGACCTAGAACCATTAGAAAAAGAGCATTTGGAACCTGCATGGAGATCTTGAAGAAGGATACGATTTACATAGCAGGTGGAGTCTGGCGAGTAGAGAGTTTCTAGCTAAAGAGTAGCCTGGGCCAGGACATGGAGGTAGGACAAAGCAGGTCCAGTCTGTGTGGGGTGTGAAGAGCAGCCTGGGTGAAGGAGAGCGTCCTAGGAAGTCTGTGAAGTCGGGTGAGAAGGTTGGATGGGAGCTGAAGCCTAAAGAAGAGGGATTAAGAGTTGTGATAGATGTCAAACTACTGTGTTTGAGTCAGATAGTTATGCATTGATCATTATCACTTCACTATTATCATCACCACCATCACCATCATCACCACCATTACCATAATCATCACCACCATCACCATCATCACCACCATCACCACAATCATCACCACCATCACCATCATCACCACCATCACCTCGCCATCATCATCATCATCACCGCCATCATCATCACCATCATCATCATTATCATCATCATCACCATCATCATCACTATCACCATAATCATCACCACCATCACCATCATCACCGCCATCACCAGCATCATCATCACCACCATCATAACCAGCATCATCACCACCATCACTGTATCTTCAAGCCACTCGGGAAAAATTAGGTTCTGTCCACTCATCCCCGCACCACTCAGACTCTGTCAAAGACCCCGTGGGTCTCTGAGGGGCACGGTGTGAACAGGTTCTTGAACGGCGCTTCTGGAGAATCCCTCAACGTCTCTCCTCCTCCCCTCCATCACCGCCACCACCATCACCATCACCAGCATCATCACCACCATCATCACTATCACCACCATCATCACCATCACCAGCATCATCACCACCATCATCACCACCTTTACCACCATCACCATCATCACCACCATCACCATAATCATCATCATCATCACCAGCATCATCACCAGCATCATCACCACCATCACCACCCTCATCACCATCGCCAGCATCATCATCACCCGCATCATCACCAGCATCATCACCACCATCACCACCCTCATCACCATCGCCAGCATCATCATCACCCGCATCATCACCAGCATCATCACCACCATCACCACCCTCATCACCATCGCCAGCATCATCATCACCCGCATCATCACCAGCATCATCACCACCATCACGATCACCACCATCATCACCATCACCAGCATCATCATCACTTTCTTCTTCTTATCCTCCTTCCTCTTCTTCTCTCCTCCTTGCTCATTTTCTTCATCTGTCTTCTTCTTCCTCTTCGCCATCACCATAACTAGCATCAGCATAGCTAACAGGTAATAAGCTTTTACCATGTGCCAGGCACTGAACTAAAAGCTTTCTCCCTGTGAAAGAGGAGATGGGACCTCACACACCATTTCCAAGGCACTTTGGTGCTACGTGAACCCAGGTCCTTATTAATTACCTGTGTCTCTTTACTTAAGGGTCACTCTCTTTTCTCTCAAGTAGCTGTGGACGTTTCTTTTTTCTTCCTTTACCTTTTTAAATTTTTCAAACAAAAGCGGTCAGCCTCTGCTCCGTGGCACCTCCACGAGGCGAATGGCTCACTGACCCACGGAACCACAAGTTCTCAGGGAGGAAAGCACAAGCATTTGTGACAGTTCAAAGCCCAGACGGAGCTGGCCATTGGTTCTGCCCTGCGGGTGGGAGGAAGCTTCACGGGGCCGGTCACTGTTGCTATGAACCCTAAAGCCGGAGTTTATCAGATGGAGAAAATGAAGGAGAGATAGAAGGAGCTGGGGAAAAATCGCCGGAGGATGGGGAAATGTACGGGCAGTAAAGCAAAAATCAGAAAACAGTGCACACAGAGAGGACCGTGTGTGGATGATCAAACGCAGGGTCTGGAATTCCACAACCGGGTGCACAAGGCTCTGAGGTCAAATAAAGAAGGTGCAAGACGAACACCAGCCAGGGGAGAAACACGGGCAGAAATCCGATTCCAACCAACTCCGCCGTCACATGAAAGGCAGTGGAGAACAGAGACAATGCTCGTCCATCTGCGTTTCTCCAGGAGTTAAGTGTGTGGAGAGAAGGGAGCAATCATATCCTTAAAATATTTGGCCTCATCACAGATTGAAAAGTTTTCCCCATCTCCTTACTGGTCCTTTATTTAAGAGAGTCTAAAATGCTTTAAATCCCTAACATGAGACCTCTACGTAAAGGAATATGTGGTAATGAAGTTGAACTCCACACAGAATTTCTTTTAAAAAAGCAATTTCTGCCCATATACTCAGGAAATTGCACAGTCTTAATTGTGCACAGTCCAGCTCAGGGTTTGTTTTCAAGATTCCTGAGGGAGGGGCACCTGGAGGGGGCAGGAGGGGACAGGGATGCAGGAGGGGCAGTCGGAGGGGACGGGGTGGGGGACAGGGACACGGCAGTCGGAGGAAGCAAGTCTCCTGAGCCTGGGGAACATGCTGCATCTCTCAGCAGTGGCATCTAAATCACCTCGTGCCCCCATGAAAGAACAAATGGCTAATTTTAACCACCTGCCTCTAAAAGACAAACATCAGCATTTACAAAATGAAAGAAACTCTGAAGATGCAAAACCGTAGCCAATTATGCCACTGCCCAGAGTGACAGTGGCCAGCTGACGGCATCAGCCTCTTGAAAAGAGCCATTATAATTGAGCCACAGACAGACCCCTAACTAGGGCAGCGCCACTGGGGGCCTCTACGACACGGCGCATTTTAATTGCTTGTGCTGGCATTTATTTGATGTCGTCGGTCTGGCTCGGCATCCTTTTATAACCATCCTATGTGACCACAAATCAGGTACAAATAAAAAATCAACCACAACGTCCTCCTTCCCAGAGGCAGTTGTGTTGTTTTGTAGACATTCGATATTTAAATGTTCATCAAGACAGAGCTGGGATGGAATACGGACAGAAGCAGCGCAGAAAGAGCTGTCCCACACAGGTGGACGGGAAGGAGGGCGGCTCAGGGGGACCGTGGGAGGATGGGGGATGGAGCTGCAGGTGGATGACTGGACCGTGCCTGTTCCGCCCTTGGCCAGAGCCCGGCGGTCAGAGCGACAAGATGGCTTCAAGAACACAACAGGCAGGGTGCGAGCCTGCGGCAGGAGAGCCTCGCGTGAAGTCTCGGGGCTGCACCTACGTGTGGCAATGTCACTGCATCCTGGAGCAGCTGGCTCTCCTGCCTGGCGGCGTGTCTCCTGTCCCACCTGCTGGCCATTTCCTGAAATGCAGGGCGCACCTGGCCACTAGCGGGGCATCCGGATGCCCACGCTCCACTTCACTTCCAAACGTGGCACGGAAACAAAGCCAGCTAAACGCAGGCTGGACGCTTCATCTCACGTGCTTCTCTCTGAAAGTGTAGCTGCGTCTCCACAGGTGGTGCTGGGTGCTTTGCGAGAACAGAAAGCTCTGATATGGACGGTAAATATTTTATGATGTCAACGCTGCAGCAATTTGGAATGAGAGCTCCCACCAAACTCCAGAAATCACTTCACTTTCTCATTCGAAACAGCAGGAAACGTCCTGCCGCTGTCTGGAGGAGGGAGGGTTTGGATGTCTGTAGACACTGAGAGGGTGTGACAGCTCGTCCCTTGAGCGAGCGGCTGTGGCCAACGACTAGCTCTCCAGCCTCAACACTGACCCTTCCAGCGAGCACCTGCACCTTCTAGAAACAGGAGGCAGGACCAGGAGACGTGAAAGAGAGAGGAGGCCTGTGCCTACCCCAGACCCGACGTTAGGCTTCAAGTCGTACTGGGTCAGTCTGGCTCATTAACTTGACCCATCTTGTGTCCTGTGTTTTGACCCCAAGTCGATGGAGTTAGCTGTCTGGAAGGGGGACGGGCTCCAGATTGGGGGGCAGGGGACAGGAAGGATGGACTGGTTTGAACCATCACTCAATGCCTTGAATGGGGTGTATTTAAAGAGGCAAATAAAATTTGGCAAAATGGGAAATCAGAAGACAAAACGCCCTTCACTGTTATGTTCTAACGTAAGAAGAAAATAAAATTGTCTACACGGACCCAGAAAAGGGATATTTGAGTAAGAAAAAGGCATCTCCAAGGAAGAGCAGGGTGGACTCTATACATCAGTAACCTCAGCCCTCGCGAAGCAGGCATGACATCGGGGTCAGCAGGGAAGCGTGGCCTCCGAGCAGCAGGCTGGGGACCGACCCTGGGTCCCCAGACGCCCACGGAGGGTGTCCCCAGAGGTCCTCAAAGCGTGTTCCCTGGAGCTTGTCAGAAAGGCAGATTCCCAGGCTGCACCTCAGAGCCCTGAACAGAAGCCCCTGGAGCAGCCGAGCTGTCTGTGTGTTAACAAGCGCCGCCCCCCCCCCGCCCCCCGGGCG
>NW_006439713.1:1653568-1655425 GCF_000325575.1 Pteropus alecto | reverse complement strand
GGAGGGAGGGCCAGAGGGGGCCAGGCGAGGGCGGGTGGGGGCCGCGCCGCCCCAGGAGTCACTGAGCCCAGGGCTGCACCGGGCGCGAGGGGGTCGCGCTCACCCGGGACTGGTTCCGGAGACGTCGGGCACAAGGAGGCCCGCTGCGATGGAGCACTGGACAGATTGCCCCTCCCCCACATACCTAGGGCCCCCGTGAAAGTTCCTGGAGGTCCGGGAAGGCTGATGGCCCAGAGGCCCGTGGGGGTGCTCTGCTCAGACCTCCCCTCGGGGGGACTTTGCCGCCAGGCGCCTCCGAGCACCCGGGCTCCAGCTGCACATCTTGGGGACCCACCGCAGCCACCACGAGGCTGAGGTCTCCCGCTGCTCCAGCCACACCGGCTCTGCAAGACCCTCCGTCGGAAGTCTCTGCTCTGCGGCTCCCTGTCACCCAGCCCAGACTTTCTCAGTCGGAGACTCTGCCTGCCCAGGGCTCCTTGCCCCCTCTCTCCTGTCACAGGGGCAGCTGTCATTAGTCTCTGAGGCCCTACCCACCGGCCCTCCCTGTTCCTCCTCCTCCGTTCTTCCCAGTAAACCTCTTCCACTTCCGGTTCCACCTGGCCACTGCTCCCTGAAGACCCAAAGGGACAGGGGGGCCGAGAGCTGTCATATGTGCGACGGTGAGATCCTCGTGGCCACACAAGCTGGTGGGACTGGGACCCGCGCTCTTCCCACTGCCCACAAACAGTAATGGCGACGCTCGCTGAGTCCCCAGGAACCAGCCACTTCCAAATGCTCACATGCCATTGCTCATTTAATTCTCGTCGCAGCCCGTGGAAGGGAGCTACTAATATCTCCATGGTATGACATACAGAGGAACCAGCTTGTCTGATGTGATGCCGCCACTAAGCACAGGGAGAAGGACCCAACCCAGGCACCTTACCACCCAGCCGCTCGTCACTCCACACCTGTCCACTGAAGGCCAGAGCTGGCTCTTGCCCTTCCGTTTACCTGGTACACGACGGGCGGCCAGTGAGCAGTTAACGAATAAATAAATGGAAACATATATGTGATGAGGTCATCGGGTCCCAACCTCTGGGTAGTTGCAGCTCTACCGTGAAGTGTCCTTGGGTCCATATTGACCCATAAACTAAAAAAATAATAATAATAATTCTTCACATGTTTATGTATAACATTTTTAAATATACATAAAAACATGGTGGTGACTTAAAATTCACGTAAGACGCTGCTGGGTTCATAGTCATTTTCTGTGGGCTGCGTCTGTTTCTCACAAGTCAGGTACTAGAATACAAACACCACCGAGTGAGATTCACATTGAAAGAAAAAGTCATAATATTGGAGCATGAATCAGAAAGAGGAGACAAAGAAGGAGAGAAGAAAAGCTGGGGAGGAAGAAGGGATGTGGAGGAGGAGGAGGAGGGAGAGAAGGTGCCGAGGACCCATCTTTGGGCCAAAAACATCACAAGGATGTTGCTCCTTCATCTTACGCGACATCTCACTTCCTGTGGTTTTTACCCCAACTGGGCTCACGTGAGAAGATTTTAATTCGAGTCACCTAAGAACCACCGCCCTGATTGGCCAGAGAGAATTTGAACTGAACTTATACTGGAAACGGTTGAGACCATCGCCCACGTTAAAAATCATCTGACTCTACTCAAGTTGTTCTTGGACCTAATGAATCAGCAAGAATGGAAGCTCGCTCGAGCCACACGGAAACACCAGGCGGAAGCGGGGATGCGATTTGCTTCCTGCATCGCCAGCAATAAGCAATCTTTTATATCATAATGTAAGATCTAAAAATAGTTCACTGTACATTTTGAGCCCTTGTACATAATGAAAGGAGGCTGTGCATAAAAG
>NW_006439713.1:1651630-1653529 GCF_000325575.1 Pteropus alecto | reverse complement strand
AGAGCTAAAATAACAAAAGAGACCAGTGGGAAATTAGACGCGATACTTTTTGTTTATTGCAGAGAGAATTTTGTTCATATCTCATTAAAAGGAAATTTTGTACTGACTCATATAACTCACCAATGGCGCTTTTCCCTCCAAATTCAGGGCTTTCACAAATGACTGTACAGAAAGAATTGAAATGGAAAAGCAGTGATTTTCAGAAAGATAGTGCAACTGTGTCATTGAGAGCTGTGACCAGCGTTTCCCACGGCCAAGGTCAAGCCCGTACCCTTGGCCAGATGGTCAATGCCATAGCTGTGGCTTTGAAGAGGCACCAGGCTCATGATTCAGGAATTCCGAGGTTCTTGTCCTGGTTGAGGAGGGATCATTACTCTACAGATTGTCCTGTTAATTCTGGGCGTGTCATGCAAATTACCTCTCATCTTGTTCCCACCGTGGCCTCATGCAGATGGGGAGACGGGATTAGTGAATTGCAGGGTTGGGGTTCTCCCGCCAACTCACTGTGACCATCTCCAGCCTCAAATTCCTCTTCTGCCAAATGAGATGATATAATAAGATTATATTTAAGGCGCCTTGAGCCTCTGGTATTATATGACCTTGGGGACATTCCCAGGAGGCCACAGAACTAAGGAGACATAACAGGGATGACATTTCCCTCTCACGTTCGAGAACGCAGTTTTCTGTTCTTCTTAATCCCCAGCGTCCATGACACGTAACAATTCGTGACCTTGCCGAGGCCTGTAGCTGGTTTCTGGCTAGGAAGCCGGCGTGTTGGGGCAAATTGTTTGGCTCGGGAAGACCCTGCAGACCCCCCGGCATTCCCGTTTGCACAAACCCAGGTGGCCCTCCGCTCCCTGTCACAGCAAGGAGCTCTTGTGCGCTGATGGAACCCTTCCTGGAGGAATAAATGGCCACAAAAGCCAGCCGCCGGCTGGGGGATGACGGAGGCCGGCTCGGCGAGCATCTTCGTCATACATAGTTCATGCACAGTAGGTGCGGAAGAGTGAGGGGACAGCTCAGCTGGGCTCGGGTCTCTGGCAGGCTCGCCATTTGCTCTTCACAGTGAAATCCTGGGTTACCATCGCAAGTGAGAGCTGGAGCACATTTTATTAAGATCTCAAGACATAGCTTTAGAACATCAATGTTCTTTTATATCAATTCCTCATCCTTACCATGCCCAAAATGGCCAGACTTGAAAATGTGGTTTTTTGAAATAGCTGTCTTGGTCACGTGGCTCTACTATGATTGGAATGCTCACACAAAACAGCTAACTGGGGCCGCTCTGGTACTTACGTGTTTCCAGTTGGTCTTTCCGGTCTCAGGAGAGGCTAAGCTGGCCTCTGTGTTCTGGGTGCGCTCGGGGACAACGTGCATGTCACACGCAGAATGGTCACGGAGGAAGGAAAAAGCCAAGAGGGATGAGTCTGCCACACGCCTTGGCACCAGAACACAGGGACTTTTGATCACAATGGGGTCTCAAGTCTCTGGCGGTTGCTAAGGAGATCCAGTCCCCCAGCTGTCCCCCGCCCCCACTCAGCAGCTCAGTTCCCAGGCCTCTCATCACCCCCCCGCTGTGATCTCCAGTTAAAGTGATAGATGCCGAGCCACTCAGAGCCGAGCACAGTTTTAGATCGATGATTTCCAACACAAACACTGCAGATGATCAGTCGGAATGTGGGAAATAAATATGGCAACTTTTATTCATTAAAATGTTTACCCGTCATATATATTTATACATACATGTGTATTAATTACATACATGTAACTATAGAGATGATAATATAAAATAGAATATATAGTATTATATATAAAATATATCACAACATATTTATAAGTATTTAACATATTAATTAATAGAAACAATTACATATTTAGTATTATAATTATATATAACTA
>NW_006439713.1:1611945-1651571 GCF_000325575.1 Pteropus alecto | reverse complement strand
ATATTCTATTATATAAATATAATATATAAGTAAAATATAACTACATGAAATCAGATATGCATGTACGTAAGAATATATATATTACAGGTAAAATGATAATGTATAAAAGTAAAATATATTACTATAGTTATATGTCTGTGATTAACAAATATACCCATAGATATATGCATATTGGAATACAGGTTAAAATTGTCCCCAGGTGGTAGTATGCAGTCAAAGACACTCCAGACGACCTGCCTTGATCTGGACACAATAGTTTCTTCAATTAACTTTAAGATCGTATTGGCGATATTTCCCCGCATTCGGCTCGCAATCAACTAAAAATAAACAAGGTATTCTTCCCTTAAACCACGTGAAGCCGAGCCTCCCTAAACTAGCACCCGTAAAAGTACTTACTGAACAAAGTATCAGAATTTTTATTCATCCGTATTTGAATTTATTTTGTTGATTTCTGCCCACGATTTTTGCCCGTCAGGATGAATATATGCATTTGTTCTCAACTATGTTAAAAAAGGAAAAAGTGTATTAAAAACAGAAAAAAAGCTGGAAGAAAATATGCAAAATGTGAGCAGAGGTCGTTCCAAGGTGGTGGGTTTTGGGTGACTTATTCTACTTCTGCCACTTTTTCTACTTTTGAAATATTCTACGATGAGCATGTATCTCTGTGATAACAAAGAGGTAAACATTCGTGAAGCAAACGTTTCAGCTCGATCACCCACTCTCCTCCTGACGCCTGTGATTGTGTGGGTGCCCATGAGAAACGCTCTGAGTTCATATTTTTCGAAGCACGATGCGGGGTTTGATGTGTAGCTTTGACTTGGTGGCTTTAACCATTTATTTCCATTATGTTGTCACAATATTAACAATAACAGTTAAATGTGTGTGTGTGTGTGTGTGCATGTGTGTGTGTGTGTGTGTGTGTGTGTGTGTGTGTGTGTACGTATATAATGACATTTCCCCAAAGCGGACCTGGGCCAAGACAAAGGGTGGACTCGGAGCACGGTTTGCACGCCCCATGGTGTGCAGGGAGGACTCAGAGTGTGGTTTGCACATCCCGTGGTATGCAGGGAAAGGCTGTCAGCGGCGTGTCATCGGCCTGAGCTGGTACATGCAGAGCAAACCCACGTAGCTCCTGTAGATAGAGACTTCTTTCTTAGTGTCCTTGCAAGCCACCTGTTAACTACCTCCAAGATGAGTTCTTGGTTTACTGATTAATGGCTAATTTGCTTCAAAAAGAATGTTTAGCTAAACCCAGATCTTATCTCTATGACCTGTTCACTGCAGCCAGGTCGAAGCTGGTGTCCTTTTCTCAAGGACACCAAAATACTGTCCTCACAAACATTGTATTATACGAACTTGGACTGGGACAAAAACAGTTAACCACAGTTACGGCTTTATTTTATTTTAGAAATAACTCAAGATGTGACAGGTGAGATCAGCCAGGGCAAAAGTATGAAAGGCCAGCTGTGTCGCCCTCCATGAGCCAGCCGTCCATCCACAGTCCCCACGGCTCCCATGGATGGGCCAAGAGAGAGAAGAACGTGGCTGCAGCTGCCACAATCGGCGTTTCCTGAACACCGTTAGTGCCCGAGGAGGCGAGCGAACGTTACTGAAATCTGGGGACCCGGAGGCAGCGGACCACAAGCACGGGGTCCCCGGCCACGTTCTGACAGTGGTCACAGCAGCAGCACGGAGAAGAAGCCAGCAGCTGAGAACCTAAGATCGTGGAGACACCGAATCGGTCCGGGAACCAGGTCGCTGTGTTCGTAACGGTGAAAGTGCTCGCAGCACGAGTTACGAACACGCCGCTCTCGTCGACGGCTGTGCACAAGGTGTGTTATCATCTAGATTATTAAACCAGCGGCTGAGCGGCAACCACTAGGACATGATTGCACAGAGGGGACGGCGGGCACCACGTCTGATCAGACAGGAAACAGGAAGCCCGCTGGGCTGGGAGCCAGTGGCTGGGCCCAGGAACGGGGTTCGGGCGGGGCGAGGACTCGTTCTGGGCCCTCTGCCAGACCATGGAAGTGTATGGCGAACACCGTTCTTTCCAGCTTACATCCGATGTGCACATGTCACTTTGCACAGTTATCGTTGGTATATTCCATACATTTCTGAAAAATTGTGCGCAATACTTTTTTTGAAAATCAAGTGATGCTCAAAGTATACCAGGAGAGATGACGTGTATACTTTAAAGCATAGAAATATCAGTGGTTAGTGACACTGTCTGCATAGCTGATCCGTAACCCTCTTTCTAATTTGATTTTTAAAACCTAGAAAGTAAAAATCATAAATAATGACTATCTCTTTTGTAAATGAAGAATTCTCGTAGAAGGCGATGCTTTCTCCTGGTGTTTCGTGCTTCGTGTGTTTGTGCTGCATCCAGGACGTGCTGTCGCGGGGCCCAGACCTGACTTAGGTTACGTGGCTAAGGGAGTGCGCAGATGCAGGAGGCGTGACAAACGGTGGAAACAGTCGCGTAATCTGGCGGCTGATTGTGACAGGAGATAAAGACTTGTGTCATCAGAAACCAGCCCAAGTGAGCTTGGGTGACTTAAAGATGCTGCATGACCACCCAGGGTGGTTTCAGTGGGGATGCCAAGCTGGGGCGTATGGACAGCGGGACCGGGGACTGTAATGAAATTGTGTTCCCAGATCCAGAAGGATGGGCAGCAAAGCTGGGGTGTCCCCACTAGGCTGGTTCTCAACTATGTGCAAGACAGGGGAACCAGGCTTAGCACTAGCCAGGGAGGGCTTCCACCTAATTCGACCAGCGGCCCACAGGGAGCTGGGCACGCAAGCCACTCCAGGACCCTCCGCTTAGATGTGTCTAACCAAAGCTCTGCCCAACATCCCAACCCACAGATAACCTCGCTACTTTGCTGCCAGAACTGGCAACAGAGAAGGAAACAAATCCAATTCAAAATAAAACATTTTCAGAAAGCTTACTAATTGAAGAAAATTAGCGAATCACTACTGAAAATTCAGAATATGGATTATTATTTTAGTAGATACTCAAATGCACACAACGACAGGAACTATACCAGAATTAAGCATTAAAGAAAAAATTTTGCCCCTAAAAGTTCTAACAGGAACAATGAGATCTGCATTTGTAAAAAAAACATTTCTTAATCCAGATTGGAACATTTAAACGTATGGGACTAGAAATTGTATTCTGTTGATGTAAGAGATAGAATATTCTCTGCCATTAAAATTGAGCTGGACTTTCAAAAGAGTCAATGTTGGATCCGAAAGTGTTTCTGAGAGACAGAAAAATCACATCCTCACATGACCATTTTCAACGTCAACAATTTACCATTGCTTTTCAAGCCCCCTCTGTACGTACATTCTTAACTAAAATTCATCTAAAAATGTGACCATGTGAGAGCTCGGGTGCCAGGTAAGAAGCCAACAACGTGTCTCATTCCTGGGCCACCTCTTCTTTAGGCGTCTGTCACACACGTGTAGCTATCACTTGAGCATTAGTCACATATTTTTCTGGGTAGGAATGACACACACCAGAAGTGCTAGATCGCTTACATGTTAATTGCAATTACACAGAAAAAAACAGAATGTGCTGCCAAAATATTCATAGGATAATTGCCCTGCAATGACAAGATAATTCTTCCTATTCTTCCCAAACAGAATGTGCATGCCCCATCTAATTACTTTGCAATCTCCTAGGCAAAAATGCTCACGAGGCCCCAGCCCCGCGGGTACCTTTCCATGCTTCCCTGGATCTGCCAAGGGGTTCCTCACACTCGGCACCGCGGACATGCGGAGCTGGGCGATTTTTCCTGTGTGCATGCGCTGTGAGGCAGAGGGCAGCCTTTGCTGTCCATTGTGAGATGTTTGGCAGCATCTCCGGTCTCCACTCACTAGGTGACAACAATGTTTATCCACCCCCAGTTTTGACAACCAAAAACGTCTCCGGGCATGGCCAAATGTGCTCCAGGACGGAAAATCGGCACCTCGTTGGGAGCCACCAGATTGGAGGTACTTGCCCAATTGGTAGGAAGGTCCTGTTTTCAGCAGGCGACCCCCAGCACACACCAGAAGGAGAGAAGTGTGTCTGTGACACCCTCCCTCCTGTGACACTCAGCTGTGCCTCTTCCTGCACCCGGCGTCTGCTGCCCTCTCCCCACATGAAGTCTCAACTCTGAGAAAGCACCCCGGCCTTTCTCCCTCCAGGGATCCCCAACTCTAAAATAATTCCACTGTCTTCCTTGCTTCCCACGACACCCCCTCCCCCAACACTGGAATCACGCACGTGTACCTTCCTTCACAAAGCATCGATCTCGCCACCATTCCTGACCTCAGATCAGAGCGAAGAGGAAGGTGCTCGGAAAAATAAAATATGAATCCATGTGTCCTAAATGCCCACCGAAATGTCTGACGAAATCGTAGGGGGCGTGCACAAGGAAAACAACGAAGTGATTTGGACTCAGAAAGCTGTTCTCAGGGTTCCTTGTAAGGGCTGGCCTTGCTGACTTTGGGGTGCAGGAAACCCTTCAGAGTCTACAGACAGCCCAGCTTCGCATAAAGGGAACAGTTCATGATAATTCTCGACCCTGAATATATGTGGCTAAGGCTGCTGCTGGTAATTTCAAGGAATAAATTAGGAAATTTCCAAAATGGACTCAGTACATCACTGTGATTTGCTTTCAGATACAGTTGCCAAAAGGAGATGTAGTTGGCTTGGGGCATGGACCAGTAAACATTTAATGAAGAGGGCCAGAGCCAGAACGCAGATATTTAGACATTGTGAGTGTAGAGTAGCAACTACTCAACTCCGCCTTCGCGGGGTGCATAGACCAAACGTAAACAAATGAGTGCCATTGGGCGGCAATAAAACTTTATTGACTAAAACAGGCTAGGGACCAGATTTGGTCCAAAGGCCAAGTTTGCCAGTACTTGACTTGGAGAATCCCGCTATTCAGGCATTCAACATTGACTGAGCATCGACTGTGGACCAGGCCTCGGGAGGCACACTGGGGATGCACGCTAAGCGACCTGCTGACCCAGCGTTTAAGAAGTTTGCAGCCTTGGGCGTGGTTCCATAGTATAGCGGTGAGCACGTCTGCTTCACACTCAGAAGGTCCTGGGTTCGCGCCCCAGTGGAGCCACGGTCCATAGTGTACGTCCATGCTACCCTGAACAAGCCCCATGTCTGATCTCGGAAGCTAAGCAGGGTCGAGCCTGGTTAGTACTTGGATGGGAGACCACCTAGGAAGATCGGGTGCTGTAGGCGTAAATAATAAAAAAATTAAAAATAATAAAAAAAAAGTTTGCAGCCTCACGAGGGTAGCGACGTGCAAACAGCAGATCCAGGACAGGGGTGCTGGGGAAAACCAGACGCAGTGATCGATTCTCCACCTGGGCGCAGACATAGGGGGCGCTTGAATGGAGGTCGCACTACAAAGGCTCCCTAAGCCACTGATCTGTCCTGGAGACGTGGCTCTCTGCAGAGGCGGCCTCCACACCCCGCCGCGCTTGAGGAAGCCCATCTGTCTCCTGCCATGGGGGCTTCCCACCCCAGCCATGCCCAGAGGTCACCCGTCCTTGTTCTGGGTCTCCTGTGCTCGTAGACAAAAGAGGCCGCCATTCCAGAATGCTCCATCCATGACTTAAACCACGTGCTTTGACCCCCTCGCCCTGCCGCAGGCCTCACAAAGTGAAGGACAGGGATTCCGCTACCCAGAGGGCCTTGCTCCCTCCTACGCCGACAAAGCGCCCAAGTCTTAACTCCCACAGAGGCTCCCTTCGAGCTCTCCCATTCCGCATTCACGCTGTGTGCTTTTTAGTTTTGTTCTGTTTTAATTTGTGGACTCCATCGGAGCCCTTCCGAGCCGACCCTCCAGCGGCAGAGCCGCGAGGGGACCACATCTTAATTCTCACTTTGAGGTGGCAGCTCCCCGGCTGACGGGTGAGTGAGAGTGAGTGCAAAGCCGTGGTCTCCCTGTTTCCAGCCACACGGGGCAGTAGCGCTGGCCGTAGAAGGTTGGAGAAGAGCTGAAAACCAACCGCCCACACGCCGGCTCGCGGCCCAGCTGGTCAGCGCTCTCTCTGACCGGTGACCGGTGCCATCTACGTGAGGCTCTGAACTCTACAACTCCAGCCATGGCAAATCGTCCTGGGAAAATCAGAATGTTGATTTTAGCAGCAAAACCGTTAGAGAAGAATGGCCATTAACGGCTTCAACTGGTTTAAGAACAGCAGCAGTGACATCGATGACGCTCGACGGCAGCCTTCTTGGGGTTGTCTCGGACAAGCCCCAACTTTATGAATCGAGGGAAACACTGGACATCCCAGTGAGCTGAGTGGAAATGCCTTCGACCCGGCTTCTCTGACGCCTGAGTCTGCCCCGTGGACCCCACGGACCTTCTGTTTGTAAAGAAGGGCAGAAACGCGGGGGACATTGCGTTGGCCGCTGGGGCGCAGGGCAGAGCACTGAGCTGAGCCCGTTGCTTCCTTCTGCCATGACCACAATGCCATTGAAACGACTCGTTTACTGTGACCATTGTCACAAAGCGCGAGTCGCGGCCGGGGCCAGGGCGGCTACGCCTGTGGCGTGACCGGCCTCTGAAACGGTGGACACGGAAGGCGCGTCCGCTCGCCACCGCTCTCCCAGGCTGGCCCTGTCCCCGCAGCAGGAGTGCGGGTCCGAAGGTCCAGTGCTTTCCCAGAGACCCGCAAGGGCGGCACCAGGGCCCCAAACACCCGGATCTCAGACCTGGGAAGTCGTCGTAAGAGGGGTGTCGTCTCCTGGGGCTGCTGTGATCCATGACCACAAACTGGGGGGCTTAAAGCAGCACAAGTCGATTCCTTTACTGTGCCGGGGTCGGAGTCTGGAGGGGATCTCACGAGACTAAGACCGCGCTTTCTGCGGGGCGCGCTCCTTCCTGGCACCCCGGGGCGGGGGTGGGGGGACCCGTTGGCTCGCCGCTCCCCGCTGCTCGTGTCTGGCCCGCGTCCCGTGGTTCTCAGCCCCGCTCTCTGCCTCTGCTCCCGCCTGCTCTGAGAGCCATGTCCCTCCCGCTCGCGTCCGCTTCACGAGCCGTCCCGCCCCCGGGTCCGTGGTCGGCTGCTTCCTCCCCCACGGAGACTCCTCCTCAGCCGCGAACGTGCTGTGATGTCGCTTTTCTTTTGAAGATCTCCTCGACCTCTTCGCCTCCCATTCCTTGAACCTATTCTGTTTAGGCTTTTGTCCCCAAACATCGCCCCCGAAACACCGTCGTCAGGAATGACAGTGACCGCCAAGCCTAGCGGGCAGTTGTCTCATCGCCCTTGACCTCTCGGTGCATTTGACGTGGCGATCGCCCCTTCCCCTTGGAACGTGTCCTGCCCTCAGCTCCCGTGACGTCAAGCCGCCCTCATTTCTTCCCGCTTCCCCGACTGCATCTTCGCGGCCTCCTCCACCGGGCCCTGCTCTTCCTCCTCTGGCCAGCGTCCCAGCGATGCAGGCCCCAGGCTCGGCCCGCACGCGGCCTGTCTCCCTGCACGCACTGTCCCGCTGAGCTCGCCCGCTCTCGCTGCTCTAATCGCCTCCTGCGTGCTGACGACTCCCTAATGTATGTTCCCAGCTCAGACTCCCTCCCCGACTCTCGACTCTCGTGTCATCCAACTGCCTGGTCACCATCTCCACTTGGATGTAAAACAGACATCTCGGACGCAGCATGTCCAAGGACGAGCCTGCACCCCCGAAGCCTTCCCACGCCAGCAAATCCATTCTTCCGGTCGCTCCAGCCCAAATCCTAGGTGCCGTCTTCGCCTCCACTCATCCTCTGCCCCGACATCCAACTCGGCAGCAAAGCCTATTGCCGTGTTTTCAAAACACATCCAGAAGCGCTTTGCACTTTGCGCAGCCCCCGCCGCACACACCCCAGCCTAAGCCGCCATCGCCCTTCACCCCGGATACCGCGCAGACGATCGTGGCTCTCCCTCGGGCGCCCCCCACGGTCTGGTTTTGACACTAGAGCCAAAGAGCGTTCCCTACCTTTTAAAACACAGAAAATCAGATCTCATTTACCCCCCTCGCCCCCACACGAAACCTTCCCAGGACTTTCTATCCCACACAAAAATATGCAACCCAGCAGACGAGCGAGAAAGACCCGCACTCTTTGCGATGGTCACACGCGCGCTGTGACTCGGCCTCTCCGTGGCCTCCTTTCCAGGGGCTCCGGCCCCGGCTCACTGCTGTCCAGACCCTGTATCCCTCCGACAAAAGCCTCCTCCACGCCTTACCACTTACCGGTCCCGCCTCGGACACCACGGTCCCCCCGATCTTCCCAAGGTCCATGCCCCAGCTTTGCTCGTGTCTCTGCTGAAACGGAACCTCCTAGAGAAGCTTCCCTTACTCAGCACGGTCCTTGCTCTCTCTGCTCCGCCCCCTCCGCCTTGCAGCTCATGCAGTCCTGCCAGCCTGTTCATCTTCTGTCTCCCTGGGCCCAGGAAGCACCACGAGGAGCGGGGTCTGATGAGTCCCACTGCTTGGTGTAGCTTCACAGCCAGCACGAGTGCCTGGCGTCGGGGAGGGGCTCGGTCGGCTCGTGGGACGTCTGTGAAGTGGGAGGGTGGTCTCGCCGCTCGGCTGCTCACGCCGTCACGGTGGCCTCTCCCTGGATTCTGATCGCTGATGCCCGACGGCCACCCCAAGTGGGCTGTAAGGTCCCCAAAGGCAGGGAGCACATCAGTCTTCTTGACCCCCAGAGCCTAGGCAGTCCGTGCCTATCGGATGTTTGACTAGATGGATGGGCAGATGGATTTATTAGATTAGCAGAGTAAGAATTATGTCTAGGGCTGGCCCCGGGGCCCATGGTTTGACAGGTAAAGTGATTTACTTTTAGGAATTAGTTCATCAGTCGTTTCAATAAGCCACGTGAATGTCATCGGACTGGTCACTCAGCCAAGAACAAGCGAAATGATTCTTTGAAAATATCTGTGCGTTGAAACTGTCCATCACCCCCTAGGTTGTAATTTCACTTTTCAAAGCCTCTTCTTTGGGCCCAATTCCATCTCCCCAACCTGTGTTTTAAACAAGGAACGTTCTCCAAACGCCACCCTCACCTTCACGGCAGAAAATACGAAGGGCCCGAATCAAGCCAGTTCCCCCTCAAAGCTAATTCCAACATTTCGAGAAGTAAAGACAAATATATCCGTTTTCTTCTGGGCTCACGACCTGATTTCCATCAGATCTCAACGGGTCCTTTAAAAAGACCCTGACCCAGCATTCATTTGTTTGGATAATTTAAACCCCATTGTTATTTATTTATTTATTTTATGTCTCAATAGATTTCTTGATAATTTGGGGCTGCCTGATAAAATTTTAGCAAACTTGCTTTTCTTCGGCCTAAAAGAACAAAAAATAATGAACTAAAACCAGATACATTATTTGAAGAAAGGGAAGGGAGAAAAGGAAGAAAGCACGTAAAAAAAAAAAATAGATATTTTAAGGTACGGTTGAGAAAACCAGCATCCGACCCATTTGTATGAGAATTATAGTATTTTCCATTTACAGGAGTGAGACAAGTTAATTGCATAGTTACCATGAAATAAACTATGTGGCAATTACACAGAAACTCCTTCAGAAAACGCAGTAATTACACCAAACTACAGCGTTCTAAAATAAACCGAGAGAGCCAAGTCCAAGTACGCTGGAAAGTCGTTCACCTGCACCCCATACAATGGAAAGTCGTTAACCTGCACCCCACCATTTCGATGTGAATGCAGCGCCGTCAAAGACTTCTGGTGCCAATTTTTGAAGATAATGATTGTTAAATATAGATATATTTCTAGAAACGGTCCCCGGCACGATATTTCCTTTAAAAAAAAAAAAATGGGGAGAAAGAGCGCAGTGAACTACTGCCAGGCAGCGAGAAGTTTGACGGTGATTTCCTGCCTGAAAGAGGTGCCGACGTTCAAAGAAAAATATCAGGAGTCTCCATTCTGGAAGAGAGTTCTGTGTTTCGGCTCGCACTTACAGACCGCGTGTCGGATTTGAAAGGGAGCCGCGTCGGAATAGAAAGTCGAGAAGCGAAGGGTACAGTATATTTTGTATAGAACAAGCAATTTTCTTGGGAATTAAAAGGACAGCTACGCAGCCAATCCCCCCAAAGACTCAAAACAATCACCTTTTGTAACTCGGTTTTACACAACCCAAATTATTCAGCTAGGGAGAGAAAAAAAGGAGAGAAATACATGGGTGGTGGTGATTGCAAAGCCCTAGGAAACGTGGCAGAGTGAAATGGTGATGGAAATGGGCTCCTGGGAGCCTGGTTCTTAGCAGCTTGCTCGCCCTCGGGGCCCACTTACTTAAAAGGGCAGCCGGGCTCTCCAGGCCCAGCTTACCTAAGACTCGGGGATTAGGGTTCCAGAAGAAGCAAACACCCGCCGAGTCTCTCCGGGCAGCAGCTAGCCTCCCGCCACCCTCCCACCCTGCCAGACAGGGTGGACAAGCTGGCCTACAGTGGGTGCTCGGCTCCGCTCTGCATCCCCATCATCAGCGACACCAGTTGGCTGCAGCCCAGGGTCGAGACTCCATCGAGGCTGGCTTCGGAGTTAGCTGCCAAAGCCCTCGTGAATTTGATTTTGTAGACATCGTTCTGCTAAGTTGATGCCAGGCTAGATGACGGACACGAGCGTAAGAAATGAGATTAGAAATGAGCAAAACCAGACTAAAGGGGAAAAGGGAAATTTATACCTGTACATAATTGAAACCTGATTTGTTTTCAGCTCTGGCATGGCCAGGGCAGTTCCAAAGCCTTGGAGAAACTCATTTAGTCTCAAAATGGTTCTGTTAACCCCTAGCCCAAGCTGCCTCTGACTCTTGTGTGTGTGTGTGTGTGCGTGCACACGCGCTCATGCATGCACACGCCCTCACGCACGCGCGCGTGCACACACCACACACAGAGCAGTTGTTTTCAGGGCTGTGGGCGTCTCCACAGGGCGGGGAGAATCTGGAAGCAGAGGGGCATCTATTTGCTTCTTCTTTGTGTTTCAGTAAGTGTTTGTTAACTGAATAAATGCATGCTCAGATCGGAGCAGAGAGCCCTTACATATCACCACAGGATGTCACTGCCCGCAGCCAAAACGATTCTGCACAGCCCAGGAAGGAAAGAAGGCCACGAAGTGGTCTTTTTTTTTTTTTTTTTAATGTATGATAATCAAAAGAGAGCAAAGTTGTTAGAATCAGCTTCAATTTAGAAAGAAGGAGCATTTTCAAGTTATTGTCTCCACTTAAAGTCATGTAGTGACCGGAGGTGACTGGAGGTGACCGGAGGTCAGGATTCAGGGAGCCTCTTTTAAAACTCTCTTTGCCACATGGCTTAAGGTTTGGTCGATATTGATATTGTGCTGTTGTTTCAAGTGTGATGTGTCTAAAGGCCATTTCGCCATAAATTTTGAAGAGCCCGTGTCCTTAGAGAGACAGGCATTTCTGTGTGTGTCTATGACAGACAAAAACCAATTTGACTTTCTCATTATTGTTCTGGATTGGTTGCTAGTTAAAATTATTAACATAAAACTTCTCTAAACTTACCGCCAGGGACATATTTTATATTGGCCACGACTGTAGACTGAATCTTTGTGTTCCCCCAAATTTGTGTGCTGAAACCCTAATCCTCAGCACCATGGTATTTGGAGGCGGCACTTTGGGAGGTGATGAGGTCGTGGGGGTTCATGCCCTTTAGGAGAAGAGATGGGAGAGCTAGTTCATTCTCTCCATGCGAGGAAGAAGCTGGGTATCTGTGAGCCGGGAGGAGGCTCCCCCCACCCCAAGAACCCAACCAGGACGGCAGCCTGATCGCAGGCTCCCAGCCTCCGGAGCAGGGGACGACACGTTCTGTTGTTTATCAGCCACCCAGTCAGAGCAGCACAAGGTGGCTGATAGGCCACCATCTTGCCTGTGGCTGTCAGTCAGCCGATGTACCACCCACTCTGTGGACACACGTGCTAAACCTTAGCGCCGATGCAGCACCAAGGTTTTGCCCCCAGGAAAAGCACAGAGAAGAAGTCAAGACCTGGAATCCTCTGCTGGGGCTGCGCCCGCTTTGGCCTTTCCCCCGGGGCCACTTCCACGCAGGCCAGATCGAAGCCAGGACAACAGGAAGCGGCTGGTGGAAAGAGACTCGGACCAGATAATCACGTGTCCGAGCAGAGTCCCCCCCGGCCCGAAACGCAGCCCTCCCACGGGGCCTGGGAACCACCAACACAGACTCCTCTAAAAGCATCGACATCTTCAATGGATTTTGAATAAGGAATCTTGATGCACTATTCAGTACCCAAGGGCCTCTGCAGTCTATTCTTTAAGTCTCCCACATACCCTTGTGAGGGGGTCCCCTCGCCCGTCCCCGCATCCTGAAGGGGCAGGACAGCCCGGGGGGTGAGACCGTGAGCCTGGAGGCCAGTGCCTGGACTGCGCTCACTCCCGGGCAGCTCCGCCACGCCACCTGCTTGCCCTGCGCCTCCGTTTCCGCGCCTGGAACATGCGCGTGGTGCCGGAACCCCCCTCTCGGGCTTAGCGCACAGCGGAAGGAGAATGGCTCTCGATTTTCCAAATTACGGCTGACGAATGTGTCTCAGCCAGGTGGCCGCAGCACGAGCCGGCGTGTGACGGGGCCAAGCATGGCATCCCAACCTTCTGAATCCTAGGATCGGTCCCCATCAGGGACCAGGGCAGATCAGGTCACTGCTCAGAAGGGACTTTTCTACTTCTCCTCTTGAAAGAATAAGAACATTTATGTGATAACTCATTTCTACAAAGAGAATCACCTTTTGGAGAGCAAAGCCCTGGACATTATACACACAACGTGAACACACATATACATGTAAACACACATAAAACACACGCATGCGTACAGACACAGACATAGATACCCAGATACATGTACACATGTACGCATACATCTGTGCATGCTTACATGTTTATAACTACTAAGATAAAAGTATTGTCAAGTGTAGAAGATTAGGAAAGTATAGAAAAGTTTTAAAATAATTAAGAATCACTCATAATCACACAATCTCAACACCAGGCGTGGTTGCAGCGGGCATGCTGGGACCTGGTTTATAATCTGGGATTTTTTTTGCCCAAACGCACTTCCGTTTTGGGATAGATGCACTATAGAAAGCACGATGCGCTTCTCTTCAGCCCCGGGGCATCTTTGACAAGCCACATTAAAGAGCGATTAAGTTTCAGGAGACAAAATTTGGAAGGAAGGTGCAATCTTCTGGTGCTGTGTTTTCTTCTCTGAGGGGTTTTGCAGCCTGGATCACAAAACCCATCAACCACAAAGCCCCTCCCTGCAGCCCGCGGGCCGGTGTCACTCTGCCTGGTGGAGGTTCACACCTCAGAAGTGAGCAGGCGGTGTCCCCTCCCAGGACTGGGCACTCGTGAGGGGGAGGGGTGCGCTCACATGAAGTGAAACGAGCCAGTCCCGGAAGGACAAACACAATTCCCCTTACGCCCAGTGACTGAAGTTGTCACCCTCGTAGAAGTGGACAAGACAGCGGTGGCTTCAGGGCTGGCAGAGGAAAGGACGGAGACTTGTTGGTCACGCGTGTAAAGTTGCAGTCGTGCAGGACGGGCGCGCCCGATGTCCGCATGCACGGACGCTGTCATTACAGCGACGATGCTGCACCGAACCCCGAATTCGGTAAGAGGGCGGATCGCATGGTGTGTGTGTGTGTGTGTTTAACCACATTAAAAGTAATAAACAAATAACAACGCGCAAGGGCCGCCGTGGGAACAGCAGCTGCTCTGGAACGCCGGATGGGCAGCGGGGTGTCCTGCCAGTGCCCTGTCTGGGGACAGTGGAGGTGAAGCGGCCACCGGGGCGCCTCAGCCTCGGTGGCAGGAAGCCCACCGCCTGCACGTCTGGTGGCTGCTCTTCCAGAAGCGACCCCTCTCTCCACCCTGCCAGCCCAGGTCTCTCTGCTCCCGGTCCTGACTTCCCGTTGCTTGGTAACTGGAGCACGTAATTATTCCGCCGGGAGGTCAGAGAAATGTCAGCACCCCCATTACAGGGCCCCGGACGGGTGGGATGGAAGGCGACAATTTGCATAAAGGACTTCATTTTCCAGCCAGAGACAGGAAAGGGAGAGAAATGCAGAGTTCAGTGCATCTTTGCTAACACTGAAGTATGTCGATTCTTAAAGTGTGGTTCAAAAAAAGATGAATCAAAGTAACTCGGAATAGGTTTTTGGAGTTTGCTGGGTTTGGGGTTTTTTGTTGGTGGTGGTTCGTTTTGTGTGTTTGTCTCTAACTCCTGAAATTGTTCATAGGTCGAGGAGTAAAAACACTTCTTCGTCTGTTAGATGATGAGCTGTTTTCTAGTAAAGGTTTGTCAAGGATCGTGGTGCTTTGTTTTTTTTTTTTGCCTTGGTTTTTTTTTTTTTGTTATTTTTTGTTTTTGTCTCTGTGTTTAAGTTGAGTTTCCTTCTCAACTAATTCTAGGTTATCAGGTTTAAAAATAATCGAGTCGTCCCTGGTACTTTCTTCGTTGACAACATCCGTCCCTTTTTATCTGACCATCTGTGGCTATAATTGCCAAGGGCTTATTTTCTAATGAATTCTTCTGTGGACTCTGGGTCATTCGCTGCACGTGTTCTGCCGCCCGTGGACAGTGGGACACGGCTGTCCGGTCTCACCCCTCCCTGCACGTGGCCGGGCCTCCTGCCCTCCACGGCGGGACCCGCTTGGGGAGCATGGAGACCGGAAGCCCTGGTTTCCTCGTCTCTTCATAGTGTGGTGACAGCCGTGCGTGTCACAGAGAAACTCAGCGGTGGCGAGTCGAAGACACGCTCCACGTCGTTCCAGGCACACAGGATGACCCGTTGCCTTGGGTTCTCTCGAGCAAATTAAATTTCACGCCGAGGTCGGCAACAAGCCACGGGTCGCTCTCCCTGACCCCGCCGTCCCCAGGAGCTGTCCACCCTGCATAAAATAGCCAAATAATGCCGTTAACTGCCCCCTGGGGCACGAGGGATGAGAATCAGAGGAAGAAGCAGCCGGGAAGCGAGGGGAGGATTATCCCTCTTCCTCCACGATTTTTCCTTTCCCCGATGAAAATTGGTGAAAAACAGTTACTTTAGACGACTAAACGATTAACTGTGGTGTGACTCCAGTGTCCCTTATCTAGCGTGCTTGGGTAAATGCTGACTTGCCGGGGGCACCCGCCCCCCTCCTCCCTGGCCTCCGAGCTGCAAGCCCTGTGACCTGCTGAGACTCGCTCGAGGCTTGGCTCACTGGCGTCCTCTGCTGGCAGCGGGGAGTAAACGGCCTGGTGGAATCAACCACTTCAAACCTCACCGGGTTCCGGCTGTTTACTCGATTTTGAACACCCATCACTGCCCAGAAACATCCCCAACGACTGACAGAGAGCAGGAAACGTTTTACTGGAACGCTCATGTGAAAGGGGATCTACAGATGGGACCGTGGTTGCGCAATGCCAGCATAAGCCACGCCTCCGAATTCTACACTTAAAAATGGTTAAAACGGTACACGTTATGTTATCTGTATTTTACCACAATAAAAAATGGCATTCGCAAAGTAAAAATGAGCCCGTAAGAACTAATAAAGTGAAAAGCAGATTATGCTTACGAATCGAATGTGTGCTTGATCTCCTTGAAGGCTTCTTACGTCACTGTCGACCCGGGGTCCACAGGGCCTGGACCATCGAGGGGTCAGTCAGTATCCAGGGATGGCCCCTGGGTGGGGAGGCCACGTGATGAGGTCACGTGACGAGGAAGAGCTAAAGAGGGCAGGGCCTTCGTGGTCAAGGACATGGTGGGCCGTGTCCCTCCTCCCAATCTGCCTCCTCCCTCTCCCCAGAATGTAACAGAGACTCACAATGGCCCCCAAATGGAGCCATCGGGGGTTTGAAGAACCCTATAGACCCAACCCCATCATTTCAATGGTTCAGAGAGTGTGAAGGCAACTTGAAAAAGGGCTCTGCGCAGTGGAGAAGAGCGGCGTGGGGAGCACAGACGGCACCACGCCCAGCCCCCCGCAGGCGGTTACTCAAACACCGAGCGTTCCAAAACCCAGGCGGCCTGTTCCTGTCCGAACAGGAAGACAGAGGTCCCTGGGGTATATGCAGAGGAGACAGTAGCCTCTCCCTGCCTCCATCTGTGTCACTGTCTCTGGAGGAAAAGCAAGGTCACCGAGAGGGAGGGAGCAGACGGGAAGGAGGCAACAGTAAAGGGAAGCAGAGGCAGGAAGAGGGGGCGGTACCAGGCAGGAGAGGCTGCTGGTCTACCCCAGCCCCGGGCTCTATGGTAAAGCGGCCGCTGTGCGAGCCTCAGGGTGACACTGAGGCCAAGAGCCTGCTTTGCCCCAGTTTACGCAGAAGGTGGGACCGTGGGTCACAGAATCAGCAGGAGGCCGGTCTTGGAGTGTTGCAAGGGCACACTTGAGTGTGTGCACGTGTGCATGCACTGCACAAGCCATTTTTTTTAAAACAGGTATTACGTATCAAAAGAAAGAATATCAAACCATCTCTCAGTTTCTTCCTTCACTACAACCCTATTTTAAACTCTAAGTTTAATGTGTGGCCCCCAAGATATGGTACCATTTATTTAAAAATGGAGAGAGAGAGAGAGTCTTTTTTAAAAATTCTTTTTTAAAAATCCAGGAGAATTTGGCAAGGTTCTGGTAAATTCACATCTTACATGGGAACTCATATTTGTCATCTGTCAAACCCACAGCCAGCGGCATCTGTAAAAATCAGGCTAAAGGCAAGTATTAGCTGGAAGCTATGGGTCACGTGGAACGTCGATGCTCAGCCATCCCCCTCAGCAGGTGCTTCCAGGACGCTTAGCGGCCACATGTCAGGCTCACCTACACCTGGGCTGCCCAGAAACTGGATTCCAGCACCTGGAGGGGTCAGTGGACGTCCCCGCCTTTGCGCTTGCTCACAGTGGCAGATGCAACGGAGCGCGTCTGCTGAGACACACGCCGCCTCAGACCCATGCTGCCTCCTTCACAGGACCCGATCCCCACCCCCGCAAGCAGCAAACCCTCTGCAAACTTTACAGTAACCGAGTCAGGCGTCTCGTGTTTGACAGCACGTTCTCAACCACGCTCCACATTTAATTCGGAAGAACTCACACAGCATCAGGAGGCGTCGCCTTCGGTTCCTGAAGCCCGCTTCTGGAGAGCATCGAAGAGCTACGTTCGTGATGGAGATTCTGTCATGCAGGAAACGTCTGTCGAGACCGTGCCGGCCCACGCTGGGGGTCTCCACCTGTGCAAAGTCTCTGGAACTACTCTTCGTGTCCTGGTGATCCAGCTTCCTGCCAGCCCCCATTTCAGACTGCCCACGGGGTGGGGGGGCCCAGGTTGGCAGCTCTGTCCAGGGGAGGGGAAGGCTCATTGCCGAGGACCCTCATGGAGCTCAACGAATTTCCCAGCTCATCGCAATGTACAGAGAGAGGGGTACATCTAGGGCATTAACGCCAAGCTATTTTTTTTTATTTACTTATATACTTTTAAATATTTACTTTAAAAATCATTAAAAGCTCTTAATGATTCCTCAGATGTATTTCGATACCATATTTCAGTCTGCCAACCACTCAACAAATATATTTGAGCTCCCGCTATCTGGCAGGTGGACAGCGTCCCTGATCCCCATGGAGACAGAAGAGAAAAAAAGAGGCAAGCAAGCCTACGGCGCCACGGCAACCATTCTGGAGGAAAGTAAAGGGGAGGAGAGAGTGCAGGGTCGGGGAGCCTATGCGCTTTAGTTTTAGTGGGGCAGGCCAAGGAGGAACTCATCGCGAAGGAGTGGGAGGCGGAGCCGTGGGACTTACAGCTGATCGTCATTTTATCTTTCAGTTCTTCAGAGACACTCCGTACCCATCTGTACCTTGTAGATGGAGATCATCTGTGTATCACATACCAAAAGATGCGGGGACGTGGAAATAAATGTGCCCTCAAGAGGCTCACACTGCAGCGGGGCGGAGGGACGAGGGGCAGAGGGCTGCAGCCCAGCGAGCACACACGGCATAAAGGACAGCTCCGGGCACCAGGTGAACACACCTGGTAAGCATTTGACCCAAAACAGGTGGTTTCTGGATGCTGAGAGTGTTGTAATAATCAAAACAGACAAAAGTCCCTGTCCTCATCCAGCTCACATTGTACCAAATAGGGAATATCTATTTCTGAACCTGTATCTTAATCGATGTCTATTTCTGTATTGATTACTATACCTCTATCTATCTATCATCTATCTACCTACCTACCTATCTACCTATAACAGTCATTGTCTTCAAGGATTCTAATTTATCAAGAAGAATATGAACATATCTGTGTAGGAACATATCTATTTAGGCACATATCTCTAAGTCAAATGGATTTACACTCGCTTAAAACAGAAGTAAAAACGCAACGAGCCCACGAAGGAAGGAGAACATGCAGACATACCTGGTTCCACCCTGCTTTGCTTTACCGCACTTCCCAGACGCTGCGTTTTTTTACAGATGGAAGGCAAGGCGCTCCGCAAGCCACGAGATCGTGACTCGCTTTGTTGGGGCGTTCTGGACCCGAGCCTCGGTGTCTCAGAGGTCTGCCTGTAGTCTGTGATGGCCCTCGGGAAAACCTCCATCAAATGAGACCAATCGAAAAGGGATCGAAGATCACAGGAAATGTAAGACTGTGTTTGGAGGAATGGAGACGCCCGGGTGGCCCCAAGACCCCCGGGGGCCTGGAGTGAGGCGAGGCTGGGCAGCGGGGCGGGGACCTGGCCTGCACCGACCCGAAACGAAACGTTAAGCACGAATGTTCGTCACGGGCGACATTGTGACTGTGGCGGCCGCTCCGAGACCTCGAGATGTGTTCGCTTAATTTCCTGAGTGAAAAATCAAAACTAGAGAATCCTCAAAAAAGACTTAATTTTCCTGCCAAAGAACAGAAAACCCCATGGTACTTATGTAGGATAATAAGGCACAAGTTGTTACTATTCTGCATTTTAAAGCCAAGTTAATGGGGGAGGGAGATTTTTATAACAACTCTGGTTTGGGGACATTTGACTTAATGTCAGACAAAATCTCTCAAATACATAATAAAGTCAGTTCAGAATACCATAGGTTTTCATGGAAAACCTATGAAATTCGCTCTTTTATCCAGAATTAGACGACTTATCAAATCAGTACTTGCTTTTTCCATATTAACAGTGACTGTAAAGAGAGGAAAACTCCTAACAATACTGAATCACAGAAATCGCCGTCTCCTCTTAAAATAGACCTAGAAGCTTTTATGCATTTCACTCAGCAGCGTTTAGCAAGTGGGCCTTCAAGAAATGTTTGTCGTAAACGCTATGATCCAATTAGAAATGTTATACCAGTCTTTGAGACAAGTGTGAAGAGGCTGAGAATTTTTGAAGAAAGCAGAAACATTTAGAAACCATCTGTAACCTGAAATAGACAACTGTAATCACTCAGCTGTTTAGAAACGCGTCCTTAACAAGAAAACTTGAATCTGGTCTCTCATTTTCTGCTAAAATAATTGTTTGTTTTCAAATCTCACAGCTTTGGGTTTTGTGATATTACCAACTGCCAACCTCCCCTCGTCCTGTAGACTCGTCAAGTCATGGGGTCTACATCCAGAGAGCTTCTTTACGGCCCTGCTCCTCAACATGAAATTCACCCCCAAAACTGCTCTAAGTCCCTCCCCGTAAATGATCTGCCTGCTGTTCTTTCCCTCGTCCTTTGACTTCCAAAGACGGAAGCTTCTTCCTCTACCTGTAGGCCAGGCCCAGCTCAAGCTTCCAGAATCATCCTGTGTCCAGTGAAAGGAACGTAGATCCCAGCTCAGTAGCTGACGTGACTGGAAACAGGCCAATTTACCTTCCAGCACGTTCCCCAGTGCCCGAGTCAAGATGTGCCCTCCTTAAAGTTACTGAACCCACGTGAGCAAGCAGCCGAATGTCTGCTTTGCTCTCGTGCCTTCTCAGGTTCCTGTGACCAAGCCCCACCTGGAGCCCATCCACGCTTAGGTGGCTGTCACACTCCCAGACCACGTGTCTTGCAGCGGTCAGGCTCCCCACAAGCTGCACCCAAACTCTTCTCGAGGTCTTGCTCTGCCCGGGCTGGGAAATCCAGCTTCCGCTGCCCACCCTAATCCGACGGTAGCCGTGGAGCACCAGGGGCTCTCCGACTGCGCTCCATCCGTGGCCGGGCTCGGCTCTGCCCCCCGGCGCCCTTCCCCAGGAAGGGTCGTGTTGCCTCTGAGTCCATCTGCCACTCCAGCCCCGACCCCAACAGAACAGCCCTGCTAATCATTCTTCTAATTCCAGTATTAGAATTCTCAGAATTCTCTGGAAGGTCACGACGTTGCCTCTAGAGAGCGTTCCTGCCCCCATTCACTGGCAGCACACCTGGACCACCTAGTAACCTCACACTCTCTCTTTCTTCCTCTGGCCCGCGGTCAGCTCTCACTGGTCTTTATTTCCCACCAAGAACCCAATAGTTTGCAGAAGGGCCAAGGAAGAGTGGAGAGCCACTCGGCTGCAGACGTAGCTTCTTAAAAGTTCCCACTGCAAGTCCATCCCTGTGTTAGTCAGCTCGGGCTGCCATAATAAAATACTACAGACTGGGCGGCTTAAACAACAGACATTTATTTTCTCGCAATGTGGAAGCTGAAAGTCCAAGATCAAGGTGTCGGCAGGGCTGGTTCCTCCTGCGGCGTCTCCCCTTGGCTTGTGGAGAGCTGTCCTCTCCCTGCGTCTTCACGTGTTCATCCTTCTGTGTACACGCGTGTCCCAATCTCTTCTTATAGGGACGCCAGTCATGCTGAATTAGGTACCACTCTACTGGCCTCATTGTAACTTAATTTCCTTTGTAAAGGCCCCGTCTCCAAAGACAGTCACATTCTGAGGGACCAGGGGTCAGAGTTTTAACATATGAGTTTTCAGGGGACACCATTCAGCCCATAACAATTCCTAAGCAAGCTAGAACAAAAATTCACTGTACCATTCTCGTCAAACTGGCCCCCTGGGCAGTGGGAGTGGGGCACACAAGCCGCGGGTTAAATGTCACGTGACGTCCCGTAGAGTTCATTTTACTTCATGCTGCATTATGCCTAGAAAGATGTCATCGAGATGAATTAAAATTTCAAATAAAACTTTACTCTTACAACACAGGACTTCAAAATAAAAATCCGCACCGGCCTCAGACCCCTCCAGGCTGCATTCTTAGACATCCTAGTGGTATAACTGCTCCTTTCTCTGCCGCAAAAATGATGGCAGTGAAGACGTTTGAGGAGCCCTGAGTCTTTCTCCGAAACAACACTCCTTAAAGGCTTCCTCGCTTCTTAATACGTGTGATTTTGATGAGCAAAACAAAGGTTTCGGAGCTCCCTGGTGTGGAAATGCTGTCGAGGGCTGGCTGGTTTAAACGTTTCTTCTCAGGCAGAGTTCATGTCTCGAATCAAATCCCCAGGGCGCAGTTCATTTATTTTATCTAGTTGGAGCTTCTTACGTTTCTTGAAGATCTCTATCTAAGAGAAAGATTGGAAATATAAGTAGATCATGCAGGCTCTGGCTGAGAAGGGCACATTCACATGGACCCTTGTGATGGCACATGGTAGTAGGACCTCACAAAAATGCATCCCGGTGAAATTTGGTCGCAACCGATACCCATACTTTTAAAAAAATTAACCTAAACATGAATACATAATACTTTTATGAAAAGAAAGTTCATTATTAGTACATATTAATAATCTAAATAAATGGAGATTTACGCCATGTCTCTGGTATAAATTAGTATAATACAGTATACCTAATATAGCACATGAACCAATTATCCCTAAACAAATATGTATATTCAATGTAATCCAAATCAACTTTCCAGTTGGATTTTTTTTAGTACGTCGACATAATTTAAAAATGAGTATGAAGGAATAAAGATCCACGAATAGCTCAACCGATTTTTAAAATGAAGAACAAACGTCGGAATCGCGATGAACTTGACTTGAGAAATCTATTGTAATAGAAGCAACATGGTTCCGGTAAGATTTGGACAAATGAACCAATAAAACCCCTGAAGGAGCTTAGCGAAGGCTCCACGCCAACTTTATGTGTGGTAAAGGCAGAGCCTGGAGCAAAGCCGAGTGAAAGGACCGCTTAGTGGGACGCTTGCAAGAAACTGAATCACCATCGAGTAAAATAAAGCTGTATTCCCAGCTAACCTCATGTGAAGATTTAAACTCCAAACAGTTTAGAAATCTAAAAGTTAAAGATAATTATGAAGCTATAGGAATATGTCTTCATGACTCAAAATGAGCACGAGACTTTTTAAACAAGAACCAAAAGAACGAACCATGACATGATTTATTAATGGATCGATTTGACTGTAAACATTAAGGGTTTTTTTGTTAGGTGATGAACACCACGAAGTTACCTGAGAGATGACAAACTAGGAGAAGATATTTGCCACATCGAAAATCGACAGCATGTTAATATATAATAAATATGAGAACTCTTGTAAGTTAATGAAAAAGAAAACCCTGTAAAACATTGAAACCCTCTAGAGAAAAACGTGACACGAATAAGCAGCTACAGAAGTGTATGTACAAACGGCCATCAAAACAACACAAATAAAACCACAGCGAGTAACGTCACGAGTTGGAGACATGAAGCTTTCTGTCCTAGGCTGCTCGTGCCCCATGATACATGAAGATTCAAGAATATACAACAAACACACTGGAGCCAGTGGCTATGAGGGAGGGAGGGAGGGAAGGAGGAGAGGGGTAGCTGGTGTGGGGGGAGGGGTAAAGAAAGGTGAGCCTTGCACGCAGCCATGGTGACACTAAGCTATGACCATAGGAGGCTCTGCGTTTCCAACGCTCCTCTGCAGCTAGGTGCGACTCTCAGCGTCTGGGAGACGCTGCACTATGTGGCTTCGGCCTCTTTTACCTGGAAGTGATTGGCTACCCTGGACCTCTTCTCTCTCTCCCTCCGCTGGAGCTGGGATATGGACCGACAGGCCAATGAGCCCTTGGGGACAGCGGAACGGCGAGATGGAAGGAACGGGCTCCCGTCGGGGGAGTATCGCCTGGAGGGAAGCTCCTTGGAACTGTCACGCGGTAGACAAGTCGACTCCTGCCTTCTCTCGCCGCTGTGTTTCGGGATGTCTGCGTCACAGCTGCTTAGCTTTCACGGTACCTAATACTGCGTCTCACCTGTAATAACATTTTTAATGCCAAAGAAAGGAAACCAAGATAGTGAGTCATTGGTTTTTAATCAGGATTCTCCTTTTTCTCCTTTCTTATTCAACATAAAACAATAAGGTCAACATGCCTCCTTTTGTTCAGCTAAGAAAACAAACTACTTGGTTATCCGTTGCCGTGTAACAAATTATCCCCAAACTTACAGCTGAAATCAATGATGCTCACAGTTTCCTGGGGCAGGCTGTGGAAAGGAGGCACAGTGGCTGCAGGGGCTGTGCTCCAGAAAGCCTGGGCCTCAGCAGGGACACTGGATGGCCGGGCGTGACTCGACAGCTGCTGGTAGGATTCTTCTGGAAGCATCTTCACTCACATGTCTGGAGGTTGTTGCTGATGGCTGACGGGCACTCTAGCTGGAGACATGGCCAGAGCACCTCCACGTGGCTCCTCCCTGTGACTTGGGCTTCCACAGAGCATGGTGGCCTCGGCCTTCCTACCTATCCACTCAGGTCTGCAAAGCCGAGTGTCTAGTAGAACCAGGTGGTGGCTGCATGGCCTTTGATGGCCTAGGTTGAGAGGCACGTGGCATCATTTCTACACAGCCACAGGTCTGCCTACATTCAAGGGAGGAAATACAGACAACCCCAACTCTTGACAGGAAGAGTAAAAAAGAGATTTTTTGTGGCCATTTTTTAAAAATATAATCTGCCAAATTTATCGAAGAAGTATTACATTGAACCTTATGAAACTATCACTTGATAGGTCAAAATGATTGAATATTAGCAATTTAATATGATTCAATATGTTATTTATTTTATGCCATTTTTATGCCTCTTTACCTTCCAGCATCTAGCCCATACTTTGCGTGTGCATATATGTATGATGGACTCTCAACTCAAGTTTTATGGAATAAATAAATGACAAAATATGTAGTATATAAAAAAGAAAAAATACTTCCAAACTTTCTTGACTTCCTGTTAGTCAGAGTATTAGCTTCCTGTGGCTGCTGTAACAAATTACCAAAAACTCGATGGCTTTAAACAACAGAAATTTATTTTCTCACAGTTCTAGAGGCCGGAAGTCTAGACATGGCATCGCTGGGCCAAAATCAAGGTGCCAGCATGGCTACAGTCTTTCTGGAGCTTCTAGGGGAGAATCTGATTCTCGCCTCTCCCAGCTTCTCTCATTCTTTCTCCCGAATTGCCCTACGCCTCTCTCTTACAGGACACCGTGTTCACATGCAGAGCCCACCCCGATGACCCAGGATAATCCCCACATCGCAGGACCCTCAACTTCATCATACCTGCAAAGTCTGTCATGTAAGGTAAAGGTCACGGGTTCCAGAGATCGGGAGGTGGGTATTTTGAGGGGCTATGACTCAGCCCACCAGAGCCAGAAACGGAGATTTCCAAGGGCACAGGTGGGAAAACGCTCAGCAGCGGTGGACAGAGCCTGGCCGCCTGGGATAGAAACCACGCCCGGGTCAGAGGCTGCCGCTGAGGGCCAAGGCAGGGTTAGACGGGCTTAGACGAAGGGTGGCCTGGGAACACTTGGGTGTCCTGGGCATCTCGGTGACATCTATTGCCCTGGCTAGTGTCCCCAATGCCCACGCCTCGAACCCAGGAACCCTGAAGACAACATAGTCGTCTGTTTTCTTGGCAGTTTTGCGGACGCTTATTTCATCGCTCGATTTTCCCGACATCTCAGTTCTACGTAAAGCCCAGAATTAGAAGTGAAACACGAGAATTATCTATCGTTAATCTTTGTTCTTCGAGGAGCAACGCGATGGAACCTCCCAGCTCCTATTGGACATGTGCCAAGGTCACGTGCCAAGGTCATGTGGCGGAACGGGGAAGGAAAGGTGGACTACGCGGGTTTGAGGCTTCACTTTGCCGACCGGCATCCCGGATCCTTTTCCCCCTCTTAATCACCTGTTTACATTTTGGCCACTTCACTCTCTGCATATCTGTAATAACCACCATTTTTAAGCACCTACCACACGAAAGAATCGACTGTATAAAGGTGACTCAGATGCTTGTGAGGTCTTGGCATTTAACGGCCCACTTCGTACCCAAGAGTGTGTGTACTTCCTCAGCTTTCCTCCTGGCGGGAGCATCACACCTCCAACAGAGCACCTCCGACATCCTCCACCCAAGAAAATATAGCTCACGTCTGGCCCTGAAACCTCCCAGCTCCCGTTCACCCGCTAACTGTCCATTAACACGTGCGTAAAAGACGTCAGCGAGAACTGGCTACAAATGATGCAGCTGTCACTATAATGAAGGAAGAACTGGTATTTTTTCCAGTTAAATGTATTGAATTGGAATACTCTTTGCCTTCGCGATCATGATCATCCTGATTAAACTACTGAATTTCTGAACAAAGCATGGAAATACAAGGGCTGTGAGAAGGGCTGAATGGGAACCATCTGAATACTGACTGTCTGTTTTTATGCTGCGAACCATTCAGCCCGTGGGTTCCTCAGGAAAGCCCGATGACACTAGGAGGGACCCAGGTGCTCCCCACCCCTTGCCAGGGGCAGCCTTCCCGAGCAGCCTGAGGTACTTCCTGTGGGCATGGGGAGCAGGGCTGGGAGAGAAGAAAGGTTAAATGGGAACATATGGTAGCAGATTAAACAACAGCCCTTGAATCCCCAATTGTCAGCTTCCCCTGCTGTAATTACATGCTATCCGATGCGGAGGCCACCAGATGCTCGAGGCCTAAGCCAGGAACTGCCCGCCTGGCCACTATCTCAGTGAGTAGGCACTCTGATGGACGGGGTTGCATTTAAATTGATCAAGATGGAAGAAGCACTTTTAGACTTGTTCCCGGTGAGTGAGAGATGCAGGCAAACCACAGCTTTAACCATCACTTTCCAACTGAGGACCGAAACGTCTAGGTTGGCGAGCACAGATTAAGGCATAGCAAAGGCAGCCATTGGAACGTGCCCTGCAAACACTCACTGCTCCTCCAGCCTCAGACAATTCCTGCTCCAACTGCTACCTTAGGGGACAATTCTACCTCGTGGGTTATTTTTACCTTGATGCTCCAATAAATAAGGCATTTCTTTCATTAAAGCAAAACAAGTGAAAGCCATATTTCCTCTCTCCCTCCCTTAAAAAGAATATATAAATTCAGTCAATAAAAAGAAACTTTCTTCTTGTACTGCTTTGATTTTTTGTGATTATTTCCAGGACATGGCTTAATCTAGATTCTGAAGAAAAGGAATATCTCCCCCAAAGTAAGAGCGATGACTGGGATAGATAGATCTGTGTATTTCTCCTGATTTTAATGTGTGTGTATGTATGTATGTGTATGTGTGTGTATATGTATGTGTGTATATATACGTATATATACGTATATATGTACACATATACGTATATATACATATATACGTATACAACTAACTAACCTAATCCTCGACACTCTGCTTGTGTGTACCAAGGACCCAGCATGAAACAATGGCATCTGGCAATGTGAGAATAGACTTTCGTCTCTTATCAAAGCATTTCCCATCTATCCATTAGAACAGGATCTATAAAATCACAGGGCTCAGAATTGTTCTGGGGTGAAGCCCAGGCTTATGAAATTTGGATAAGACCCAAATGAATTCCATGTACAGCCAGGATTCAGAACCAAGCGTCTAGTCTATTGCTATTTGAAAGGAAAAAAAAAAAAAAAGTATTATGGCCCTTGATTTGCCATCAGAAAGACCCCAGGTGACCAAGCTTATTTCTGGTGATCTATCAGTTGCAGGTCAGTAAGTGACACAGGACAGAGCGATGGTTAAGAACGAGCCCAGCTCAGGAGTCAGATTTCTGCACTTGGACCCAGCTGCTACTTGCCAGATCATAACCGGGACCTAGTTACTTACTCTTCTTCTCTGTGCCTGAGCTTCCCGGGTTATTAAAAGAGATAAGGATGGTAAAGCACTTCTTACTGCTTGTTCAATAAAATAAAAGTTCGATAAAATAATCGCTGTCACCATGGATAGCTTTGAACTAGTAATTGCCTGATCTAAATTCCAGGGCCTAAATGGGCCGTTCAAGGTTGGTTCCAGAGGGAGATTTTATAACATTCTGGGTGGACCGGTTGTTTAGGTCCTGCCTGGCCACGGTGTCTCCATGTGGGATCCAGTTGCTTCCCTCTCGATCCTGTCATCCCTCTCGAACTCCGAGGGGGCCATCCGTCTGCCCTGATCCTTGACCTTGTCTTCCTACCATTGTGCCCCAGGCTTAGCGTGTCTAAATGTTCTTAGCCCACAAGCTCTCCCTGGTTTTCACTATAATGGCACGAATGCTTTGTTTACGTTCCAACCTCAGGTCCACGAGGTCTCCGATTTGGAAACCTGGCTCTGCATCTGACCGCCCCCCGCCAACACGTCGTGATTCAGGCCGTGTCTCCCCGGTTCTCTTCTCTGACCATACGCTTCTCAGATTCAAAGTCGGGGAACCTTCGTGCGCCCATGTTCACAGCAGCCAAGAGGCAACCCAAGTGTCCACTAACGAAGGCACGGGTAAATAGAACACACTTGGACGTGAGCGCTGCGATGCTGTGACAGTCACTTTGATCACAGAGGCGACTTAGTGACGGACGGGCAGGGAGCAGGCACGGCGCGAAGATGCTGGACAAAGGGCCGAGTCACATCCCGGGCAGGACGGAGCAGGACAGCACGAGAGTTTATCGTGCTACTCAGAACGGCACGCAATTTTAAACTTATGAATTGTTTCTTTCTAGAATTTTCCATTTAATATTTTCAGACCACAGAAAACAAAACCACGGATACGGGGGACGACTGTATGTCCAGAATACAGAAGATCCGGTCAGCTGACTCTCAGTGTCACCATGGCCTGTGATTAAGGTCAGTAAAAGACTCCAATGACCCAACCCAGGCAGGCCTATCCATGGCGCGGACCCTTCAAGAATGAAGGTTCGGTCGCCCCTCCAGGGACAGAGCCAGCGAGGTGCTTCCTGAGGGCAAAGAGAATGCAGAGTGGGCAGTGGGGAAGGGTGGTCGCAAATTCCAGCTACGACCACATGACCAGCTACAGAAATACGGATGGAAATCGTCATATTTCCTCCTTATTTTGTTATGAATACGTTTGTGTGTATTTATAGTTATATCTGGAGATTACGCATAGTTTAAGGAAATGCACGTGGATGCTGGGTTGACAAGGGGTGGACTTTTGATGATTAGTCTCATGTGTCAACTCGACTAGGACACAAACATCAGCTCTTCCTGAGTTTCGAGCCTGCGGGTCTCGGGACTTCTCAGCCACTATAATTGCATAAGCCAATTCTTTATAACAAATGAACAAACAAACACATAAGCCTATAGGTTCTGGCTCTCTGCAGAATGCTGGCTAATAAATACAGCTACCTTTGAGAAGGGAAGAGCGAGGAGAGGCTCTGGATCTCAGCTTGTACGTCTAGGAGCTGGAACTGGGACTCAGCGCTGCCAGACGCCCCTCCCTCCCTCCACTCGCTTTCCGTATCTGCTGGCTTCTCCCCGCTCTGTCTGCCATCCAGCTGTCATGGCAGGAAAGTTATTGCTGTAATCCCAGACCAACATTCTTCTAATGCACGAACCAATAGGAAAAAAAAGCTATTCAACCCTACTGTACCCTCAGCCTTTAGTCTAGAAAATTCCAAGGAAGGATTTCCAATGTCTCAGCTTCACCTAAAAGCCCACTTCCTTGCTGTCCCTGGATCCAGGGAATGGCAGTAGGTGACTTGGCTGGGCTTTGGGCAGTGAGCCCCCTTGTGGCCAAACATGGGCGATGCACCATGACTGACAACCCAGCAGGTAGGTGAATAGAATAGAATGTTGTCATGTAATACAATCCATAATGCTGGCGAGCGCGTGTTTCTCCAGAGCGGGAGAACTAGACAGACACTGGCACACGTGGCTGGATTCAGCCTCCTCACCGAACTCCCACCTCCCCCACCTGCCTCTCCCAGCTCTACGCATCCATCTGCCTCAGGCAGGAAATCCGACTCCGGTTTCAGACGCTAGTCCAGGACACTGACCAGGTAAGCTGTGGGTCCCCAATGCCCCGAAAACAGAGTGAAGTGCTAACGAGAACAAGGCGAGTTGAAGCTGCCTCGTGGGAGCCGCCAATCAAACACTCAAGGGTCATTGAAGCTGGGACCCTACGACCCAGCGTCGGGCACCCTCTCCCGCCGGAAGGAGAGGCGCCATCCTCTCTGACCGGAAGGGCCTCTCGTGCTTTGGGCACATATCATTCTTGCATGATTCGGAGAACCGGCTCCTCTGTGTGGGAGCTGTTTTCACGACGCGACCGTCACAGGCAGCCCTAGCGTGTGTGTGTCTACACCATCGTCCCCCATTCACAGGTCTGTGCTGAGTTCCCGCAACTCTCCCTGGACGGGCACAGCACGAGGTCTCCAAAACAGTTTCCTCGAAGGTCCCCGTCCTTTGTCCACACCTACACAAGACAGGTGGATTAGGGAACATTAACAAGTACCACTTCTCAGGTATACAAGAGAAAGACTCTGCACGTGACAGTCAGCATATTCTCACGTAATGCATAAGTCCATGCCTGGACATGACCTTTGGGCTGCGTCCCTGCCATTCAGCTGCCATGGACACGCAGCAGTTCCGCTATAGCATTCACTGGCCAAGTCGGCCTGGAGACGGGTCACTTAGGGCTCTGGGGCTATTCATTTGTCCACCTATCCTTGAAACAAACATCGATTTCCTTCTCCGAATTAGCATGCTGGAGGCTAAAAGTATAGAAACACGTGCTGAAGCCTCCATCCTGGGGAACGGAAAGTCAGGCAGCAGACAGCACGAGAAGACCGGGGGCCTCTGGGAATGGTTAGTGAGCCCCTGGCCGTATTTCACAGAGAGGAAGGGGCTGGTTTTGCCAGCATACTCGTAAGTCATCGCTTGTCCGGTAGCCCTCTGCTGCAGGTCTCAGCCCTCCCTGACGGACGCTGGTACTTCTGGGCAGAATGCGCACAGCCTCTGCGCCCTCAGCTGGCCTCCCCTGTAACAGACGAGGTCCACAGATGGCTGCGTAGGGACCCCGTATAGCATTTATGAGCACCGCTACATCCAAAACACACGCATGTGACGTGGAAAGACATCGAAGCCTCTCTAAGTCGACTGAGGGTAGGTCAGGCCCTGGTGTCTCTCTCCCTACCGATGTCCTATTATTCTGCTTTCACATGTAACTTCCAGACCCTCTGTATGGCAACAAAAATCATGACTTAAAAAACCCCAAATGTGTGCCTTTTATAATGTAATACTCTCATCATCAGCCAGAACAGTCGCCAGATAACTAACTAAATCATTTTCACATCACTGACATGTCGAGTCCCTCATGACCAGAGCCAATGACTGCTGTCCAGTGGCCGACATTGTGCTCTGGAAATGCAACATACATCTGGCGGACACTCTCTAGAATGATCACAAAGTTTTTAGTCTTCTAGTCCTTTGCAAACAAGCCAGGTGAATGTACAGGTGACAATTTACATACAGGTCGGAGAAGCAAAGATGAGAAAATGCCTTCCCGGGTCTGGTTTGGCTACTTCCAACCAGCGAACATGGAGAGCGGCCTTGAGTCGGTTGCTTGTCCCCAGGAACGCCCTGGGGCGGTTGCAAGTCCTCACTGTCCCTCCGTGTCTCTGTGCTGAAGAACCATATGGCTTCTGGCACATAAGGAGGGGTCTCTGTCACGGGAGCACGTCAGTGAGCTGGAGCCAATGCAGCTCACCGACAGAAGCCCGCCCCTCCGCACAGGGCCGGAAGCCCCGCCATGATCACGTTCCCCTTAAGAGCAGGACACCGGCACCCTGAATCAAACCTGGCCTCCTGCAAGGGAGGCAGGGGTCACCGTGAGGGGATACTGGGTCAAGAGAGAATAATATTCGTTACGGCCACTGCCTGCTTGCCGCAAATTCGCCTTGGTCTGTAGATGGGGCTCACTGCTTTAAACAAAATCACTGTTTTTACAGTAAGGCTTTTCCAATGCCATTTGAAAGCCATCAGGAATGCATTAGCTTTGTGCATATGGAAGCGATGAATAGGGTGTAGAATAGTTTATCTAATTCACAGGATGAAAGTGGCACGCGGCACACACCAGGTCTTACCAACATTCCAGATCGTGTTGTGACGTAACCACGCCGCTGGGCCCGACACGTCTGTAAATACAGAAGAAGCACGCTAATGGTTGGATTCATATACTTCAGAAGAGCAGAAACACATGTAGCCAAATTTATAATTCTAGGGTCAACATAAAAGATGATAGTTTTCATAAAATAAGTAGAAATAGGATGATTAAACATGTTCTTTCCCCGCAGAAGAAAAGAAGTTATTAAAGCAAAATATTTTTCCAGAAGCATGGACATAACTTTTTTATGGGCTATCAATTCAGGCGTCTTGGCTAGACAAGAACATATTATTACTAAAACCCGCATACAATCCTCTTAACTGACTCCAATGACGCACATCAATCAAAGAAACCTGGCTGATAATGGCAGCGGCTCACGCCTCAAGTCAGCCAACAGACAGTGTCGGAATAAGACTTAAGGCTTTCCTTATTTACCCTGCGTCCACACCCCTCTCTCTCTCTCTCTCCACACACGCACACTGTAATTATGAACATGACAATCTGGGCAGAGGGTAACCTCGATGAAATAAGATGACAGAACTTCATTCCTGTGCTCAGAACTAGGACGAAGCAAAGTCAGCTGTGCAGGGGGACAGAGGGAGGCAGAGCCAGTAGGAAAGCAGGAGGCGCCCCCTCGCCAGTCACCCCACAACGGGCTCAACACGCCAGCATGGGCCCAAGCCCCAGCTCCTGCCACCTGACGCTTTCATCCTTCAAACGCATCAGGCCCTTGAATGTTGCTCAGTCCCAGCTTGCTAAGGGTATACGGTGCGGGTCGGATCATGAAGAGATAACTGAAATATGACCTGGTTAAGAAAGTAGCTGCTCGGTGTAGCCACACATTTCTTTGGCTATAAACACAAAACGAAGCAAACAAAACAAACCGAGATTACCGTGTTGAGAGAACCTGCTGTGCACAAAGCGTTTTGCCATGCCCTGCACTGTTTCCAAATAGTAGACATAAGTCACGTGCATAAATGACTGTGCCTGACGGTTGAGCGTGATCATTCTTACGAGACGATGGCTGCGAAAGGACTTTGGGAGTTGAAGAAGGGAGAGACACGTCCGGTCTGGTGCAGTGCTTCCCAGCTGCGGGGAGCAGCCCCACGAGGGCGTGCCGGAACCATCCAGAAACAACTGTGGCAGACGCTGGCTAAACTCTTCGCCGGGGCTGCCCGTTTCCTGCCAAACAGAAGGCGCCCACATTTCCTGGTGCCTCTCACTGGTGGGGTTGCGCCACCGAGCTCGGGGACCTGGGCTGAAACATCCGAGACCCACGGAGATGGGGCGTCGAGGGAGACACGTGGGGCACACTGGGGCTGAGTTCTGAAGGACGGGGGACCTCGGGGGTGGAAAACGGGAACCGTGAGAACTCGCGGCCGGAGGAACGGCGTGAATAGAGACGTGACGACGGGGAGGACTCGGGAAGGGCTGACGAGGCGCTCGGTCTGGAGCGGCGGTTCTCGGCTTCGCGCCCGTGTGGAACAGCGCAGACCGTGGCGCAGGGCGGGACGGGCCCCTCGCGTGCAGACGCGATAGCTTTTCCCCCAGATCAGAGAGGAGAAGTAAACGGGCAAATGCACGTTGAAGACTCGGCTCCCGTTTCTGTTTCTCTCCTCTCCCCTTTCTGTCTCATATTAATAAACAAGCACGAAGCAGGCACGCGCTTGGGCTTCGTGGGTAGTTGTGCCACGCGTCGGCGGTATCCTTGCTTCTGCAGCATTTAGGATCTAATGGGAAGACAGACGTTGACTAAGTTCTTGTAATCATGGTCACGATTCAGCCCGCGGGGCAAGGTGACATGGTTCCTGTGACAGCACCATGCACGCGGTGGCTGAACCCATGGGAATGGACGGTCTCACAGTCTGCAGGCCAAGAGTCCAAGCTCAAGGCACTGGCGTGTTGGTTCCCCCTGAGGCTGCAAGGGGGACTCTGCCTGTGCTGTCTGTGCTGGCTGTTGCTGTCCCTGGCCTGCGTTGGCTCGTAGCAGCCTCACCCCGATCTCCGCCTTCGTCTTAGATCGGGCGCCGCCTGGTCTGCTCTGTCCCGAGGGCCGTCTCCCGGGCACGGAGATGCTTCCTCGCTGTGTCCTCATGCAGTCGGCCCTCTGTGTGTGTCTGCGTCTTGGTCTCCTCTTCTTAGAAGGACGCCAGGCAGATGGGACGAGGGCCCACCCCGATGACCTCATTTGCCCCTTTAAAGAGTCTCTCTCTAAATACAGTCACCTTCTGAGGAACTGGGAGGCATGGCTTTGATGTATAAATTTGGGGACACAGCGCAGCCCACGACAGTCCCAGAAACTACAGATTCCAGAAACTACGCATCACTGAGTTAACTCTGACCCCCCGGAAAATCAGGGGAGGCATCACTGGACTTGGGCTTTGTCAGCAGTTAGTAAACAAAGGCCTGATCGCCAGGAGTCAACGCGCGTTCACAGGACTCGTGCCAAAGTCACCCCCACCCTCCTTATCTTCTTTGCCAAAAAGTTCCCAAGTTCCAAAATGTTCGTCGAGCGCCCACCACGTGCCAGACGGTGCTGGAGCCCAGCCCCGGCTCCGGAGTTCACGCTCCCCTCGGGAAGCCGGCAACTGAGCAAAGAAGTGACGCACGACGTGAGAGCCCCAGCAGGAGGACACACATGTCACGCAGATTCCACGGGGCCGGACGATTAATTTTATCCGAGGGCCGGGAGCGGGCGGCTGGTCTAGGGAGCTTCCTAAGGAAGACGTCTGAACTAGGATGTGAGGAGATGGCTATTTTAGAATGGAGGAAAGGGCTTGGAGCGCCCCAGGCGGACAGAGGGGTCGGGGTTCACAGAGGGCCCGGCAGGCAGGGCGGGGGGACCGTGACGAATGCTCGGTTATGGGAAGACGCGTGTCCAGAAAACCGGACACTGCCTGTTTTTCATCCCCGGCTATGAGGGTAAGTGGGCGTCAGGGAAGCTCACCGGGAGATGAGGAAGTCGGGGGTCAGAAGGACAGAGCCTTCGCACGCGCACCGGCTGGAACGTTCTCTGCTAGTAACGGGAAATGAAGAGACTGCTTAGAACTGGGGAGGAGACAATGAAATGAACACTTGTGACAGAAATGTGGCCCGCGCTCCTGCAGGAAATGATGACCCTTTCGTAGTTCAGCTCACGCACGATGGAAGAGCCAGGCCGGAGCGGACGCTGGCACCTGTGCTCGGTGGCCCGGGCCCTCCCCTGAGCTATTTCTCCATACGTCTGGCCCGTTTAATGACCTGCCGCCAGGGGCGGGGAGGATGGCTGTCCATAATTCCCAGGCTTGTGTCTTACGGGTCCTGTCATTCAAAGAAAAGATACTCGCTCCTCTGTGCAAATACAGAAGCTCTCAGGAAGATGCTCTCGCTGTCCCAGCATCGGTCATAGGCCATCCGCGTGGCCAGAGTCGGGGCTAATTGCACCGCTGGAACCAAGAACAGGAGTGGACAGCTGCCAGGAGGGGGACGGGAGCTGACGGACAGACCGAATGACTGAGACTCGCTGGGCGTTGTGCGTCTGCAGCCATCGCCCGGGCGAGTGATGACGGAGATGTGAACACAGCACCGGCGACGAGAAAGAAGGGGTTCAGAGCTGGCACGAACGGTACGTGTGGCCGACCGAATCGACCCCACCGGAGAGGAAAAGAGGGAGTTAACGCAGGCTTCTAATGTGGAAGATCCTGCGAATGGGGACGTCACTAACGAGGCAATCGGGGGACGGAGGTGAGGGCGGGTTTCACGGGAAGGCTGGGGCATCTCGAACGCGAAGGGCATCTTCTGGTCTCCAGAGGGAGAGTCAGCCGTGCAGGTTATAAGCCTGGACCAAAGCCAGAGAGCTGAGAGCCACGAGCCTGGGAGGGAGCGGGGAGGCGGGAGGAAATGGCAAGTCCGTCAGGAGACAAGACAGCTGGAGGGTGGGGGCAGAGCGCGAGGCCTTGTGGAGGGCGCCCACTTCCCCTCACCGGGTCCACACAGGAGCCGTCACTAGGCACAGGCTTGACTACAGCTCTAGGAATCAACTAGATTGACACCTAGGAAGGGGTGATGGGAAAGTCTGCAGAACACACCGTTGGTGAAGTAATAAGACACCCACAAGGCTCCTTTAGATTCGAGGGACCTGCGGCCGTGTGCCACTCCCCTGCCTTCCAGATCCTGACTCAACGACCATCCTTGAAATCACACCGTCTTCCTTTCTTGAGGAGCATAATTAAAGGTTCTCCCTTATTTCCCAGGAGACCCGTAGCACACTTGGACCACAGTATCTGTTCTGGGCAGAAGGAAAGCCTAGGGGAAAATCGAGAGCTTGATATCAGCCACTTCCTTTTAAATGATTGTCACTTTCTAAAGCCAGAACCAAGGCCTGGAGACAGGGTTTTTATCCCAAAATTCCATCAGCTTCGCCGAACCCCACTCACGTCCACCAGCACACTTTGCGGAGGCTTCTTGCTTTGCACAGAATGAAATCTGATCTCTCTCACCGGGACTCTACCTTGCTCCATAATCCAGCACCACGCAGCCCCACGTCCCCCAGCTTGACTGACACGTAACTGACACCCGACATTGCATATGTGTTCACATATGATTGACAAGCGTATGTGGTGTGAGATGATCACCCCAAAAAGTTCAGTTGACATCCATCACCTCATCCGCTCTCTGTCTTTTTCTCTGAGATGAGAACTTTGGACATCTCTCTTCGCCACTTTCAAACACACAGCACAGCAACGTCGACCGTAGCCACCGCACATCCTACCGGCAGAACCGATCACTCTTGTAACTGGAGGTTTGTCTATTTCGACCACCTTTATCCATTTCTCAGCAAGTCCTAATTCCTTTACGCATAAAAACTTTTGCCTCGAGCTCTCTCAGTCGTCTTGAATTTTGCTGTAAGCGGCAAGCAGAAACCAGGCTGCATCTTCCACACTTTGCTCGTAAGTCTCAGCCAAATCTCCGAGTCCATTCTTTACGAGACCTGCTTTTCACACAAGCTCAGGGCACAGTTCCCCCAAACTTTCACCACTCTATGCCGAGGCTCTCCTTTCCCCCGGTTTCCAGTGACAGGCTCCCCGTCTCTGTCTGAGCCCTCACCAGTAGGTCCTTGAATGTCTGTATTTCTACCAACATTCTGTTCACGATTATTTACCTTTTTCTCTCCACATTTCTCACTCCCTTCTAAAAGCCCTCACTCGTCGTCTCTAACACCCATATTTTTGTGAACAGCGCATCATGCTCCCTAAAATCCTTCCAGCATCTGCCCACTGCCCGATTCCAAACCCATTCATAGTTTCAAAAACAGACACGCCTTTTTTTACATCAGTGCCATAGTCCTGGTCTGGAAGTCTGCATTAGTTTACTGTATCTACTCTAATAAGTTACTGCAAGTCTAGTGACTTAAAACAACACACGTTTATGAGCTTCCAGCTCGAGAGGCCAGAAGTCTGACGTGGATCTCGTAGACTAAAACCGGGGTGTCGGCAGGGCTGAATTCCTCTGGGAGCTCTAAGAAAGCGTCCACTTCGTCTCCGGAAGCTTCTGGAACACCTGCACCCCTTGGCTCACGATCGTGGTGATCCCATCACTCTGGCCTTGTGGCTGTCGGCAGCTCTTCCTGACTGCAGCCCCGTCTCCCGCTGCCAGGCTTAGGTATCCCCGTGCCTACCGTGGGTCCCCCTGGTAATTCGGGATTATCTCCCTATTTTAAGGTCAACACATTAGCAGGCTTAGTTCCACCTGCCGTGTAAGGTTTCTGGGATTAGGACATGGATATCTTTGGGGGGCCATTATTCTGCCGACCACAACCTCAAAAAGGGTTGAGTTTGACATTGCTGCCCTGAGCCCTGGGTGACCAGCTGGACAGAAGAGAGCATCATGCCTGAGAAAAGAACACTTATCACCTCAAATTCTTGTTTTTTTTTTTTTTTTTTAATGAAATTGAGATAATATGTATCTTCACAGCAAACGATTACTTGTTTAGAATCCCTCTCCTGGCCCTTGGGAATCAGAGAGTTTAGAAGAAAATGTCTTTGGACCCACATACATTGGTGTTTCTGTTTAAATTATACATGATCATTTGGTGTTTATACAATTCTAGCAATATGCTTACTCATTCTTCGATGGGGAGCTGGCATTGGCTTTATGCTCTGACGGCACTACGGGTGAGCTCGGGCTCATCATCAACCTTAATGATTTAAAAAAAAAAAAAGTAAAGTTCAAGACGAAAGTCAGGTAGAGTTAAAGTTGGAAATTCAAACGCCAATACTCAAATGAGAAAACACTGATATATTCATAGCCACTACTGAAGTTTTATATTTTTTTCAAATAAGATCTAACTTCTCTCTCGTTTAACCCCAAGAAACAAAGCCGAACCTTCGATCCTAGAGCCCACACTGAGTGATAACAACATCCACAACCACAAGGCAGTTCACGTTTGTCGAGCCCGGGGCAGGCTCTGGGCGAAGCTGTTTGCGCACAGACTTTCACTTAGAGGCGATCGAGACGTCTCGATGATGATGTCCAATAAGAAGCAAAAGATTCCGTAAGAGAAAGAGGGTCACACGCTGGGGGCCCTGCTCCCACGTTGTCTTTCTCAATCTCTTCAGCAGTGCCACGAAATGATACTGTTTTCTGATGAATAAATGGACTCGGTGGAGGAAAGCGACTTTCCTAAGATCCCGCAGCCAGATGGCGGGTCACAAATGTCAACATGGCACTGGGAGCACATTGTCTTCCCTGTTCCCATCGCCCGATGTCTTCCAGGACGTGCCAGGCGAGTTCTTCGCAGGACCCAACGGGGACATGTCTCTGCCTGGGGCCACTGGAGAGAGATCCGCAGGAGAAAGGGCTAGAATTAGGAAGGCGGAGTCAGACGGAAAACATTCCCGACAGGAGAGCGAGGACAGGTGCAGAGAGAGAGCCTGCGACGCGCCTGCGAGAACGAGGCGGAGTCTGTGTCGCCGGAAAGGACTGTGTCCCCGGAAGGAAGCGATGAAGGAACAGCCTGGACTCGGCGACCGGGTCCTAATTCGGAAGACCTGAGTGGAAGGCCGTGGACCGTGGCCGTTTTTAGCAGGCAAAGAGAGCCCGAAACATGCGTGAGCGAGGGATGGCTGTCGTCGGGAAGGTTCGCCGAACCACGGCGGGTAGGATGGAGCAGAGGACGGACGCGTGAGACAAACGGTTGGCGGCCGCCTGGGTCCACATGCAGCGTAGCGAGGGTCCGAGCCATGGGGATAATGATGGGAATGGAAAAGAGAGGCCAGATGCCACCACTGACGTGCGAGCCTGCGGGACGAGGCTTGACAGGATGTGACAGCTGATGGGAGGTGGAAAATCTGAAGAAGGAGAAGCTAAGTATGTCTGACTCGGGTTTCCAGCCTGGGAGAACAGGAGGGACGTGGCCTCAGACTGCGAGATGGAGATGCCAGGAAGGAGACTGGACACGAGGCACTGGGTCGGGGGACCATCGGAACTGCGGAAACCAATGTTGGGGTCCTCCGGCCAAACGCAAAGGCGGAAAGAGCAGAGAGGAGGCTGGGCCAGAGGAAGGAGGGGCCCGGGCCCGCCTTCGAGAAAGCCAGCCTTCGGAGGGCCGAGAGCTGGCCGTGCCGGGGAGGGACGCGGAGGCGCGAGCTGGGATGCAGCAGGGACGGGAAGGGGGGCGGCGGGAGGGGGGGACTTCCGGAGGCTGGAAGTGCCAGCAGTGCTCCGTGCTGAGGGCCATCTGCAAAGATGCGTCTGCCCAGGGCATCAGTCGCACGAGGGCGCTGCACACGCTCACATGCTTCGCCCCTGGGGCTCCTCACACCGACCCTGTGAGGTGCAGATCGGCACAGGTGAGGACACCCAGACCGGGAACCCTGGCCAGCTCAAGTGGCCGGCGCACAGCAGACGTGGACGAGGCCCCACGCTGCTCTGACTCTCGAGATCGCTCTTGCACAGGCCACCTCCCTACGTCTATTTATTCCATCACGCTTGCCCTTCACCGTGCTGCAGAGCCTTGGGGCCCTAAAGCCAAACATCACCCCCCACTGCGTTACAGCACGGAGCAGCTGGTAGAGACGCTGAGTCCAACACACTCAGTGCCCGGAACGTGGGTTGCTGATGAATCAAGGTTTAGTCCTCTCCTCGTGAAGCTTCCCACTGTGATGAGGCAAAGATCAACAGCAAGAAAAGTGACATATGCCTGGGAAGAGCAGGCTGCAGTCCATCCCGCCAACAGCCTCGGCCCCAGCAAACCCTGAGCCGAGCGGAGAACACTTGACTCAGGAGGAAGTCAGTGAGACAGGCGAGCTGAGCCCCTGGCTCTCTCTCACTCTCTGCAGGGACTGAGG
>NW_006439713.1:1590818-1611307 GCF_000325575.1 Pteropus alecto | reverse complement strand
GATTGTAAGCTGACAAGGTCTTTGCAATCTGTGAGGTCAACCAAGGATTGCCTCACCTAAAAAATAAAATAAAGAAAGAAAAATAAAAATAAATAAAATAAAACTACGAGACACCAATAGCAGAGTTCAAAGAGGGCAAGATACAGATTAAACGTACAAACATTACACACACAAAACTGAGTGCAAAACGAAAAGGCCGTCCACAAAGTACCCCAAAATACATAAAATCTCCAAAAATAAGCTTGACCTCAAATTTAAAGCTTGAGAACATTTGCGTCGGTGATGCCGTAAGGAAATCGTCATTTTCACACACTCTTGGTGGACGCGCAAAGGACGCAAACATTTTAAAGAGGGAGAAATGAGTCGGTTCCAAAGTTTTCCATATGCGCCCTTTGTCCGAATAACGTCATTTCTATCCCGAAGAAATAATAGCGCGAGTGAGCAAAGACGCGGCGTGAGGGGCTATTCGCTGCAGCTTTGTTCGTGGCCGTTAACGAGATTAGTCATGGAAACAACCTACATTCACACATGAACCGAAATGCAATTGTTTCCAAAACGATGCGTAGGCACAGGTGTCGAAAGATGATGACGATATATGATTAAATTAATGCAAGAAACTTGTCGAGACAGATGCGTAGGCGCGTGGACAAGCAGTTAGAAAAAGGATGGAGAGAAAGGGTCAAGGGGCCGTGGCCAGAGAGAAACGAAGGCCCACGACAGAGCGTGGAGATGAGAGAGTGTTTGCGTAGGGTCTGGTGGGAAACCCACACTGCGCTTAATGGGGATTCGCTTGAATTTATTAGAACGATTCCGTTGGGATTCGTTAGAACAATAATCTATTTAATTTAGGCATCTAAATTTATTTCTAAATCATGCATCTGACTTAAAAACATAATTAAAAATTTTTAACATAATTGAGTAAAGGAATAAAGGGAAGTGAGTGGAGGGGGAGGGGGAGGGGAAACTTTGTGGAGAGCTGGGACGCACGCGGTGGCTTTTATGCCTCCAAGGCGATTTTTGTAAAATAAGTTTGCAGTAAGACAATAGAAACCAACATTTGTGCAAGTAAAACAACCACCGCATTTAAGGAAGAAAAACAACTATCTACACGGAGAAGTTCAGTAGCTAAGTAGACAGGCGGTGAGGTCGAAAGTATCGCCTTCCCCGTTTGCAGGTAAGGAGCCGGGGCACACTGCTTGACTCGGTGGGAAGCGCCGGGGCGTCTGGGGGCCCCGGGGCCTGGTTCCAGGGCCTGCAGCCTGCCTCTCTGTTCCCCAGTGGAAGAATCTGCTTCCCGCTAATTAACAACGCGACAGCAAGCTCGTCTCCCTGCCGAATCCCCCTTTCTGTTGGCTCCGGCCCAAACCGAAACCGAAGACACCTGTGTGATACCGAGGTAACTGGCCCAGAGCTGCCCGGCAGCAGGTGCTCCGTGTTCCACCCGAGGCTCCAGGCACCTGTGGCTCCACTGCCCAGGGCCGTGGGGTCTATGGTTAACAGGAAATGGCCGGGGGCCCAGCACACACCAGTGAGAAGGAACAGTTCCTGTCACTCCACGTGCGCCTTTCTAAGACGGAGAGAAAACAGCCTCGCTTTGCAGATGACGAAACGGGAAGAACGCGCACAAAATCCGTGCAAAAGCCGAATTTCTTCTGCCAGTCAACAAACGGAGTGGTGGGGCATCTCCACACAGTGCCCTGAAAAGGCTTAAACATGTCCGTAAACTCCCTAAAAGTGAGTCTCTGCATTCTTCCTCCTCGTCACGACCTCCGGCCTCCCACAGGCCCCGGCGCCATGTGAAGGTCAAAGGGTCGGCCCTTCGCCAAGGCCAGAGACGATGTCTTCTCCAACGACCGGAGAAGCCCCTCGGCGTCTCCTTGAGCAGCGGCTGGCTCATGCTTTGATGTAAAACAAGGTGACATTCCCCACGAGGGACAGGACGCTGCATCCAGCTACGACTTGAACCATTTCTGCAGGGCAGCCGAGCTGCCACGCGCCCTGACCCCTTCCTAGAGCAGCAGCCCTGGCAGGCACGGTCCTGCCGTGACCTTCCTGCGCCCACTGTGCCCCGCACGGGGGCACCGACCTCTGTGCACTGAGGCTTAGCATCATCGTTCTTAAAAGGGACAAGCCCCTCTGCCTGTAATCTTATGTTTTAAAACCACTCGGCTGACTTACAGAAAGCTGGACACAGTTAACGGACACGACTCGACGCGTTCGGCGCACCCACACTCCCGCGAACAAAGTGCCACCAGCAACACCTCAGACACACCCTTCACCTCCAAAAGCTTCCTCCCGCCCCCGGATTTTTGTGCGGGACAAGAACGTGTAACATAAGATTTACCTTCTTAGCAAAATTTTAAGTATCTAATACAGAATTCGGAACTCCAGACACAGCGCTGTGCGGTGGATCCCGAGGACTCAAGCCCCCTGCACTTTGGAACCTTCGCACCTTGCATTAACACCCCTCGTCCCCTCCCCCGGCCCCTGGGAGTCACCGTCCCACTCTTGGCCTTAATACATAGGTCCTGACCTATGCGACGACGCGGATGAACCCGGAGGACACCCCGCTGAGTGAAGGGAGCCAGACCGCAGGGCACACACAGCGCGACCCCACGCACTCGAGTGACCCAAAGTGGTCGGACTACCCCCCTGGTTTTGGATGGGCTGGGTGCGGGCCACGTGTGGTACTCCACTTAACGCTCACAAACCCTCACTTATCCGTTCACCGGACAAACATTTAGGAAGCGCCTTTCCTGGGGTAACCACCAAGAACAGCAGCACACAAAACAGGGGGACACGTCAAAGCCGACAAATTAGAGAGAGGCGCAGTGAGTAATGAGGCTCTGGGGACGTGCACGCGAGGGGCTCGGGGACCGTATTCAGTCCTGACGGATGGATGACAAGAGGCGGCTTGGTCGACAAAGGACGGGGACCGAGGAAGGACAGGGCTTCCCAGGCAGGGACGAAGGAGACAGCTAAGGACACAGGCTTAGCTCAGCAGCCAGAGAGGCACGGGGAGGGAGAGACCATGACGAGAACGGGCACCACGCGCGTGGGCTGAGAGCGGTCGGCCGCGGTAGCGCTGAGCGTCCCAGAGGCGAGAGGCGGGGCTGGACAGGAAGGCGTCCCCCAGCATGGACGGGGGCCTGTGGCGCTTTGATGCGTTTCCGCACATTGAGACGTGACCGTATCTGCGTCTCCGATGCCCCGTTCTGGCTGTGGTGCAGGGCGCATTGGGAAGGCTCTTGTCTGGAACCAGTTGGGAGCTGTTACGATGACCCAGGTCCAAGACGGGTGTAGAGGGGACTTGTGAAGTGGAGACAGTTGGATGCGTGCAAGAGATTCTTCTAGAAACGACACCGGGAGGTAAAAGATGGAACGTGGAAAGTCGGGAAGAAAGAGACAGAAGCCAAGGAAAACATCCAGGTTTCTGGCCTGGGTGATTTGACGGAAGATGTTACCATTTTCTTGGAGACAGAAATTCTAGGAGGCAAAGCAGGGTTAAGGGGCGGGGAGTCCATTTCCATTTTGAACACACCTGAGTCTGAGACTCTCCTGGCACACCCGATGGAGGTGTGTCATGGGCAAGGCTGGCTCATCTGGGCGGGAACTCGGGAGAAAGTTCTAGGATATAAACACCATTTGGAGGATTATCGGGATGGGTTATTATTGAAAACATAGACGTACCTGAGATAGTTCGGGAGTTCGTGCAAATTGCAAAAAGGTCCTTGGACAGCCCCAGAGAGGGCTGACATCCGGGGGCAGGAAGACGAAGCCACCAACACGTGGAGAAGGGTCGGCACAGGTGTGGCCACGACGCTGTCAGAGAGCAAGTGCCCAGGACCCGGGATGCGCGTGACTTGTGGTTCTATGGGCATTTTTTAATTTACAGTAAAAACATATATAATACAGTAAATGCCCCTATACTCTGTTCCTGAGAATTAAACAATAGGGTTCAATAAGGTGAATAAAATATTACCGATAGAGTTGAAGTCCATTTTTTTTACCCCACTTTGACTTCATTCTCTTCCTTCCTTCCCCAAAAATAACCCCTGTTGTGAATTTGCTGTGCGTTTCTTCGATCGACATCTTAATACCTTCCGAATATACGTATCCTGAGGGCTGTTTAATTCCATAAACTCTGTGAAAAATAAAGTGGGTAAGCAGAATGTGGGCAGTGCATGAGAAGTGACGGTCACCGAGTTGTCCATTCCAGGTGCGTCTCCTCTCAGATCGGAGGAAATCGTACCTGGTGAAACGTATCAGTGAGCACCTGATACATTTAGCTAGGCGTGTCTACACTGGCCTTGTGAGCATTTGCGACCACAATTTTTTAACGTGCCATTGGAGTTTTTGACATTTCTTACAGGTACTGGGCTTTTTCAAAGGCCATAGCGATACACCAACGCCAAAGACTTTTGCCGTGTGGTTGTTCCTTCGTCCAGGGATCCTAGGGTTCCAAGTCTTAGTTAGTTTTGCCCCTGTCAGAGCGCATAGACGTCTGACTAATCAAATGCTTCCGCAGAATGAATATGAAATGCTCTATCATGTCAGATGCAGTGGTAATCAGGAGTCTCACAAAACCTACTCTTTGAAACGGCGTCGGTCAACCAGACACTTGGTTTGGCCCCCCCATCTGTAGCTTGCTAATTGGCAAATGTGTTTTTTATATGTCGGGGAGGGACACGGTGATAGGGAATAGCATCTCTTTACATACATTCTGGGAAATGGCAGTGACCAGCAAAGTCTTTTGAGGACAGGCACGTGGCGATGTGCTTGGGGCTCAACCAAATCGGAGCACGGGGACGCATGCAGTAGGAGGCACGATCTGTCACAATAGGAGGCACGATCTGCCACAAGCTGCCATTTATGCTGGTAAACCATTCTCCGACGCCGGGGTGACGAAGGAAGCGCCCGCGCCACTAACGTTTCTTGACAGCAGCCGCCAGGCCAGATTTGTTGCTGTTTTGTTGTTTGACTTTTATTTCATAATCGTAAACTTAACTCCGCAACCCAGCTAGACTTGGAGGTACGAGGAAAACCCAGGACCCAAAAAACCGCAGCGAGAGCCGATCCCAAGGGGGCGTTCCGAGCGGGCGGGGTGCGGGTGCTCTCGCAAGCTCCAGAGGGAATGGTCTGGTGGTTACGATAAAACAAGTCAAATTGATTAGCGTTGTCCACAGTCAGCAGTGCTGATCTTCTTGCTGGTCTGGCCATTCCTGGACCCCAAACGCTCCACGGCCTCCACAATATCCACGCTCTCTCCCACCTTGCCGAAGACCACGTGCTTGCCATGCACCCACTCGGCCAGAAGCACGAGGACCGTCTCTGGCCGGCAGTTTGTTCACAGGCAAATGTCTCACGCCTCTGCTCTGCCGAAGTCCCAAAGTCCGGGCCAGGGGACTCTCGGAGCCACAGCCTGACCCCAGCTGTGAAGCTCTGGGTTCAGGCCGCGTCGGGAGAGGAAGAAAGTCATTGATGAACAGTCACCAAGAAAGCAACCGTAACCGTTCCCTCACTAAGGAGCCACCCCAGAGAGCACGGGTCCGTCCCCACGCAGTGCCGGCTTTGGGGAGTAAGCACGTTCCCCTTCCTCCCCGTTCCCTCCACCAAAACCAGCAGCCCGCAGCTGCAGCTCACGTGTCCTTCCTATTTTATTTCGACTGCGGTAAAATACATAGAATATAAAATTTACCACCTTAGCCATTTCTAAGTGTACGTGCAGCCGTGTTAAGGACATTCGCGTTGGTGTGCAACCATCAGCACCATCCATCTCCAGAACATTCCGTCTCCCCAAACTGAACTGTGCACCCATTCGGTGATCACTCTCCGTGGCCTCCGCCAGTCCCTGGCACCCGCCGCTGGGTCCTACCACTGTCTCTGTGACTTCGACTCCTTTAGAGAGCTCACCTCAGTGGAATCCACAGTATTTGTCTTCTGTGACCGGCTTACTTCACTCAGCATAATGTCTTCGAGGTTCAACCCTGTTGTAGAGTGTGTCAAAAGGTCCCTCCTTTTTAAGGCTGAAAACCGTCCCATTGTACGTATGTACCGCGTTTTGTTTATCCATTTATTTCTTACTGTGTGTGTGTGTGTGTCAACAAGTCCAATGGGACAGAAAATAAAATGATACCACTGGATCTCACACACACACACACACACACACACACACACGAAAGAAAGGGGGCTCATTTTGCTTGATCTTGGACCGGCCCGGAGCACACGTGGCAGAGTGACTCCGCTACCTGACCCACAGATATGTCACCCAGCTGCCTGCGGTTGAGGCCAAGGCATCCCTGTAGCAATGACCGTTCTGTCCCCGACTCGCCTGGGATGGGTTAACACATTACAGCACGTCGTCCTCTAACAGGCTGGCTCGGAACGGCTCCCGTGCTCTCTGTGACACCTGTCTGAGCGGTGGGAATCGACTGCATCCGAGATTTGACGGGCAGAGATGGAAAGGACGGTGAGGGACAGCTCTGAGTCACGGAGCTCTTCTTAGGAGAAAAGGACTTAATGGAGCCTCTGGCAAAGGAGCCACAGGGCTGACGTCCTCTGAGACCGGTCCCCCGGAGGGCAGGGAGTGTGGACAGAGGAAGCAGAAGACACCTGTCTGTGAGAAGCGTGGGATGAAGGACACGCAAGGGGGCCCCTCCTCTCTCACCAGAGACCCTGTGTGAGCAGACCCGAGACTGAGCCGCAAATAAATTGTCACCCGGAAAGTCTAAGAATCCCCGGGGAAACGCAGCAACGCGATTTAAGTGCTGTCATTGTTTTAATGCATGTCAAAATAGAATGTAAACATATGTAAAGTGATACCTTCAGTTATCAACTCGTGTAATTTTCTTATCTGTAAAATGGAAAGGTTGCTAGATTATGAATGTTGGGGATTTCTAGGGCACAGTTTTGCATTTCAGGGTGAGCTCCTGCTCCTGGGAGCCTTCCCTCCGCGTCCTCGCCTGGCAGGTCCCTTTCTGACGGTCAGACCTCACGTTCAATGTCACACCTCGGGGGCTGCGTCCCTGAGCAGCCGCCATCTTGTTCTGTCCAACACGCACTGACCAGCCCCTGACATTTCCTGTGCATTGGTCGATGTATCTAATTCCCTCTCTCAAATGTGACCCTTACCCATCTTTCTCACTGTGACCCCTCGGCACCCAGAACAGAGTCTGGCACACAGTAGGTGCTTCCATAAATATTGGACACAGTCTAGCAATTTTCCAGGAGAGCCGAGTGTCAGATGCAGATGAGTGGGTTTCCCCATGACTCAGCCAGGCGACGTCTTCCATAGTGAGTGGACGACACTGATTTATTGTCTCTCGGCAATGAACACACCTACAAACGACAGTACGTATGGGACCACAGTAACATGGAGCTGAGCTGCCATCCCGGAGACACAGCCTCGCACATCTCGTGCCTCAAACCTTTGGGTGTTAGAACAGGGTGGAATAACCTTCTCAGTAGGTGCTTCCATAAATATTGGACACAGTCTAGCAGTTTTCCAGGAGAGCTGAGTGTCAGATGCAGATGGGTGGTTTCCCCATGACTCAGCCAGGTGACGTCTTCCATAGTGAGTGGACGACATCGATTTATTGTCTCTCGGCAATGAACACACCTACAAACGACAGTACGTATGGGACCACGATAACGTGGAGCTGAGCCACCATCCCGGAGACAAGGCCTCGCACGTCTCGTGCCTCAAACCTTTGGGTGTTAGAACAGCGTGGAATAACCTTCTTGTTGGGCCTGAGCGACCTTGGATCCTAAAGGACTGTTTGCAAGGATAGCACGAAAGCAGATATTATGACGGCCGGACTGAAATTAAAACCCTGTTCAGAATTAGCATCGCCCTGTTATGTTATCTGTGCCACTAGCGACGCCTCCCGTCTGTGGACGAGACTGTCCCCCTGCCCTTCCGCACAGACACCCCTCACCTTTATCTCCAGATCAGAATAGCGTTCGGGCTTCTGCCTGAATTAATGATTCCCAAATAGCTATTCCCATCGATCTCAGGTAAATGCTTGTTGCCTCTCACTCTAAACGGCCTTTTTGTTTTTAAGTTCACACACCCTTCTACAGGTCACGCTCTGTGACCATCCGTGACATTCCTTCCAGCGTTTCTCCTTTAAAAGAAGCACAGTAGAGTGAGCTGGAGGGCCACGTAAAAGGAAGAGGCTTCCTGCTCTTTCCAGTGGACAAAGGGTCCAGGCGTAGGCGTGAGGACAGCCTGGAGAGCAGGCGGCAGGCATGGGCCCAGCACGGCTCCCTCTGAGACCTTGCGGCCTCAGCCTGGTGCCAACCTCCCTGCTGCCGTCCCCCGCAGCGCTGTGCTTAAGGGCTCCTGTGTCCACCACGCCCACGTCCCCTGCACGCCTGGGGGTGTTCTGCGGCTTGCCCAGCAGCTCCAGACCAGCCACCTTCCTGCTGCCCGGTGACCAAGCCACACCCTCTCCGGTGAGCTCCGAACTCTTGGGTCTGCCCTTTCTGGGCACCCTCTTCCATCTGGCAATTCCTCTTTTACAGCCGGGAGTTCTTTCTATTAAATCTCCCGTTTCGCCCGCTGTGTGGCTTCCATGTCCTCATCGGACTCAGACTTCTAACCACAGAAGTCCTGCCCAAAAGCCCTGCTCAGGGAATGTCATTAAGTTGTTTTCCGCCTGGAGGGGTCACTTATGCGGCTACGGGGCTGAGCAGCTAACCCCAGGGTCACCCACACAACAACTGGTGAGCAACAATGAGGGGTGGGTCAGGTCAGCAAATGTTAATCAAGTAATCAGTGCTTCTTTCTCTAGCTTTGGTGGGGACTAGGAAGATCAGCCTGCCTTTAAGACAGACCAGTGATGACAGCAGCTGACTCTCAGATGAAGTGACTGTCTACCAGACCCCTTTCCGAGAACTTTACTCGTATTAACTAATGTGATCTCGTATTGTCATAGAAACAACTCAGTGCCGTGGGTCACTATTAGCAGCTCCGCTTTATAGGGGATGAAACAGACGAGAGAGGAAACGCAAGTAGATCAAGTTCAACCGAAGGTACATGGCAGCACCTGGATTCGAAGCCAAGCTGTGTGGCTCAAGAGGCCACAGTCTTCGTCATTTACATAAAATTAAAATACGGACCCAGGCAACAAGAATACATCTTTTAAAAAGATTACCTTCAAATTAAAAGACACCCATTAAACACATTGCTAGAATATGATGGCGTCCGGAGAAAGGGCAAACGGAAGTGGGGGGTGGGGGCCCAAAAAAAGGAACACGTAAATGGAGAAACACGAGGTAAGAGCAGGGGCTGGCACGCATGCGTGCGCAGACAGGGCGCATGCAGCCACGGGCGAGATTGGCCCACCCTGCACGTGCGTGTTGGTGGCAACAAATGCGTGAGGTTCAAGATGGCGGTGACGGTGCCGGTGGACTCTGCACCAGAAGGACCAGAGCGAACCACGGTCCAGAGAAGATGGGGCCGGAGGTGTCCAGCCTTGAGGAAGCCATGCCCGGCAGCTCTCCGCTGTCATAGAAACAGAGCCCCTGGAATGTAAGCTCCATGAGGCGGGGATTCTGTTCAGCATCGAGAACTCAGCCTGGCACACGATAGATGCTGACTATTTACCGAGTGAATGAACTAACGCACCAGGGATGACTGCTTCCCCAGGAGTTCACGCCGCGTGGAGCGGCCGAGTGCCCGAGGCAAGGGCATCCTCCAAATGGATGCAGAAAAAAACACATCGGGTCGTCTGTCTAAGCAAACCTCTTGCTTTTTTTCGAACATAAATCTTTCACAGAGTACATGTCACCAATCATGTTTTCACATTCGATTTGGAGACGGCTCACCGGGTGTCCACATGAGATCTTTTGCATTCATTAGGCCTTCTGTCCTTCAGAGGAAAGGGAGGGTACCTAATATTTAATGCCAAATCGAAATTTAAAAAATCGACTTCAAATGCTAACAGGAAATCAGCACACATCAAGCAAAGACAATCCTCTTAGCAATAGGTCTGTATGCTTTTCACAATAGCCAGAAATATGGCCTACAACCTGGCCGGCATCTGGTTGCTAGAGCAAGCGCTAAATGAACATGTGTCCCCCATAAGACACCGTCAACCAAATCTTCAGCGAGAGCGTTACAGTCACCATCCACGCCCAAGCACACGGCAAGTTTGCTGAAGAGAGTAGCACATCTAGTGCCGATTTGGGGCGCGTGGCTTAATCGAGAACTGCTCCCCACTCTGCTGTCTCCCCCTCGGCCTTTCGGTTATGCCAGGAAAGATCAGCTTCCAACGTGCCGGGACGTCTCCCCCGCTTTTCTCCAAGTGGCTGTTTGAATCTTGCGTATAATATCCCATAACTGCCGAAATCTGGCCTGAGATCCATTTCTTGGGAAGGAGAAGAAACACGGCTGCCTCAGCCAAGGACCAGTCTCGAGCGTCGGCGAGCTGAGGTTTGTCACTTCTGCTTGAAAACTCATGCGGTGTGTGCGGATGTGTGACGTCATTACAGGCAAGTGGCAACTAGAATGTGAGCCTCGAATTACTTGCCCTGGAACAGAGAGAGCTATTTATAATCACACTGAGCCTGGAGCCTGGAGCGTGGAGGCCGTGGGGACGAAAGCAGACGAATTCCTAGCTCAGGGACCCAGGTTTACATGAAGCATCGCGGAGGGGCAGCTGCCACGTATGGGCAGAACAGCGCCCACCACCCGCAGACCGCGGGTAAGAGTCGCATCTGTGGCCTTCGCGGGGCGTGGCTTCTAGCCATAAACTCCCAGCTATTCTTGGCAGAGAGAGATGAGGCTGCAAAGAGCCCCGAGGCCTCTTTTCTTTTATTCACTTGCGGGGGTGAGTGTTTTAGCACCTCATAGAGGAGCGAGTACCAAAAGAGGAGCTAAGGAGGGGCCCGGCCCAGTGATGTGAATAAATAGTTCTTTTCAGGTTAACAGAGCCAGATTCTATTCCCAAGGAAGGAAAATTGAGAAGTAAAGTAGGCAAGTAGTTTATTCCTGAAGAGGATGAATGTAAAGACTCAGGGATTGTGACAGTGTTTGCTCAGTAGCCAATCAGGCAAAGCTGGGTGACGGGGGCAATGTCCCCACGATGCTCACACGGGCTGCGTTCTCTGTGACGGCCGCACTGCACGGTGGCTCAGGCCCTGAGCCTGAGGGTCAAAAAGGCCTAGGTGTGAGTCCCATCTCAGGTGAGTTTATTCAAGTCACTTAAACTTATCTACGAAATATAATGTATCTGGACAATGGTTTCCATCCCCACTAATATAGTCGATGACCTTAAAACGTTTGCATCGAAGGTCCCCGACCTGACTTCGGGAGCTGAGCTGAGATTTGGGAGACAGATGTTGGAGAAGAATTATTTCCACAGATGCAGGGAACGTTCCAGACTCCACGCCCCAGTCTGCGTCTTGGGGTCTTTTCCTGCCTCTCTCGGCTCAGCATCTTCTGAAGGGGTCTCGTTTTGTTCTATACCTAACTCGTCAAAAACTGTAAAGAATTGTTAGCTAGTTACCAGCAAGGCATTAATGTTGAGCAACCCCAGTTTCCCGCAGACGTTTTCCACTCAGGCCATTCGACAAATATTTATAAGGCATCCTATTACTTTCCCGTGGCTGCTGTAACAAACACACACCACGGACTGTGGTTTAAAGCGATACAAATTTGTCCTCTCACAGTCCTGGAAGTCGGAAGCGTAGAATCAAGGAGTTGCAGGGCTGCATTCCTTCCGGAAGCTTCCGAGGAGAATCTCTTCCCATGCCCTTCCTGGGATCTGGGGGCCGCCTGCAGTCCTTGGCTCGCGACCCCGTCTTCCATGCTCAGAGCGAATCGCTCTGACCTCAAGTTGCACCATCGCATCTCCTCTTTTGGCTCTGCCACCCCTGCCTGCCTCTTACGAGGACCTTGTGATCACTCGGGCACACCCCAATAATCCAGGGTAATCTTCCCATCTCAACATTCTTAACTTAACCTCACCTGCAAAGTCCTTTGTGCCACATAAGGTAACAAATCCACAGGTTCTCGGGACTAAGATGAGGGGGCAACTTTGGGTTACTCACCTTAACACAGGTATCAGAATGAGCCTGTGTCTCTACAAGGGCTGGCGAAATCCAGGTTTAAAAACCCTGTCTCTGCCTCCTGAACTCTTAAGTCAAAGGGAGTGAGTGCTACCTGACCAGCCTCCCCATCATAAAGAACTATAAAACCGTACACAGTACATGAAACAACTGTTTGCAGATGTTGGCCACCAAACACGACAGGACTGAGTCTCTGAAAGAGGGCAGACGAGGTAGGTCCTACGATTCCCCAGGGCTCTGCCTCGAGGCATGTTCCAGGTCTCGGCACGTAGAAGGCGGGCCCAGGCAGAGCACAGCAGCCTTGCTGAGCAGAGGAGACGAAGCTGGGCATTTGCTGCTGAGACAGTGACGGCGTGTGACACAGGGAGCAAGGCAGGAGGGGACCCCACGGAAGGGCCTCTAGAAATCTGTGTGGGGATCCCCTTGAGTCTGGCCGAATACTAAGCTGCGGGTACACTAGGAAACTCTGAAAGGCCCCGTAAAGACCTGTGAGCCAGACAGAGATTCCAGAACTTGCAAAGAGCTGGGAGACATGGGTGCTCCAAATTGCCAGAAGCAAGAGATCCAGTGAACACCTTGGGGACTCGGTTGACACCTCAGACATGCCAAGACCCAGAAACTGTGAATCTCTAGCCCTGGAATGAAAGCTACTCCATAGCCACCTTAACAAAACTGAAAAACAAGCCTTGAAAGACTCATGCCAAACTACAAGTAAATTAGCTACTCATCAGAACAAAACTCAACACTCTTCATGGAAGAAACACATAACAAGAATCATGGAATTAGTAGAAAAGAACTTTGACTCAGCTATTACAAATATAGTCACAGACTTAAAGAGAAAACATGGCCGTGATGACGGAACAAAGCGGGAGCTCAGCGGAGAAGTGGAAACTAGAAAAAAGACGAGAGTAGAAATTCTAGAACAAAAGTAAAATAGTGCGTAAAATCAAATGTTCGCTGGCCGGATCTAACAGCAGTTTTGAGCCCTTAGGAGAAAAGATCATTGAACTTGAAGACTGAGCAACTGAAATTATCTAAACTTTTCAAAAGAGAGGAAGAAAAGGCTGAAGAAAAATGTGGAGATCCTCAGTGACTTGTGGGACAGATAAAGTCACCCAATAAACAAATAATTGCAGTCTCAGAAGGAGAGAAAAGAGATATTAGAGCATAAAAAATGTCGAAGATATAATGGTCAAATATTTCCAGATTTGAGGAAAAACAGAAGCCCACAAACTCTTAGGGAGGGTAAACACAAAGAAAACCATTTCATAATCAAATTGCCGAGAACCTGTGATAACGGATCATCTTAAAACCAGCCAGAGAGGAAACGAAAAGGCGTATTATATACGGAGAGACAATGATAAGATGATACAAACACCACCCCTTTCTTCCTCATCGGAGAAAAAAACAAGAGGCCATACAGTAATAAAAAAAAATTTTTTTAATCAAGAAAAACATCGTCAACCTGAAATTTTATATCACAAAACGATATCATTCAAAAGTAAAAGGGAAAAAAGAGCCTTTTCCAACAAACAAAAGCTAAGAGAATTTGTCACCAGCACATCCGGACAGCCAGAAATACTAAAAGAAGTTTCTCACAGAGAATGAAATGATACCAGGTGGAAACTCAGATATTCATGAAGGAATAGAGAATTCCAGAAACCAAAAAAAAAAAATTAGGCAAAACGACGGTAGGCATAAAATTTTTAAACATAACAATGTCTTTAAAACTTAATGAACTGCTAAAAGCAAAAACAGTAACTGTGGGATTATAACATTTGAAGAAATAAAGCGTACGGAGAAGCCGCAGCGTGGGAGGGACTACGCTGTTTAAAGTACTTACCGTAAACTCAGAGCAATTGCTAAGAAGGAAAGTAAGACGATCTCGTGGGAAAGACAGAGAGGAAACTGACGATAACAGTAAAAACGTCATTGTCAAGGTCGGCAACAGAGACGGGCACAGGGAGGAGGGCCGGCCTCTGCGGACCTTTCTTTCAACAAAGCGTCTTCAGAGTGGGTGTCAAAGCTGAGTCCCGAAGGAGTAGTTGGTTAATTAACTCACCAGAGCCACACACGTCGTGGGGGATGGAGCTGAGATGCACAATGAGGCTGTTCCGGCTCTGGCCTCTGTTGCCTTAGCCGATAGGACAAGTGTTGGTGGTGGTAACAGACACCACCAGTGTGCGGGGAAGCAGCAGAGGCACAGTGACCTGTGGATGAAGGAAGCCTGGAAGGATGAGTAGAAGTCAGAGCTGGGAAAGGAGGGAGTCGGGGGTAGGGGCATTTCAGGCAGAAGGGACACGGCGCAGGACGAGCCAGCTCCTACAGGACAATAGATGCCGGAGTCGGTATCCAAACCCAGAAGAGAGAAGATCTGGGGTGGGGTGGATAACGAAAACTTGTTGGCCTTCTCTGCTCAGAAGTAGATTTCGAGCAAAATCATTCTCCAGTTAGTCAGGCAGAGAAAGGGGCAAGCAAGCTCCCCTTCCTTCGAGCCGATGTCGTACAGTGACATCTGGAGATGGTCCAGGCCCCCATACTCACGGAGCTCACGGGCCGGGAGGGACACAGACCAGAAACCGGGCAGATCTAAAGCAGTCTGGTACGTGCTGGGTGGGGAGCAGCCCTGCCCCGGGGGCAACCTTGGGACAAGGATTTGAGCTCACGGTTTATTTCAGAGGTGACCCCGCGAGCACAGGTGGAGGCAGGGAAATAAGACAGAGAAGGGGAGAGACCCGTGCACAGTGCATGGGTGTCACTGTGGGCGCCAGGCCCAAGCCCGTGGGGACGTCTGGGAGCTGTGTGGTCCATGCCCCCAGGGTGTCCCGCCAAGAGGTGAAGAGCCGGGCGTCCACCACCATCCCCCATCCGCCACCAAGGAGGGGATGCTCTGGGCACACCGATCGCCTGGCACTTTGCTCTGGCTGTGCAAAGGCCCTGAGACAGAGAAGCAGGAGAGACAGTGAATGCCGCCCTCGGGCAGTGCGAGGGGCTCGGGAACGCTGCCCCAGGTGCTGGTGCAGAGGCACACGCTGGCCAGGTAAGGAGGGACAGGAAGCAGAGTATCTCAGGCAAAGCACAGCAGTAACCGCATTTCCCAGAATTATTCGTGTGTTATGTTTTGTTCTCCACGGGGCGTAAACTCCTGTGGAACATGATTAAAGCATATTCATCTTTTTGTTCAGCTAACTTTTCTCGAGCGTTTGTTCCCCTTGTGCTGGGCTAGAAAAATCTAAGATCAAGAAATATGGGACAAGTTCTAGAAAAATCTAAGAACGAGAAATATGGGACAAGTTCTAAAGGCGGTAACCGATCTACTTCCTTTGTAGCTTCAGAGAGGGATGGACATCGAGCAAGAATGACCAACTTGAACCTCCTGTCACCATGAAGAACGTTTAACAATGCTTCCAGGTGTGCCACTTTGCAAGAGAGAAGCCACACCATTTGTCTTTTTAAGAACTTTATTACTTTTGTGCAAGAGAAAATATCTTCGATTTTTAAATTAGAACGTATAGAATGTACATTTTATAAAAGAATTACATTACACACGCTAATTTAGTCTCTTTTTTAAAAAAACATCAATAATATGCTGTGGACGTCATTCACGGACACGAACGTATTTCTAGAATGTTCTCAAATATCATATTATATCAGATTTCCTCGCCTTTTTTTAGCCTTCGGAACTTTGGATGAGATTAACATACGAAAATATTTGCTTTCTATTTTCTTTAGACCTTTGACTATTGTTTGCATTTTCTTTGGAACAGGAAGTGGTTTTCCTTCAACACGTCTCCTGCTCTGCAAAGGCAAGAACACAAGACCCTGGTTTGCAGGTCCAGGTGGTCCTTTAGACTCGGGGACCCTGGCGTCTGAGAACCTTTCCCCAGAGCAGATCGGTTTGGATGCAGCGTCCGGCCTGCCCTACATTATAGTGACATCTGCTGGTCAGTGAGCGGCCATCGTTGGTGATAGCGGCTCAAAGCCGGGAAAGGCTCCTGTGGGGGGACCGTTTTCCCCGGGTGCCGCCCGCAATCCGCGTTCGGATTTCAAGGCTCTAAGCAGGACATGCACCGATTTCTCCAGGCAGCCGCGTCGGCGGGCGAGCAGACGCCCGCTGGGCCAGTTTCTCTCCTCTGCTTCATCCTTTGCTCCTTCTTGCGATCGGTTGGACTTGCCACAATCACACAGCGCTATCCGGCGAGCATTGGTGTTGGGAAAAGTGGAGAAATGAGAACCTTTCTAACTGTGACCCTCGTACCTTATTTGCTCAAATTATCTTCCCATGTTGTCACAGGAAGAAGTGAGACACCACAGTCTCTGGCACTGGGTTCAGACCCCCTCCCTGCCCCTTAGCCATCTGAACGGGGACCAGCCATGTGACCTAAGGCTCACTTTCCTCAACCATGACAGTGCAGGCGGGCTGCGAGGCGTCACATGGAAGACGCCCGTGAGGCGGGGGCAGGAAGGGACCTCGGGGCACACAGGAGGGTCCCCTCCTCCAGCTCAGGCTCTCGGCAGGTGCCAGCGTCTCCGCCTCTCCTCACCTCTGCTCCTTAGAGCCCAGGTCTTGGGAGCAATCCGCAGCCTCTCTGCGACCCTCCAATCAGAGTGCTTCTCACGACTGTACTGAAGCCAGCTCTGCCGAGGTCACCGGTGACTTGCAGACGGCTCTTCTGTCCTTATGTAACTTCTCGGCATTTTATGACACCCACTTACCTCGTCTGCCCTCGCTTCCTGCCTCTCTCCGAGCTCCGGGCTCATGTGTGCGACTGTCCCCGGGGCCTGATGTCCTGCCACCTTCAGCCCCTCAGCCGCCTTTGGCTCAGGCACAACCAGCTGCTCACGGGAGGAGCCGAAAGCACCCCGTGCACCTTGCCCTCCGCCCCAGGACCTCTCTGCTGCTGCAGCTGGGCATCCGCAGGAGGCCACTCACCTGGCCAGGTGGGAGCGACTGGTGCCTGGGACTCGGAGAAGCGGATGAGCCCTGGGGTGGCCCCCGAGGCTGGGGCATCAGATGATCCACCAGCTCTCGCTGCCGAATGTCCGCAGGAGGCCACTCACCTGGCCAGGTGGGAGCAACCGGTGCTTGGGATTCGGAGAAGCGGACGAGCCCCAGGGTGGTCCCCGAGGCTGGGGCTCGGAGCCAGTGGATGACCAGTCCCTCCCCACTCCCCAGCAGCACTGAGCCCAGAGGCCCACGGGGGAGGGACCAGCCCAGCGAGCTCTAGTCACAGGGTGGCCTTTAGAGGGAACTCGAGCTAAGTTACGAGTGTCATAGGCCCCTGAACACGACAGAAATGTCGCTGCCTGGCCCCGCCTTGACCCACTCGCCATCCCGTCTCCACGAATGAGAACGCCGTCTCAAGTCGCCGAGTCGACCTCAGGGTCTCGGTCTTTGCTGGTCTCCCGCGTCCAGTGCATCAGATGATCCACCAGCTCTCGCTGCCGAACGTCCCCAGATGGGTCCACCATCCCCCTTCCTCCATCGGCATGACAAGATGCCACGGAGCGTGACAAGGTGGCAGCTCTTACCTTGTGTCCCATCCCCCTGCCCCCCGAGGACAGCCTCAGAAGGGGTAAATAAAGCCAGGTCTCTCCTCTGGTTGACCCTCCTGTGGCGTCCCACCACACAGGGAACAAGATCCCAGGGCCAGCTCGGCTCCGGGGCTGTCCGCTCTCTCTCATCGACCTTCGCGGCCCTGGTCTTCCCTTCCCCCCCAAACCCACCAAGCTCCTTCCTCCTTCAGGTGCTCGCGTGTGTGCCTTTATCCCCCTAAGACACCCTCGACGGCGGACTGTCACCTTGGAGGATCATGTACTGCCCGGTGGCCCGCCCCTCCCTGGCCCTCTGTCACTGCACGTTTTAGTGCCCAAATTGCAGCTGTCACCACCTGATGTGACTCCATCCATCCGACAGGGATCTGAACTTCTCGACCAGAGCCAAGCCACCCCTGAACACACACCCACCTCTCCCGCGTGCCGGGCGCTTCCTGTCCTCGTTCCTCGGGGGGACACACACTCCGTGAACACGTGGGCCCTCTCTCCAACCCTGGACGAGCTCCATGCAGCAGGTCGCGTCCTACACAGTGAAGCCTCAGAGTCCCCTCGAGAAACTCCGTCTCGGGACCGTTAACACGGCGTTTCCAACTTCAGAACCAGCTTCATTTTGCGGGAGTTTGGATGCAAATATTATTCACGGATTCGGGCAACACCAAGCATGGAGCGGCCGCCCACCAGTGCAGCACTGAGCACGGGGGCCGTGACCGCGAGCAAGCACAGCATGGTCCCCGGGGGGCCACGTCTGTCACTGCCGTGGAACTGGACGCCACCAGCGGGCGTGACCACACGTGAGACACAGCCTGCACGGGCTCCGAGCTTCAAGAGACACGTGCACCAGCACGAAACACATGCACACACGTGCACGTGACACGTGCATAGCACAGGCACACGGACGACACACACACACACAGAGGTTTTCGGCCTCTGCCGGTGACCCGGAGGGCCTCCCAGCATGTGGGGTCCACGGGATCCTCCTCGCCACCTGCCCCCCAAAACTACTTCCGCTTCGCTCCCTGGGGAGTGGCTGTGGTGGCCGGGCCACATCGACAGTCCCGCCTCCGTCCCCAGTGTCGGGAACTTAGTCAGGTCCTTGAACTATTTTCTCCCTCGGTGACAAGCACAGCTACCTGACACGTTGCAGTGCAAGTTAAATGAGATGTCTGAGTGACGCGGCCTCCGGATCCCACCTAGCAGCAGGGCTTGGTGGCTGGGGCTGGGGGCACCTTTGCTGGGTGCCCAGGCTCGGGGACAGCGGAGCCAGAGGCAGAGTGCCCGCTTCTGCCTCAGTGGTGGGCACTGTCGGGAGCAGACGGAGGGACAGGAGAGGGAGGGAGGCCGGGCGGGGGCGGCTGACGGAGACAGGTTATCCAGCTGGCCTCGCGAACAGACTGCCCCATCCTCAGGACAGCCCCCCAAGGAGGCTGAGAAACCCCACTTCGGAGCATCCCTTGGAGGGGACCTAGCCCCAGACCCCAGGTGGGTGGAGGAGCCACCTGGGCATGGGCTGGAAGCGAGATGCGGGGGCGCAGGCTGGAGGGGGCGTTGGCTGGAGGGGGCATTGGCTGGAGGGGGCGTTGGCTGGAGGGGGCGTTGGCTGGGCGCAGCCCGTGAAGCCGTCAGACCCGCCCCGGAAACAGTGCAAGGCACAGGAGAGATCCGAGGACCCCAAACGGAGCACAGCCGGGTCCTGATGCCCCTCGTCTCCAAGCGGAATTGTCCCTGGGGCGTCCCTCGTCCCTCGTCCCATCCCTGGGGTGTCCCTCGTCCCTTGCCCCTCGCCCCTCGTCCCTCGTCCCTCATCCCTCGTCCTGTCCCTGGGGAGTCCCTCATCCCTCGTCCCTCATCCCTCGTCCCTTGCCCCTCGCCCCTCGTCCCTTGTCCCGTCCCTGGGGCGTCCCTCATCCCTCGTCCCTCATCCCTCGTCCCTCGTCCCTCGTCCTGTCCCTGGGGCGTCCCTCATCCCTCGTCCCATCCCTGGGGTGTCCCTCGTCCCTCGCCCCTCATCCCTCGTCCCTCGTCCCTCGTCCCTTGCTGTATCTGCTTTGTTTAGAGTCTCACCTTGACTCCTGTGACCTCTGCACCTCTCAGCTGCTCTGGGAGAAGCTCGGGCCCCTGAGGGCGCTGTCGGCCAAACTAGCGGCCACTCAGCACGTGGGACTCACCTCCCGGGCCGCGGAGCCTTCCTGGCCAGGTCCCGCTGTGCGCGGCCATGCCGCCTGCGTGGCGGCTGTGTTGTGTTGCTGTTATGGTGCTCGTGGTGGTGATGTGTGGCTGTTCTGGGATCATCGAAAACCCAGAACTGGTCACTTCTGGAACCTTCCAGAACCCCAAACACCGAGGGTGCTGCGCCTCGCCCCCCACAGCCCCAGGCAGGTGCCTTACACACTGTGAATAAGGTTTGATGGAGCTGTGTCCCCAGAGAGTAAATATTATCAAATTAAAAACAAAGGAGCAGCTCCAGCCACAATCTCCTGTGCACACGCTGTGCCTGCGGCTTTCAGGCGGATCAGAAGCAGTGGCCGGAGGTGACGTGGGCGGGTGGGCGAGCACCCGGAACAAGGGGCATCTCTGAGGAGGGCGACACTCCTCACCCCAACCAGGTTCAGGCCCGCCGGACGCACGCTCCACCTGGCGACCATCTCGTTCCGTCCTACCTGGCACAGACTCTGCCTGTCGTGGGAAGTCGGGGCTGCCCTAGTGCCAGGCTGGGGACTCTGCTGTCAGAGGTGAGGACGATGCCACTGGTCCCTGCACTCAATGCCCCGCTTGGGGACATTCCACGAGAAGGGATGTCCTGACTCACTGGGCACCTGAGCTGGGAAATAACCACAGAGTGATCCTTGTACCCTTTTTCA
>NW_006439713.1:1580589-1590749 GCF_000325575.1 Pteropus alecto | reverse complement strand
CTTCCATCTGAGAAACTGTCCCCATGGCACCCTGGGCCTGCAGGACCTCGGCCTGCCTGCTGGCAGGTGGAAGCCCACGCCCCCCAAACGCTGCTCATCCTGGGGCTGGGTGTTGAATCTTGGGGCCTCAGCCGCCCGAAGTCTTAGGTCTTCCCGTTAAGGCAAGGGCAACTAGACTATGGAGCATCCTCCGGTTCAGACCCCCCGGATAAGCAGACACAGACGCCAGACCCACGAAAGCCGGGCGTCTCTCAAAAGGAGAGTCTCCATCGTCCAGCGGGCTCTCCACCCAGTTTCCTGACTCGTCCTGCCTCCAGGCCCAGGCAGGTGTGGGGCCGCCTGTGGGATGTGGCCGCAGCCCCTTCACCGCAGCTCCAATGCACCTGCCCGAGGTGGGCAGAGGCCATGGCTTGATCACCCGGCCCTGGGTTCCAGGCACACGGCCTGCCCTGTGCTCCGAAGGCCTGGCCGGAGCTCGGTTTCAGGGTCCACGACGCCGTGAGCACGCTGGGTGCTTGCTGGGGCTTCGCTGCACCCCAGCCCCCCGATTCGACACCTCGTCTCTAGTCTCTCGTTCTCCTGCCAGCCCTGTGAACAGGTGTCGCCTCCATCTTACGTGTGCAGAAACCGAGCCTCAGAGATAGGACTGAATTGCCCAGGGCCCCTGCTGGTGGGTGGCAGGGCCTAGATTTGAACCCAAGCGAATCTAATTCTCAAAGGAAGGTGGCAGTGGGGGTTTCCGGACCCAGAGACTCTGCAAGAAAACGGAGCCCGTGGGGGTGGGGATGCGGGGGGTGGAGGGCTCCAGACAAGTCCGCGACCTTCCCCTGGGGGTGTGGCTTGTGGTCATGGCTGCTCTCGACATGGCACCTGCTGTGCTCCCCACCCTCTGCCCGAGGCCGTGTCTGCGAGGGTGCGCTGTTTCCCTGCCTGGCTGTAGTGGGCTCTCGACGAGCGTTTGAGTTGATCCATCCATCGATTAATCAGTGGGATGAGGCCTCGATGGGCTAAGGTCGGGGCAGACCCCAAACCCCTGACTCTGCCCAGCTACTCTTGCGGAGTTAGTGCTCATTACGATCTTCCCTACATAACGTGTCTCTCTGCCTCACACACTCGCACGCACACTCACTCACACGCACTCCTTAAACCTCCCCACCTGCTCCGTGAATTAGGAGCAGTGAGAAGTATAGAGAAGATGATGCGTGTCTCGGGGAGAGGGTCCTTTAGAAAAACCAATTTCTGCCCATTCCCGCTCCGCCATCTCCGAATGTCTTATTAGAGGGAAAAAAAATTGAACTGTGTCTGCATATGAAGCCGTCAGAAGTGAAAAGGGACAACAGATGTTCCTCCTCCTCACTGTGTTTTGAAACTGACTCAGGAGAAGTCCGGGAGAGATCGCGGCCATCTGCTGACCGGCCCTCGCCCCGGAGGCCGAGGGCCCGACGGAAACGCACAGGACGCCTCGTCCGGCCCACACGGCGCAGCCTTCTCCAGAACCACCCTCTTGCCAGGTGGGCTTTCGGCTTCCTCCTCCGGCCGGCGCTCTCGCTCGGGGCCTGGGGGAGGCGTTGGGCAGGGGAAGGGATCCACGCGCGAGTCTCGTGATGTTCCATCCCGATGCCCGGGGAGAACCAGGCGGGGAGCAAATACAGTGAGGCAGGTAAATTTACCTGGCGCCCCCCGCAGGGCGCTTCTCCGCCACCGTCCTTTGAGAATTAGACTCGCCTGGGTTCCCATCTAGGTCCTGCCACCCGCCGGCAGTGGCCCTGAGCAATTCATCCCTCGGCTCTCTCGTCACCCAGTCGTCCTGGGTGGCTGCTTTTCTGCCACTGGCCTCGGATACTTATTTCGCAAACACGTGTTAGGGCTGCCCCTGCTCCAAGTGCTTCGTGTAGGATGGATACAACCGGCAGCTCGATATTATTACAATCATGTTACAGGTGACACATCGAAGCTCAAGTTCAGGAACCTGCCCAAGGCCACACGCTGTCCGAGCATGGAGCCAGGATTCCCACCGAGGCCTCTGCTCCAGGTCTGTCCGCGTGCCAGCAGCACGTGCTTCTTCCCACCTGGAGGCCAGCCAGCCCGGGTCTCATCCCTCATGCCCCAGGTGGTCAAACAGCCGGTCCCATCGCCCTTCTGCTCATGGGAGGCAGGTAGAAGACAGCTTCCAGAATCCTCTGCGCCCAGGGCCTTCCAGAACCAAATCTCCTTGGTTTGTCCTTTAGATTGGGGGGGAGGGCTCCCAGGGGGAGCTCTTTCTGGCTACTTTAAACCAAAAGACGCGCATCAAGGGGCCCGTGTCCCAGGTTCTGCCACACTCGTCATTCCAGGGGATCTAAGACAGCGCCCTCCACCCGCTTCCGTCTGCCTCTGCCGGGCCGACCAGGACGGGGCTGGCGCAGGGGGCTGGGGAAGGAGGAGGGTTTCTCCAGCCACCTCGAAGCCCAGGTTGGCAGCTGGTCCTTGGTTTCACTGTTGTTGGTCACCACGAACATTTCCTTCGTGGATAATTTCGATATTTATGTTCATAAAAACCCACCTGATTCCCAAATAGCTCACTGCCCGCCCCGGGGCGCCGACCCCTGAGAAGCACGTGGTGCTCGCTGTGGAAAAGGAAACCGGGGCGTGGTCGGCTGCGACTTCACTCGGAGAGAAGAGAAGAGGAATTGGTGTCCCCGGCGTCGCTGGGAGGACAGGGGGCGGGGAAGGGAGCGGGGAGTCCTGAAAACCAGCCTGGCCTCCGGCCCGGAGCGCCGGGCTGTCCAGTTCCGCCTCCGCCCACTGGAGCAGACCTCTGGGGGACAAGCAGGACGGAAGGAGAGAGCCCCGGACGACGAGCCAGCAGACAGATGGCGCTGTGACCCAGGCAAACCGCGTCGCCGGGTTAGATCAACTGTGCGCAAAATTTTTTCCACCACAGAACTTTTTCTTCCAAAGGGATCTTGCTCAGAAGCCCATGTGGACCTGCCAGTGTGCGGGATTTCCCACGCTGACCCAGAAGGGCCAGGACCGGAAGCCGGCCTCTGCCACAGGGGGGTCTTCCCTGTCCCAGCACCCAGGAACCCGGATTCTGCCCGGGAACCCCAATACCACCCAGAAACCTTGGCCCCGCCCAGACGCTGGCCCCGGTGACCACAACCGAGACAATGGTCAGGCAGCTCCTTGCCCAAAGCAGTGCAGGTTCTCACACCGTCCATCTTCCCTCGGGGCAGGAACGAGAGCCCGGAACTGGCCCTGTCACCCCTCATATATGAACGCCCCAGGTCCGCCATAACAAAGCACTGCGACCGAGTGGCTTAAAACAACCAAAATTGCTGTCTCACGACTGCAGAGTGTGGAAGCCCAGACGGGCTCGCAGCTGGCTCCTCACGTGCTGCAGCCTGCTCCCCAGCTTCTAAGGTGTGCTGGCAATCCCTGGCCTTCCTGGTAGATGTGCGGCAGATGTGTCACCCCGTCTCTGCCTCCTGTGGCATTCTCCACGTGCTCGTCTCTGTCCAGATGCCCCCTTTTATAAGGACACGGTCATATTGGTTTGGGGCCCACCCTACTCCGGTATGACCTCTTGTCAACTAATTACACCCACACAGACCCGATTTCCAGGTCCCCTGGGTTAGGCCTTGGGGTGGGGTGGGGACAGGCGGGATGCAATTCAACCCGTAACAATTCTTATTCGACACTTAGAGCAGGTTTGATGGAGGCATTCGAACCCAGCTTGCTTACCTCATTTCAGGAGCAAAAGGCTTCTTTTCTTCTTCTCTAATATATTTGTTCAAAAGCAAGAAGCTCGATTTCTAGATAACGAAGGACCTCGCTGCTCCGCCTGGCTGGGAATGGAACGCCAGACATTCGCCTGGCCCAGACCAGGGGTCACTGAGCAGCCAGTTAACTCCAGCCCAGCCCTAGGAGTACTGAGTGTGGCGGCCCTTCCAGCCCTCCGTGGGAGTCTGGCCAAGGGTAAAAAAGCCCAGTGGGGGAAACAGATAAAGGGGGAGAATTCCGGTGGAAAGAGGAAGTGGGCAGCCAGAGCCCCCTGCTGTGGATCATCTGTGCCTCCGGCCAGCACCTGGCACACTTGCCGGGGCCCCTGGGGCTTCATCGTCTATAAGGTGGCCCTTGCTGACGCAGCGCAGGCCCACATGGAGCCCACCAGCTGTAGCCGGAGCACAGAGGGGGCCGCTGGTGTCCTGCAGGGGCAGAGGGCAGGCCTCCCTGGGGGTCCCCACTTTCCTGACACTGCCCTAGAGCCACGGCCCAGCCTGCGGGCCATCACCTTTGCCCAGCCAAGCACTGCGGGGACAGCCATGGCTGTAGCAGTGCCACACACACGGCCACGCTGCCCTGGAATGAGCAGCCCCTCAGTTTATCCCGCAGATGTAACTGGCCCAGCGAAGGGCTTTGCATGGCAAAGAAGCATCAGCCTTCTGTGAAGAGTACAGTCTGACAGGTTATAAAAGGCTCTTCCAGGTGAGGAGAGGCTGTTTCCTGTGTGGTCAATAAGGGAAGCTCGGGTGTGGGTCAACTGCCTGGGGCTGCGGGGGGCCTCGTGAGCCCTCAAGCTGTTCATCAGATCACAGTCCTGGGAATTACACTGCCACCTTCATCTGACAAACGTGACTTCAGAATAGAGCGCCAAACGTCATTCCTGCAACCGCATAAACGGGCAGGAGCGAAATGCTTGTCAGCCAGTGCTGGAGTCTGATCTAGAAGCTTCCGGGCCTCCGGGTCCCACGAGTTTTCCCGGCCTGGATCGCCCGGTGCTTCGGAGAAGCTTCCCATCCGAGGTGTCGTCAAACGTCCAGATGCTCTCGTTCCATCTAACCGCACGGATGACGCCTGCACGTGAGCCGCCTGGAGGGGCAGACGGTCCAAAAGCGAAGGTCTCCTGAATCTTCCCTTCCGTACCCGATGAAACGGAGTGGACCTGGGTTCTGGTTCTCCTCACGTCGGTGTTGACGTCGTTAAATGATTCACAGAATGAAGTGTGAGTTTTTCGGGGTCCTTAGTCCTCAGGCTACTGTGTGGGTAAGAGGAGCCTAGGAAGGGGGTCGCCAGGGAGGAGCCCAGGTGCCACGCTTGCCTGCGAGGGGTCACCCCAATTCACCAAGGAGGAAACTGAGGACAAGAGAGGGTGAGCTGCTTTGCCCAAAGTCCCTCCTGCGGGAAATGGATGTTGGACGTCCAAGCCCGTGTTCTTTGTGTGACACTAGACTGCCACTTAGACACGACCTTCCCGACCTTTGTAAAAACCGAGTCGGCAAACCGGCGGTGTGAATCGGCCAAGGGCATCCAGCGAGGGGACACCGGGACGCGCACGTGTAGGGCAGCGTGGCGAAGTGGGGGCGAGTCCTCCCTGCACAAAGGTGACTGCGCCATCATCACCTGGAATAATAAACGAGGGAGAACACTTGAGTTTCTTGGTAAGCCTAGTGAACACAGTTGGGAGCCTGAAGATGTAAAGGCCGCAGCGACAATGACCATGGTCAGGACCCGGCTGACGAGGATATTACAGAGAAAATGCTGAGCAGCATGATGACAGCTCCTCGAGCAGCTGGGGCCTGGCTGGCTCCACGGGGCAGAGGTGACCACGGTGTGACAGCATTCGATCAGAAGAGTGTGGACGAGAAGAAAGTGTGTCCAGTCACGACACTGGTTTTTCTGGTTTTCCCCCCAAAACCTCAAAGGGAACTCTGGGGATAAAGCAGGACCCCCTCATTCAGCAAGGGCCAGGCTAAAAAGATGACCCCACTGTCCCCAGCTGGCCCCCGCCCCCCAGGACTCCTGCTGCAGTTCCCACCTTATTGCCCACCTGACCCTCCTCGCTCCCTCCCGAGCCAGTGTGCAACTCAGCGCCTACCTGAGTTAACTCTGCTGGGCTCACGCGTGGGGCCTTGGGCTCCCGGGGGGCCCACGTCTGCGGAGCCCTCCCCCCGTCTGTGCCTCTCAGCAAGTCGTCTCGCTTACACGAGCCTCAGTTTCCTGCACGTGTCAGCTGGAGGGGATAATTCTCGCTCCCCCGCCTGGCAAGATGGCCGAGACGACCCGATTGTAACGTGAAGTGAATTTTTGTTTCTTTACTATAAAGCACTGTAAAAACGCAAGGTATTTATTCTTGCCCTCTGGTAAAGAGAAAGTGAGGATAATTGGTGTTGTTACAGTCACGTTCTCCTCCTAGGCCTTGTAACAGTTAAGATATGGTGTAGATCGTATAAGCCCCTAAAAAGTTTTATTGTGATATTGATCAACAACAGAAAAAACCCTTTTTCAAACACGCGATGTCTGAAAAAAGCAAAATGCTTATTTAAACCTCATTAATGTATTTTTAGAAAAATAGTCCAGGGCCGGCTCATTTCCGTGTGGCCGTCGTAAGGAGCAAAGGACATCGTGAAGCCGGGACCTTCATGGGACTCAGAGCTCAGAGAGGCCGTTCTTACGCTGGTCGTTCCGCTGTCGTTAGTGGTGTGAGCTGTGGGGCGCAAGGTGGCCAGGTCAAAGCTCCACCCTCGGAGGAAAGTCACACGCTGGAGGGAAAGGGAGGACGGGGCGAGGGGCACGGGATGACCACCACGAGAGGGACAGGGGGAAGAGAGGGAAGGGGACAGAGAGCACAGAGGGGCCTGGCGGGGCCTGACGATACCCTCACTCTCCCGCGAAGCCTGGACTCCCCTGACAGGGGCCCTCCCTGGGCAGGGGACAGAAGCATTGGGGGCCCTGGCTCGGGGGAGGCTGGGAAGCAGAACTAGTCCTCAGACACCTGTCCTGCCTCAGGTACACTCACAGGTCATCAGGTCACAATCCTCCCACGAGGCCTTTGCCCCTTATTTCCTGGCCTGAGAGACAGAAGCTGCTCTCTGTTGTTTTCAATGGATCCAACTCAGCTGGATGAATGAAATTGCAGTGTCACCTTTATACCCAGAGCACCCTGCCAGGAGAGGGTAATGGAGCAGGTGACACCTGAGAGGCTGCAGGGCCGGCTGGCAGGCGCCGCCCCCCAGGAGCCGGTGGGGGGCAGGCCGGGCTGCTAGGGGTCCCCCAGGGGCTGTCTGTTCTGAAGGCTCCCTCATTCTCCTCCGCGGTCGTGCTGAGCCGGGAGACGAAGCTCCTCACTCCGATAGACCAACAGATCCTTCACGCAGTTGGCATAAAAATGGCGTTTCCACCCAGTTCTGAGCAGATGAGGCCTCGAGGAGCTGTGCAGGGACAGCACAGGCCGAGGGGCCTCATTCTGGATGGTGCCAGGGACGGCGCCCAGAGGGCTGACCAGTCCAGACGGGCTCCATCCTGAGCAGGGCCTGGGAGTTCAGCTCCCACAGGCTCAGGTGCTTGGGGGAGGGGGCTGTGCACCCACGTTAGTGAGGAACGGGGTGAGTCACCGTTTGGCAGGGAAGAGAATAAGGGGCTTCGTGGGACGTGCGGACTGTGGCTTCTCAGACTCAGCTTTCTGCTCCGGAACTCGGGCTCTTGGCCCCGGGCTTCTGGGAATTTACTCGCTTGCTGGAAATCCCTCCTCCATTGTTCCTGGACAACAAAGACCGGAAACCGCAGAAATTCCTCTCCTCACCTGGTGGAGGGCCACACACCAGCACGACGAGGGCGAGACAGAAGCGGGGCTCGCCGCAGCCGCAGAGAGGGGTGCTGGAAGGGACACGCGCGGCACACGGACCGACATACACCAACCAACACCCGAGGTGTTGTTCTGCTTTGTTTTCCAAATATTCCAGCCAGAAACAAACAAAAAATAAACATTTGCTTCAAAGGGAGGAGCATCAGCCGGGGACTAAAGCTCACTCAAACCGACCTGACACCCACGTCCAGAGTGTCAAAGGTCCCCACGTCTGATGGCCCTGTCTGCAGAAGCAGGGGACCCAGAAGAATGTGCACGTGTGCCATGAAAGGGACTGCCCGAGATGCACCTGCTTTTAAACGGGCCCCATTGTCACTTGAGGGGTTTTCGGCCACTTCTGTGACTCTGAAGGTGGAGGGCAGACAAGACCCGGTTAAGCCCTCCCGCTCCAACACCAAACCCACGGGCTACAGAGAAGGTGCCGCGCTCGGCGAGGGCCGCCGGACCGGACACCCCTCAGAACCCTCGTGATTACGTGATCGGGACGCAGAGGTGTTTGCAGACCCACTGTGATCCAGGATTTATAAATTCTCAGGGTGGGTGGCTTCGTCTTGGATAAACACTGCTCATTTTCCTTGTATGCAAGACGTTTCATGCGAGTTCAGGGGCAGAACTGCTGTTTCGGAAACGGGGCATCTGGAGGGTGAGGCTGGGAGTGGCCACAGATAAGTGGGGGGCATGCCTGAACCCCCGTCCACAGGGCAAATGGCACAGCTTGTCGCGTCTTGGATAAACACTGCTCATTTTCCTTGTATGCAAGACGTTTCATGCGAGTTCAGGGGCAGAACTGCTGTTTCGGAAACGGGGCATCTGGAGGGTAGGGCTGGGAGTGGCCGCAGATAAGTGGGGCAAATGGCACAGCTTGTCACGTCCACAGGGCAAATGGCACAGCTTGTCACGTAGGTTACTGTCCCCAGGGAGACCCTGCAGCCTCCCCGAGAAAAGCACCCCCTGTGTCCCAAACCGAGACCCCAAGTGTCCAGAGGAGGTCCGAGGCCCCTACTGGCACCCCAGCAGACTCGCCTCCGGGTCCATCCACAGGTTTTCCGCTCCTGAGTGTGCGCATGTGTGGTGTGTGTGTGTGTGTTGTGTGTTGTGTGTGCGTGTGTGGTGTGTGTGTGGTGTGCATGTGGTGTGTGTGTGGTGTGTGTGGTGTGCGTGTGGTGTGCGTGTGTGTGGTCCTACTGGCACCCCAGCAGACTCGCCTCCGGGTCCAGAGGCGCCTACCCCGAGTCAGATGCGGGGACCTTCCCAACACCGAGACAGGTGCTGGGGGCTTCTGGTTTACAGCCCATCCGCGGGTTTTCCGCTCCTGAGTGTGCGCATGTGTGTGGTGTGTGTGCATGTGTGGTGTGTGTGCGTGTGTGGTGTGCGTGCGTGTGTGGTGTGTGTGCTGTGCGTGTGTGTGGTATGCATGTGGTGTGCGTGTGTGGTGTGTGTGCGTGTGTGTGCGTGTGTGGTGTGTGTGGTGGGTGTGTGCATGTCTGTGTGGTATCTGTGTGGTGTGTGGTGTGTGTGCGTGTGTAGTATGTGTGTGGTGTGCATGTGTGGTGTGCGTGTGTGTGGTGTGCGTGTGTGTGGTGTGCATGTGTGTGGTGTGTGTGCATGTGTGTGGTGTACGTGCAGTGTGTGTGGTGTGCATGTGTGCATGTGTGTGCATGTGTGTGGTGTGTGTGGTGTGTGTGTGATGTGTGTGTGCGTATGGTGTGTGTGTACGTGTGTGTGGTGTGCGTATGTGGCGTGTATGTGGTGTGTGTGTGTGGTGTGTTTGCGTGTGTGTGGTGTGTGGTGTGTGTGTGTGGTGTGCGTGTGTGGTGTTTGTGTGCGTATAGTGTGTGTGCATTGTGTGTGTGGTGTGTGTGGTGTATGTGTGGTGTGTGTTGTGTGTGCGTGTGTGGTGTGTGTGAGTGTGTGGTGTGTGTGCGTGTGTGTGGTGTGCGTGCATGTGTGGTGTGCATGTGTGTGCGTGTGGGAGGGCAGAGGGCAGAGGTGGCTGTGTGTGGTGTGTGTGTGGTGTGTGTGTGGTGTGTGCGTGTGTGGTGTGCGTGTGTGTGCGTGTGGGATGGCAGAGGGCAGAGGTGGCTGTGGACTGGCCAGTCCCAGTGCATTAGGAGCTGACCGTGCTTCTCAAACAGGAGGAGGGACAGAGCTGGTGTGGCCTGCGGACAGAAGCGCCTCCAGATGGCTTTCCGCAGCCAGAAGCAGGGGTGAGTCCTGGTCGGGGGGCGGGGAAGGAGCAGAAGTCGCTGAGCCCCAGAGGGCCTGGCTGGCTCTCCCCACCTGTAAGACACGAGGCGAGGGCCCCGGGCGTCCGTAGAGTCAGGGCTTGAGTCAAAGCTCCAGGCCGAAAGGCTGCTGGCGAAGCCCTTAAAGACGGCCCTGGCCGAGCCACAGGGCTGGTTCCTGAAGCTGAAAACCACATGATGTCACCTGCATGTGGGATATGAACCTAAACGCGACAAGTGAACAGGACAGACGGAGACTCACGAGCATGGACTACAGACTAGTGGTCACCAGGGGGGGGGGGGGTAGACGG
>NW_006439713.1:1572079-1580342 GCF_000325575.1 Pteropus alecto | reverse complement strand
GAAGGAAGGAAGGAAGGAAGGAAGGAAGGAAGGAAGGAAGGAAGGAAGGAAGGAAGGAAGGAAGGGAGGGAGGGAGAGAGAGGAGAGGAGACGAGCCAGGCTATGTGTGGTTAAGACCAGACCTCGGAGGCACCGGGCCAGAGGGCACTATTTTCCTGTTCCCTTCAGAGCAGACGCTCCCAGCACAGAGCTGGGGCCAAACCGAGCATCTGTCCCTCTGTGCCCTTTGGCTGGAAATGCAATGGAAAACCATTTACCCCGAATGTCCATACCCAGATCCGCTCACGAAAACAGTATTCTCAGAGTTTATGTATCTTAACCCCAAAAGACCATGACTTTTTAGACATTTTAGCACAAAACATATATAATATGGGAAATAGGCATAAAATATGGGAAATAAATGGATTTAAAAAGAATGTCCCTTGAAACGGTGTTCGACACGCATGTGAACTGTGAACCAACTGGAATTCACATGAGCATGCGAAAACAGTGTGACATGAACCCTAAATATTTAGTGACAAAAACGACGGAAGCTTATATCATCAATCCTTTGCAAAAAATGAGAAGTTTCGGCGCTCACGCACTTAAAAATGACATAAAAACCCTACAGAATCATCGTTAGCGTTTTATTTATTAGGATCGTCTCGTTACCATCCGCAGAAAGGAAACAAGCGTGATCTTCAGAGTCCTCGCCTGGTCCCTCCAGCCTTTCCCCGTCTCCCGCATCTCGTGTTGGACCCAAGGCACCGCCGTTTTCATAGCCGAAAAGCCGGTTCCGCCCGGCTAGGATGGATGCGGCCGCCACTCACGAGAGCAGCATCTCTGGGCTCTGGCGGGGCCAGCAGGGCTGAGTGGCCCCCCGCGGTGCAGTGAGGGCAGCCTGCAGGGGCAGGGACCACAGCAGCCAAGAGGACTCTAAAGGGCTCCCCAATCCATGGGGAAGAAGAGGGGGTCCAGTGGGCAATCTTGGGGGCCCTGCCATCCCTCCCTTCCTTCCTTCATTCGACAAATGTGCGCCGAGGACCTAGAGCGTGCCAACCTCTGTTCCAGGCATTTGGGATTTGTCAACAAACAGACTCCCGAGTGGAGTGTGCCTGCCGTGGGCGGGAGGCGTGCAGGAGAGAGGCAGCGGACGGTGAGCGGAGGGAGGGATGCGTGGATGTGGTCTGTTTTAAAGTGATAAGCACTCTGGGGGGGAAGAAAGAGAGAAGGAAAGATGGGAGGGAGGGCAGGAAGGAAGCGGGGAGGTTGGAAGACAAATGGTAGGGCAGGCAACGGTCAGGGAGCGCCTGGGCCGGGCGAGTGGGAGGGGGCCGTCGTGGCTGGAAACGGACAGAGGAAACCTCCGGGCAAAGGTCTGCAGGAAGCGAGGGGTCCCACTTGGAGGCCGGGGCACGTGGGACATGGTGGCGGCTCGGACAAGGTGGCTGCGAAGGAATAAGAAATCGGTCGTCGGTTTCTGGTAAATTTTGAAGGTAGAGCCAGCGTGATGCCTGTCAAGTGGACGTGGGGTGTGACAGAAATGGGAGTCAAGGACGGCCCCCCGAATTTGTGGTCTGCACACGGATGAGTGGGGTTTTAACTACGGTAGGGGAGGTGGCAGGGAGAGAGTTGGGGTGGCGGAGGCGGGGGTGGGGCAAAGGAGCAGAGGTTCCATTTTGACCATGTCGAACCTGAGATTCCTATTCGAAATCCCAGAGGATGGTGAAGGAGGCAGAGGCTTCGGACGGGAGCTGAGGAGGGGCCGAGCGAGCACTCGCACTGCCAAGCAGTGACCTGCTGAGACCCGCGGGGCTCAGGTAGGACGGAGGACTGCAGCCGGCGACGCTCGGGGGTCGAGAGAACGGGAGGGACAGGGGAGGGGCGCAGAGAATGAGGGGAGCGGTCAGCCCCGGAGCAGACGCTGCCGAGGCCTCGGGCCAGACGGAGCCAGAGCCGAGGCCTCACGGACTCCGTCCGTCCCGGGGCTCCGAGCCGGAGGTTATTTTCACGCCCTTGATCATCCTTCCCTGGGCTGTGAAAGCTCATCCCAGGGGTCACACTTAGTTTCCATCAAGGGACTCCGTCAAGTTCACGTCCAGTGTGGTAACCACGGGCTGTCGAGGATATAAGCTTCCTTCTTTTAGCCTTGAGCTTAGAGCACGGCCCGCCGCAGCCCGAAGTGATCACAGAGCCTTAGGGAAACGGGAACACTGCGGCCTCCGCACTCCGGAGCGGAGGGCAGGGCGAGCTCGCCGTCCAGTCACCACGCTCACGCTCACACTCACGCTCACGCCCACGAATGGCCCACGGCCAGCTCCCGAGAACGGACGCGGCCCGGTCACGGGGGCAGCGCTGCTGTTCTTACGAAGCAAGGATGCACGGGAGTCTTTTCCTTCAAAACCCAATGAAAGAAAATAATCTGGGAACACCGATGGCGCAAACGCCTACGGAAACCCGTGGCCTCCAAATCTCCCTGAATGGCGGGCTGGCTCAGCAACCCGGCCCTGGGGGCCCGCGTCTCCTCCACTCGCCGTGGGGCGAGGTCCTTTGCGTCGCTGGGTCTCAGCTGCCGCACGTGTGGATTGGGGATGACAGTGCCCACTGCCCGCCGTGGCTTAAGGATGAAATGAGATAAAGTGTGTAAGAGCCTGGCATACGGCGGCTGGTAAACAGTAACTATTACGATGGCGATTGTCTGGCTGTCAATGATAAATTTCTACCAGAAGCCCTCCTCCTTCAATCCTCCCCCACCCCCAGGAAGTCCCAAAGACAGGTGCTGACATTGCGGGGTCTGCCCTCCAGGACCAAAACCCCCACTGTTCCGAGGGACGCTAAGGGAGGATGGCCCAGGTAAGAGCGCCCGGTACCGGGGACCGTGGGAGGGGCCGCTGGGGACATCGTCTCCACCCTGACGACCGGAGGGAGCACTGAGGGCCTTTGCTTGTGATTCACAATCTGTGCCTGCGATTTCAAAACGAACCGTCCCATGGCCCCCTGTACGCAGGTCTGCGTTCTGCTCGTCGCCCCAAGGGAGAATTTTCACGAGGTGACCTTCCTTGTCAGGTGCTTTCTTGTTGACCTTGGACTTGGCCCCCACCCACCCGAGGGAGAGAAGCCCTAGCCTCAGAGAAAAAGCAAACAAACTCCACCCTCCAAGCCAAACTGAGTCCAAAGCTGGTTGGCGGCTCTTGTAAAGCTCTCTAGGGGACTGTCCCGCCCCCGCCCGCCTCCCCCAGGCCTGAGGGAGGTGGGTCACTGCACAGGACACAGGACTCCCCGGGCACAGGCTTTTCGCTGGACGGGCAGGGCTGGTACCCCACACCCAGAATGGTGCACAGAAAGAGTTTCCAGCGCATCGTTTTAAGGCCATAACTGAAGTCTTGGGCTTTTAAATTAAAAAACTATTAAATATGGTTGACTCTATATTTTCCTATCATCATCAGTAATAACGACCGTCATTCATGAAAATAATAGCTAGTTCCTATTAAGCGTTAATGTGCCAGCTCCGTGTAAGGCAATTGCATGCGTCCTGCCTTAACTTCACAGCGGCCGGCGGGGTGGGCTTCACGTCCCATTTTACAGACGAGAAAGCTGAGGCGGGAAACAGCAGGAGAATCTTCTCCACATCAGCCTCCCCCCCCCGCCCCCCGTCATCCCGATGCAGCCCACCCTCCCCCGACCGACAGAGCCTGGTGAAACGGTCTGGGATTTCGGTTCTCGGTTGTTACGTGATTTTTTTTTTTTACATCACGCTGTCATCGTTGGAGCCAATAGGAGTTTGGTGTCGCCCCAAAAGTAGGGGGGAGGGAGAGGAATAAGGACAGCGGAGACGGGGAGGTGGCACTTTCCTTCTGTTCCACCTCAGAGGGCAGCGAAGAACCACAGGCCATTGAGACGTCATGGTTTCATGAAAAGCATGTTTTAGAAAGACAGAGAATGCCCCGAGGAGGCACATGGTCTCGGCACTGTAACTATCACAAAAAGGCCACACGCACACGCACACACACACACACACACACACGCACACACACACACACACACACACACAAAGAAGAAGGCCCGGAAGGGCATCAAGGGCCCAGAGGCGGGAATGTCTGTCTTACGCGTGGGCCGTGTGGGTGGTTCCCAAGGCATTCCCCGGTCATTCCGAGCGACACCGGGCTGCTGTATGACCGCCCAGTGCGCATGTGCGCACCCAGAATTCTACCGCCGCTGGGGGGTTCTTTGGGTGGTCTCTAGGCTGAGCCCCTGTTGCTTTGTTCCCCCGGTGGCTAACAAGACCTCCGTCTCAAGAACCCTTTCTAAACGATCGCGTGGAGCCTTTCTTTGTATCGACAGCTGTTCAGATTCGATGCTGTTTCCTTCTCATCGTCGCTGATTCTCACAGGCTGCACGTCCCTTTTCTGAAATCCCTCCTTCTGAGGCATTTCATTCTCATTTGGCCGGAGTGTTTCACGAGCAGGATCCGCTTCAGAAACAGCAGGTTTCTGTACACGGTGCTTGACTCGCTCCCGCAGGAAAGACAGAACTTTGGGACTAATTCCTTTCACCCGCGGTGGGTGGTTCTCCTGTCTTCTGCCACAGAGTCTTCTGGAGACCAGCCCACGCCAGCTGGACACACACTGAAACATTGTTTTTCTCTGGATCCTCAGAATTCTCAAGTGCCCTTTAAAATAATCCCACCCAGCGTCGGGGGAGCGTTTTCGAACCCACGTCTTCAGCTCAAGGAAAACGTCTCGTCTCTTTGATTGATGCTTCATCTCCCCCATTTCCGCCCTCCCTTCCCCGAGCCCGTGACAGGAAAAAAGATCTGATTCCTCTTCGTCATAAATAGAAAGTTCCCACCTCTTTGCCTCTGCCCCGGGCTCGCAAGTCTCCCCTGAATTACACGGAGCCGAGTTCACGGCATTGGATCTTAGCTCTGTCCCCTCTGCCATTTACTGCCCTGAGCATTTCTTTCGTTCTCAGAAATTATGTTTTCTATCTCCAAGAATTCTTTCTTGAGCTCTAATTGCTCCCTTTTTTTTAACCAAAAAAAAAAGTTCTTATTTCCTTAATTTAGTAGCTTCTGAAGTTTTCCTGAGGGGAAAAAAATGCTAGGACTCTATATTAAGTTCCCCACTGCCCGCCTGGCTCAGGGGGGCTCCATAAGCTGCCGGGTCTCCTCAAGAGTCTGAGACCCGCTCCTTGTCTGCACATGTTTGTAGGTAAAAGCCGAGGCTGATGAATTTGGTAGCGAGTGTGGGCTCTCTCTGCAACCAGTTTAGTGGGGGTCTTTGGGAGAGAGTCGAGAGTGGAATTGGGGGGCGGGGTCAGCCGACATGCTTAACCCTGGGGCTGGTGCACAGGGCTAAGAACCAGCCGGCTGGGGGTGGCCGCCCTTTAGAGCCAGGTGGGGGGGCGGCTGCCACGGGCCTTGGTGTGCAGGCCAACGCTGCAGGTCACTGTGCGTGCTGCTCTGGAGGGGCTCCCTGCGCATTTTCGTGTGTGCTTGGGCCCAGGACTGCAGGCTTGCCCACGCATACCCCCAGTCTCTCTGTGAGGGGTCAAAGAGAAGGCGGGAGAAGCCCACACAGGGGTCAGCAAGCCGGGGCGTTCCACTGATGCCCAGAGCCCTCCTCCCACCTTCTTTATGGTGGCCTCCTAAGGGATGTGCACGTGGGTTCCAGGTCCCGGCTACCCACTGAGGGCCCTGCTGGACCAGACGTAGCAGGCCGCCCATGGCGGGCAACAAAAGGTCAAAGGCCATGGCTGGCTGCTCTACGTACAGACAGGGCCCTGCTGCATTATCTGCCCCGTGAGGTCCCTTGCTTCCCCGCCCCCTCCCCGAACCCCACCAGGAAGATCCACTAGGAGCCTCTGCACCCTGAGCTCAGGTGGGGTTCTGTGCCCCGAGCTTGACAGGGGGTTGGTTTTGGGGACTCACACTGCTTCTTTCTCCGGGGGGGATGAAACGGGTCTGACTGAAACTGGACCAGCCAGCGCTCTGAACCCCCATGGAGCACAGGAATTCCGGGGGAGGGGCTGTGCCAGCGCAGCTTCCCAGGGGCCCCCACGGCCGGCGACTTGCATTTCCTCCTGCCCTTTCGTCCTCATATTTTTCCTTCCCTCCTTCTCTCCTTCGCTCTTTTGCTATTTTCCCCCAACAGACTCATAAACCCACACAAAGCACAGTCCATTCTCCAAATGGCCCCTGTCAAATCGGACGCCCTTGCTCGCTGCAATCCACCCTCCTGCAGGCTTCAGCCAGGAAAGGGAAGCAAGAAGCCTCTCAGGCGGCGACCAGAATAAACGCAGCACTTTAAAGAAGACGCCCATGCAGCCAGACGAGCCCGCCCGCGGCCAGCAACCCACTTCGGATGTCCACGCTGCCTGCGCTGGCACTAATGTGGATGACGAGGATGATGCAGACTCCAGAAGGGGGATCAATATGGAAACCTGACCGATGACTCTCAGTGTCTGGGATGAGAAGTGGGAGCTGTTTGTGCGGTTACGTTCGGTCCAAGCCCCGGAACTGAGCAGGGAGAGTGGCACCCCCAAACCCCAGATGCACTCAGCTGAGGGGCAGGCCTCACACCCACTCCCACCACTAGGCAAGCATCACCTCTGTTCCTCGGTTTCTGTCTGAAAAGTGGGCACACTGACGGCCATTATTAGGATTACGTATTTCACTGAGAACACTGCCTGTCACATCCCCCACCGACCCATATTGTTTTGAAATGAGATTCATTTCATTCACAAACATTGTAGCATGTGTCTCCACTAGATACAAACTCTTAAGTGTGTACACGTGTGCGTGCACACACACACACACAAAGATACCATTATTACATTTAAAATCATTAAGGATAATTCCATAACATCATCTAACCAGAGTTCAAATTTCTCTCGTTGCCCCGTAACTAACTTTTTCATTTTCTTCAGCTCAGACTCCAAATAAGGGTCTCTATGCTGCGATCGATTGATAAGGGTCTTGGAACTCAGGAGATCTGGAACAGGGGTTGGCAAACTTTGGCAATAAAAGGGTAGACAGTAAATAATTTAGGTTTAGAGAGACATGAGGTCTCCGTTCCAACTACTTAAACAAATGGGTATGGCTGCGTTTCAATAAAGCTATATTCACATAATAGGCGTCATGCCAGGTTCGGCCCCCAGGACGCGGCTGCCAGCCCTGGCGTGGTGCGGAGGCTTCAGCAGACTCACGTGGACGTCCATCTTCACGCTGGGCCATCTCTCTCCTTTCGTGTGTGATATCGTCAGCCCTGTCCGTGTGCTCGATGCCCAGATCCCCTCACTCGCTGCGGGGTGTGACTGGAAATATTCTAATTGCATCTTGCGTTCTTCGTGTATTAGCTGCAGTAATTCTATAAAGAGAAAGTTCCCCTCATCAATTATTTGGTCACACGGAGGGATAGTTTGCACGAGAAAGTCAAGAGAATAAATGCTCGGTGCTTTTCCTTTCTCTGACCGTTTTTAAAAATGAGTTGGGTTCCTTAACGTTCTTCAAAGGTAATTAATGCCCCTTTGAAAGGAACGTAATGAGCGAATAGGTTTAAGCATAACTGAGGTCTTTGAGCGATCGCGGTCACTGCTTTTAATGCCGCTTAAACCATCCCAGCTCTGCCCCAGTTCTGGATCTCAGGCCCTGGGGGTATACCCGCTTTCCTGCACCAAGAGCTGTTCCAGGCTCCCCGGGTAGAGCGTCTGCCCCAGGCCCGTGAGGCTCCTTCTCCAAGAGCCCCGGCTCAGAGGGGTGTGGGGTTTAGAAACCCTAATTTGGGCAGGAGAGATGCTCGTGGTTTCTAGGCCTTTTAGTTAACGCAGCAGGGAAGAGACTTTTAAACATGAAAGACCTCACTCAGCAATACTCCCTGAGGTTTCTAAATCAAGTCGGGATCCCGAGGACACCCAGCCTCTTCATCCCAACACCTGCGTCTCGTCTCTCCCAGGCTCCAATTCCTGTTTTCCCTGGGGAGCTTTTAAACCTAGCAATTCTGGAGCCTCCCCAGACCCGCGGAAGAGGGGGCCTCTAGGGAAAGGGGCAGGCACATCCCCAGGGTGATTCCGATGCAGAAGGAGGAGGTTGAGATGAGAAATGCAGGCAGCACTTTCTAGAAGTGTGGACTTTAAGGGGAGGGAGATATGGGCCGATAACCCGCGGAAGGCACGACCACGACGGGTTAAAAAAGAGAGAGAAGCAGGAGCTGGAAGCACTTTAAGTCCCGGAGAAGGAGCCAGGAGGCAGGTGGGAAATGGGGCTGCAGCGGGGTTGATGGGCCTC
>NW_006439713.1:1568158-1571267 GCF_000325575.1 Pteropus alecto | reverse complement strand
TCTTCCTCCCAACACCTGCGTCTCGTCTCTCCCAGGCTCCAATTCCTGTTTTCCCTGGGGTGCTTTTAAACCTAGCAATTCTGGAGCCTCCCCAGACCCGCGGAAGAGGGGGCCTCTAGGGAAAGGGGCAGGCACATCCCCAGGGTGATTCCGATGCAGAAGGAGGAGGTTGAGATGAGAAATGCAGGCAGCACTTTCTAGAAGTGTGGACTTTAAGGGGAGGGAGATATGGGCCAATAACCCGCGGAAGGCAGGACCACGACGGGTTAAAAAAGAGGGAGAAGCAGGAGCTGGAAGCACGTCTTTAAGTCCCGGAGAAGGAGCCAGGAGGCAGGTGGGAAATGGGGCTGCAGCGGGGTTGATGGGCCTCCGCTGGGCTGCAGCGAGGGGGGTGCCCCTTGATCTAGTCCGTGGGGGTTGAAAACAATACTTCTTTCCCCACCTTCTAAGTTCTGCTAGCTGGTCTAATAATCAAATTACCAGAGACAGATCAAGAGGAGAAAACCGAATGTTAATACACGGGCATGGGGAATTCGCGTAAGCATAAACTTCCCAAGACAGTGCAGCAGCGTATAATATCTACGACGTTATATAGATGACATTTTTTGAACAAAGGAGAGAAGACGTGGGTGGGGAAAGGGGTCTGAGCCTTCAGAAGCGAGAATGGGCCATTTACAGCACCAGGCGGGGACATTCTCGCCCAGCAACGCAGAAACAGTGGGACATGGAGCGCCGGTGTGGGGGTGTGGGGGTGCCCACAGGCTCTTCCTGTCTAAAGCTAAAGTGATTCGCTAAGGTCTCCTTCCTGGAGCAGGTTTTTCTCGCAGAATCTCCTGGGCAGGAAAGAGGGGAGGGTCAGAGGCTCTTACTGAGTCTTTTGTTTCTTAAAAACCAGCTTAAAAACCAATAGCCCTAAAGGGCACAGTTTTTGAGAAGTGGGTGGCCAAACTTGGGCTCCTCTCCTCTGCAAACTGAAGCGTCAGCGTTTTTTTTGGTTTGTTTTCTTTTGTTTTTGCTTTTGTCTCACAGTTATTGCCATAACGCCCGAGACACAGGAATCACTATACCTTGACGATAAGTTAAGATACGCAGGTAGAAACCAAAGAACCGCTGTACAAAAGAACAGTTCTCCAAGGGGCTCTTCGCGGAAAACCATCTTCATGATAATACCCTTTCCATGCTCATTCTCCCCGGCCTGTTGGAGAGAACTTTCTAGAGGCTTCCTATCAGACCGAATGCAGAAGCAGATATGAGAATCCAGCTGCCTTGTATTAAGCCAGATAGAGATTTGCAAAAATGTGAAAGGACGTCATTCTTCTCAGTAACTTTTGGGAAAAACACAGTTTTCATTAAAATGTGATTTATGTTGCTGTGTAACGGGTTCATCGCTTTTCTTTTTTTAATGAATTGTTACATAGTGTTAAAATTTCTGTTTTATTTCCTAACACATGGTAACTATTAATAGCTGCAATCCACCTAAACAAAGGCTCTTTGGGGTCCTCGACTCCACCTAAATAAAGGCTCTTTGGGGTCCTCAACTCCACCTAAACAAAGGCTCTTTGGGGTCCTCGACTTTTGAGTATAAACGGGTCCCGGGAACACAAGTCTGAGAACTGCTGGTGTCACAGGAAGTCAGAGCTGGCAGTCGGAGCCAGTGAACACCAGCAGACACAGTGAGGACAGTGTCTCAGGCCACGCGCCATGGACCTCTGGGAGAAAACCCTGGCTGGTTCCTTGGGCTGGAGGTGAGACCCCTCCTCACCTTCCGGAATGTGCTGGATGCCGAGCGCGCACCTCGCAAGGGGGGCCGGCCCATGTCACCGCAGGTGGGCTTAGGTCTCCCAGAGTGAACCAAGGGAGTGTGTGGCTGAAAGCGGGCACTGGCAGAGGCAGGAGCGGGGGAGGGGGCGCAGGGGGGAGGGAGAATGGAGGAGGGGGGCTATGGGTGCAGTGAGGGAAGATGGGCCAGTCTGAAGAGCATGTGGGGTGCCATCCGGGAGCGAGGGGTTCACCTTCTCTCCCTCTCCCCTGCATTGCCTGCCAAGACTATGGGGCGTGGCCTCTTTCTCAGAGAAGCGCCTCGAGGCTGATAGGAAGGAAATCAGGTGTCCCATGGGAAGACAGCCACACACGATTGCCATGAAAACACCTGGACAGTCAAATTGTTTCCCAGATCCGGCCAGCGCCAGAGCAGGAACCCGAGTAGGAATCAACCCCGAGACATGCAGAAAGATGGAGCCGACCCAGGGCCGGCCATCAGGAGCTGCCTGTCAAGTCATTTCAGCGTGCCTCATTTTCTGATGAGACAGCGCTGCCATCCATTAAAACTACACAGGTTCCTCTGTGACTAGATCGTCATGCAGCAGCTTCCCCGCAAACCCAGCCCACCCTCTTCAAGAAAAACCTCCCACAGACTCACACTAGATGGAGCCAGGAGTTTCATGAAGGACAAACCTTAATTAGACTTGGTTTTCTAAAATTTCCCTTGTGGTTTTTAATTATTAGAGAAAGCAAACGTCTCCGACGTTGAACTCATCGGTCTCGTAGTTTCTTTGTCCATGTCCTTAACACATTCCACTGCTTTTGAGAAGGTTACGTTCTTCCTAGCGCTGTCTGGATGGTTTTTTGGACCCAAGACTGGACACTGAGGCGGATAAATAATTTTTTTTTTTTTCAGTTACACTTTCTCTACAACCTTGGTCTTGAAACGTGAATATAGGAGCCCACGGCTCTGGAGTAACTATGCAGATTTATGGGTAATCTCCATCTAGGTGCTCTCAAGGGACCCAACGAGGCCTTTCTCTGTGTGACCGGGAGGGGGGCTGTTAAATTCGGCATACAGTTTGGGGAAAATGTGATTTATTGTGAAAGTCACCTAAAAATCAATACAGCTGACGCTCTCTGACATAAGGGATAAAAATCAAATCTCAAGCAGAAGTAGCTGGAAATTACAGTGAGGCGCGAACAGCCTCCCTCCTGTTTGAAGATAGGGAGTTTTTTGCTTTTTTTTTTTTGAGACAGCCAACAATTCAGCTGGAGGAGGTAGAAAGGTGCTTCTACTCCTTGTTTCAGTGAAAATCGATGGACTTAGCTTGTGTCATGATCCTCC
>NW_006439713.1:1565494-1566596 GCF_000325575.1 Pteropus alecto | reverse complement strand
GGTGGCTGGGGGGCGCGGGGCGGCTGCCGCCCTGCCTGGGGGCCAGCTCGGGGGGGTGGGGGTGCACATGCTTCACAACTTGTTTGCTCCCCGCTCCGTGCGGCGGGGCGGCGACGGGGGACCTGTAACTTGCCTCTCGGGGGCTTTCCGTGTGACGGGAGACGCCTCCTTCCGGAGACGGTGCGCTGGGCCGGGGGCGCGCGCTCTTCTTCCCGGGGAGTCACCTGGTGTTACGGTTCTCCCTTCGCCCCCTCCCCGCCCCCCTGCTGTCTCACGGCTGGGCGGGCTGGTGGCCTGCCTCCCGGGACGCAGCTCAGCCCACGGCAGGCGGGTCCGAGGGCGAGCCGCCCGGGGAGGGAGCTGCTTTCCTCTCGGGATGGAGCTAGTCGGCTCGCTGCTGGCCGGTCCAGCTGCCGGTCCCTCCGCACCGAGTGAAATGTCTGAACACGTGTGTGCGTGAAACTATTCAGTGCGGTAAAGCCGCTGCCAGGACAGACAGGCTGAGCGAGGCTCCTGGGCACTGAGGGGTCCCCCAGGGCAAAATAAAATCAGACCGTTTTCTTGTTCTCTTATTATGATTTTCATTTATTAGCACTTTTTTTTTTTTTTTTTTGGAAGGGAGAAACAAATGTCCCCAGGCTCAATAATCTTAAGAAAAACAAAATCCCAGAAGTCGGTCTGGCCCACCGCCTCCCTCTTTCCAAACTCCCTGATCTCGGTGAGATCTGCGGTCAGGTTTCCCTTATCAGCTGAATATACTGTCTGCAGATACTTTATTTTTACATTGTCATTTGGGTTTTAATTCAGCTCTGGTTCCCCCATAAATAGAACAGACTCATGACTTTGGTGTAATTCTAATTAAATTATTCAAGACTTTCTTAAGAGGAAAGACATGCCATGCTAATTTTTTTTTTTTTAAAAAAGAAACTCTACTGAATAACTTCTATACTAGTTTAATTAGTTAAAAAAAAAAAACATCAAAAATGTATTGTGCTCAGAACTTTGATTCTAACAGCTTTCCATCTCTGTGTTGTCTCTGCCATCTCCAGGATGGGTGGTGGATGGTGGCTGGAGGCCAGTGGGGGTTGGGGGGAGGGGGCTG
>NW_006439713.1:1552098-1565474 GCF_000325575.1 Pteropus alecto | reverse complement strand
GCTGGAGGCCAGTGCTGGGGGGGGCGGGGAGAGTCAGCTGAGGAGGCTTAACTGGACCACAGGATGTTGAGGCTACTGAAAGCCACCACGTGGGAACACGTGCTGCTGGTGAGAACCTCATGTGTTTTCCCTTTCACAAGATTTCACGAGATACTGAGGATGAACGTCTTTTGTGGCCTAAGGAACACGCCCTAGATGTGATGAAGGAAAGCTCTCCTTCCCTTTGGAGTGGGAGGGACTAGTCTACAAAAGCAAAGTGCATTCGGGCTGCCGAGCAGGAAGGAGTTCTGATGCCGAAGAGAGGGAGGGAAAAAAGCCTAAAGGACTAGAAAATCTTTCTCTCGTGCTCGCAAAAACAAACCCAAAACGCCTTTCATAAATAATAGCTTGTCTTTATTAATTAATTCAGTGACCTTTACTTTAAAACGAGGAGTTTAATTAACAGGACTGTACTGAGTACCCAATGCTTGTATCTTTACCTTGGCAAAAGAAGTAGATCATTCAAGGTTATTTCTCAGTTAAACATTCTCGTATTTCCAGGAGGGAAGGCTGTTGGTAACCATCCAGATTTAATTTTCACATTTGACAGGAAATGAAATATTCTGTCTCCTTCTTGGCCTGATTTAGTAATAAGCTGCTTTATAGCAGAACCGTGTTTGTGTACGATCCCTCTGAATGCCTACTGCAAACTCTCCGGTGTTAGTGACAGGACATCCGCCTTCGTTTCTTCCCCGTCACCCTGTAAAATGTCCCTGACCACCAGTAGGGTGTTTGCAGCGGGCCCCGGGGGCTGCCAGCCTTGGGGTGACTTCTGAACCAAGAGTGAGTTTCTCTTCCCAGTTCATGGCCAAGAGTCATGCATTAATTCTCTGATCATCCTCCGAAGCCAAAACAAAAACTTGCTTAGGTGGACAGAAAAAGTGGAACTGTGAATTCAAGCAATAAATAACCGAGAATTTTCTGAGAATTCAGTAATGGTCACAGATCGGGGGCTCCCCTTCTGGCAAGCTCTGTCCCTGGGGGTCTTCGCAAGTACCTCATCTTATACCCATTTAGGGGATGGGTATAAGATGAAGCTTGGAGAGGTTGAAGGACTTGCCCAAGGCAACAGGACATGAAAGAGAAAGAGCCAGAAACTGAACCCAGGCAGCTGGACTGGAGAAGCCGGGATCTGAAGCACCCAGAGATACCTGCTCCTCCCCCTCCGTGCCTCCTGGCCTCTCTCCTTCAGGCCTCACCCAACCCTTTCCAGCCAGAGGTCCCCGACCTTACCTCAAGGTGTTAGCGACTTGATGGGTGACCACAGCCAGATTGTCCCTCCCATCACCCCCACATCTCGTTCGGGGCATGGAGAGGAAGAGAGAAAGTTCCACAGAAACCAGAGCTCCGTTCTCCACGGGAAAGCCAGTCGTCAGATGTGTGCTCCTTCCCCGAGCGCTTTAATCAAGGACCAGGGTCCCTCGCTCTGCCTGCCACTGTTCACGGCATCACAGGCACCCGGCCCGAAGCTGGGCGAGAGCAGGACCACGTTGGCATGGAGATGAGGCCTGGGCGTCTCGTACCATTATGCCTCTACTTTCTCACAGTATAGAACCAGCATCTGCTTGAACCTTGCAATTCGCTCTTCTTAATAATAATAATGGTGTTCTAAAGTGATTCTAATTACAGTAATTTCCATTATAAAAAAAGACTTTTGTGCTAACACAATAAATCCGACTGAAGATGCTAAAGGTCTGGGCCTATATACCCTGTAATGGCTTCAGAAAGGTTCGGGTGGTTTCTGTTGAAAGAGTTTCTGTCATCTCCGCGAATATGGATAAAACAACCAAATGACTTTCATATTTAAACATTCGAATGTAAAACAACCGAGGGACTCCCCTGTTAATCACGGTGCATTAGCTCGATTATCACTTGTTAGTACCCGATTTTTTGGAAGCCTTTGGCTTGAAAACAGGAGCGAAGCCTGTGCAATTTGAAACTTTGTCTTTGTCAGCCATCAGTGTCCCCAGATCACATCAAGCTCACTGCTGGCGAGGCTGAAAAAGAAAGGGGCTAGCCAGAAGATGCCGGATGCAGCACACCAGACGTGAACCGTTAAGCACGCTGAAAAAGATTTCTGGCTCTAAAAGAATAAGAAAGTCGAAGCCGGCTTGAGAGAAAGAATCCGACATCAGAGGCCCCGTTGGGGGGACGGCGAAAGGTCACCGCAAGACATCCACTCAGAACGGCTTGGAGCGACAGAGCCCGAGAAGTTCCTAGCACCGTGGTATTCCTAGCTCACCTTTATGTCAGAGGTTTTGGGTGTCGGGCGCCACGCTCAGAGTTTTGCGCAGATCCCCTCATGTAATCCTCACGACAGCCCTGTGAAATGCGTGCGATTATGTGACTTAATTCTCAGCGGGGGAAACTGCTCACTCAGGCCACGGTGTCAAAGGCCACACGGGTGAGTGGCAGAGCTGGCCTGGCCATCAGGCCCGCCCCATTCCACAGGCTGAGCCCTGCGCCTCTGCCCAGTGGGCGCACGTGGGCTTTTTGACGTACCCGCCTTCGTTAGTCTGTGGGTGGCGTGGGTGTGGTCGGGAGCATCCCGACTGCTTGCGGGGTCCTGGGTGCTGGTCGCACTACGCACGTGACCACGGTCGGGGGCTTTTTTTTCTCATCAGTTGATGACCCTCAAGCTCTTAGTTTCCTGGGGCTGCTGTAATAAGTCGCTACAAACCAGGTGACTTAAAACAGCCAGACATCCTTGTCCCACAGTTCTGGAGGCCAGAAGTCCCACAGCAAGGTGCGGCCAGGGCCTCGCTCCCGCTGGGGCTCCAGGAGGGGGTCCTGCCGGCCTCCAGCTCCCGGTGCCACCAGCAGTGGGTGGTGTTCTTCGGCTCTGAGCTGCCTCTCTCAACCTCTGCCTCCATCTTCACGTGACTTTCTCCGGCCACGTGCGTCGCTGTCCAAATTTACTTCTTCTTACGAGGACACTAGTCCCTGGATTAGGCTCCCCCCCGATCCAGTCTGGCCTCGTCTTAGCTTGATTACCTCTGCAAAGACAGGTACTGGGGTTTAGGATTTCAGCATGTCTTTTGGGGGGACGCCGTTTAATGCACAACAAGTTCATTCTAAGCTTATCGTTCTGTAGATATTTTTTTTAATTCTATCTCATCTTTTAATTGGCAATAGTTTTAATTTGGAATTCAGATATAATTTTCGTTAAAGGCAGTAGCAAACGGTGGTTTTGGTGTTGTGTTGACATGGAATATGTGACAAGATCGTGCCGTAGGGCAGCGGTCCCCAACCCCTGGGGCTGTGGACTGGGACCAATACTGGTCCGTGGCCTGTTAGGAACCGGGCCACACAGCAGGAGGTGAGCAGCTGGCGAGTGAATGGAGCTTCAGCTGTATCTGCAGCCGCTCCCCAGCGCTGGCATCACCGCCTCAGCTCTGCCTGGGATCGTCGGGCGTTAGATGCTCATAGGAGCTCTGGTCCCTGGTGCCACAAGGTCGGGGACCGCTGCCCTAGGGGACAGGGTGGTGGACAGAGAAGGGGAGGGTTTCAGATTCTTTCCTGGATTTCTGTTGTCAGTTTCCTCGATGCAGAGCAATCACTTACGCGTTTAAAACATCCCTTGTCGTATCGCGTGGATTCTAGAATTGCTAGACCTCCTGTGCGACGTGGGAAAAGCACCGTGCAGAAGCCCAGACCGCTGGCGTTTGCAGACCAGTGACTGACAGTCGGGCTGGACCCGCAGACAGGGGAGGCGCGAGCGCTCGCACTTCTTGTTCGAGAGGCTTCGTAAGGCGTCCGTGACCCGTTTGCCTCAGACACGTCGACATGAAATAGGAGCCTTTTCTTCCCGAGCATTCCTCCTGCCACACCCAGCCCCGTCTTGCCTCCTGTCTGATTTCCTCCGGGCTTCCTGTTTTCACCTAGAACGATTGCTGACCGGCCCCCCTCCCCCCACCGAGCTAAAACCGAAAGGGACGGGTCCGGGTGAGCGGCTGCGTTCGCGATTTCTCGTCTGCGGCCGTCCGCCGCTGTGCTGGACGCGAGGAGACCGGCTTCGCGTTGCCGTTTCCCGTCCCCGTGCTGTCCGGCGGTGCGCCTGGGGATGTATTGTGTATCTCAGACACTGAATGGAGCAGGTCAAGCCCTTGGCCCCTGGATTCAGGGTCCCCTAGGTGAGGGTGGGGTTGGTGGCTCTGACTTGTCCCAGCCCCGTGCAGAGCGCAGCAGGGTAGGTGGTGGGTCCTGGGGGATGGTGGTGACCAGACGCCCTCCCTTCCACCTGCGAGCTCCTTTCACAGCGAACAGTGGGCCTTCTGCCCGCACTTGGCGCCACCACCATCTGTCACAGATTCCTCTTCACGCTCACTCTGTTCTGCTCACCCAGCCTGGACTGGATGTTGATATTGGGGATCACTGAATATTAGTGACAACGGATACCCCCTAGAGAACAGGACGCACCTGCGAGGCAGGCACGGGGCCCGCCTCGGCCTCGGCCCCGACGCCGTCACGCGGGATGCGCGTTGGGACGCCCGTCCCTTTCTGGGCTGGTGTCCCGGGCTGTGGAGAACGTGCGTGGGGCACCGTCGGATGTCCTGTCACTTCACCCCGCCTTCGTCCCCTCCTGGCCCACAGGGACCAGTTGTTTCGCCTCTTGCTGCTCAATTTAAAAAAGCATACTTTTTTGCTCCTGGAACTCTCAAAGAGGAAAAAAATACTCTTGTGGCGCTGACATACCCACATTAAGGAAACAAAACTAGTAGGTTTGTTTTTGAGTCGATGCCTACTTAATCCAACACAGGTCTCGGGTGGATGTTTGGGGTTTTTATTACATCACATACCTGCACCTAGAAATACACGCTCTTGACGCTGCCATTCTGGGAGGATGAAAGGGACCGTCTGCAGAGTGGAGTGGGCGACGCCAGGGGCCAGCAGCGTCCCTCCAGGGGTTTGCAGAGGGCAGGCGGAAGCCTCTCCTTCCGTTTCACACTAGACGGAGGGTGGCAGAGGGGGACAGTTTATTCCTGGCCTCCCGAGGACAGCCCCGCTCCCGCTGCACAGCTCCAGCCCCTCCCAAACCTGGCAGGAAAATGGCCTGACTTGGCAGCGGTCTGTCAGCCCTGCAGAGCCCCTGCCGAAAGCCAAAGGAAACAGCCCGCAAAGCAGCCCCCTCACGAGGGGGTGCCGTGGGGAGAAAGGTGGAGCGGGCTGAGTCAGAAACTTCCTGGGAGCAGAGAGGGTGGAACATTCTGCCCTGACCCCTGGGCCTGGTGTGGATATGTTGCTGGAACAGAAGCTGCTGCTTAGGGGAGGTGGGGGCACCCGGTGGGGCACCCAGAGCCCTTCCCAGTACACCAGCTGCTTCTGGAGAAATTCACATGCTTTTTCCAATCGGACAAGCCACTGGGGAGCAGGCAGACCTGTGCGGTTTGCGCAGACATTTGGGAACGAGGTGTTGGGATGCCGCCCCCAGGTGTGCTGCTCAGTGCTGGGAGCAAGTGCTTCCGAGAGCCTCAGTGACCGAGGCTGTAAATTAGGTGACTTGGCCAGGGGGCCCACGGTCCCTTCAACAAGCCCTGACAGTCCGTAATTATAATTAACCCGTTTTATTTGTGAGAAAACCGCAGAATCCGGTTTGTGCTCGGGGAGAGGGGGGGAGCGGACGCTGCTGGCTCCCAGGCCCCAAGGGGCTCCCCCAAACCCTGTAGGAAGAGCTCAGAGCGCCTTACGGAGCCGCTTAAAAGCACAGATTCGCAGGACCTCATCCTGACTTACCAGGTGAGACCGGCTGCACTGGGGCCTCGGAAGCTGCATTCGTCCCCCCGCAGAGGCCAGACCCTCCTCTGCCCGAGGTTCTCTGTGCAGAGTGCATGTGCTCCCCATCTTCCTCCACGCAGCCGTTTGGTTCGATGTTTCTCTGCCCTTCGAACGTCTCTGCGTGGAGGAGATTGTGTTCTCGAAGCTTCCGCGTGCTGGCAAGTTGACGACGTGAGGGCCTGCGTCTGCTGGTGGGAGATCACCCCCAAGAGCCATGCTGCTCAAAGTCTCTGTGCCGACGGTGTCCTTTTAAATGTCCAGTCCGTCACGGAGCAATAATTCGTAAATCAATAAACATGAGCCGGTAGGAAAACAAGATGAAAAAATTTAAAAGACACGTGAACAAAGCGCCAGTTAAATTATTGGGTTGGGCAGACATCTGGTTTCTCTGCTGTGGGATCTCAAAGTGTCTGCGGCTTCCTCTTCTGTGGTTACATTGTTGCGGGTCAGGTTAGGTTACCTCGTTGCCAACCTGTAACTGTTGTTTGCAGATTAGTGCCGCAGGAAGCACCCGGGTCTCTAAGGGATGAGAGGCAGGGCAAATTCGAAACTGTTACAAACGGTTCCAGTAACACATTTGATGGGGTAGAGGCCTCCTCCCTCTGATCAGACAGTAGTTACCTTTGCTAAAGCAAGGAAAACACAGGGTAGTGTTGGGTTCTCTGCTTCCCAGCCCTCTCAAGAAGGGGTGGGACAAGGGCTTTACCCCGGGGGTGGCAGATAGGTCTAACTCAGTGATTCTCAACCGGGGAAGGTGTGTCCCCTGGGGAACTTGGCACTCTCCGGAGACAATTTCTGTTGTTACCATTTGGGTGGTTGGTACCACTGGCATCTAGTGGACGGAGCCAAGGGATGCTGATCATCAGCATCCTGCAGTGCACGGGACAGCCTCCTGCCCCCCCTCCACACACACACACACACACACACACACACACACACACACGATTAGATTACCTGCTCCCAAATGTCGACAGTGCCAAGGGTGAGAAAGCCTGCTAACACACCAGCTCGGCTGGCCTGGGAGCAGCTGCCCAGAACAGCGAGGGGAGAGTGTCTGCTAGAAGAGTCTGCCAGGGGAATGACGGGGAGTGGCCGCACACTGACACCTGCTGACCCCTTGTCATCAGATCTTTATGGTCCTGTCTTGTCCAAACATCAGGCCCTTCTTGCCAGATACAGAAAGGCCTCAGGAGAGTTAAAAATCACTTCTAACCGGTGTAATTGGGGACTAAAGAGAAGGAAGAATTTTGAACCAGAGTCAAAGAACGAGCCGCTTCTGCTTCTGCATCCAGCGTGCTCATTAAGCACCTGCAGCATGCCAGGCCCCGTGCGCAGCCCCAGGAGGCAGCAGCCCCCTGGACAAAGATGGTCCCTGCTTTTATAGGACTTATGTGCTCGTAGGGAAGGGAGATGAGAGAATAATAAACAGAATTTTAGGTAAGTGCTATGAAGACAGGGTAACGAGTATGGATTCAGAAACAGAAAGAAAAAAAAAAAGACTGCTTTAGAAGGGCGTTCGAGAAGGCCTCCGTGCTCTGACCAGCGGGAAGAGGGCCCAGCCCTGAGAGGCTGGCGGAGCTGTGTGCCCGGGTGGTGCCGGGCAGGTGAAGACCTCACCTGGGCAGTGCACAGCACGCACGTGTGCCGTGGGGGTGCCCTCTGCACGCCCAGCTTTAGGGGCGGCTCCTCTTTTGTGTACTGAAAATTGTGCTTTGGGGTTAGATTTCATTAGAACGAAGGCCTTACGACAAGTGTGAAAACATTATACTACACTGTGTAAAGGTCGTGCGTGTGTATAGGGAAGAATGAAATATGGTTGGCCAGGAGAGTTTCCGAATTAAAAGGAAAAATGAAACTCAGCGTACCTGGGTGGGCGGGGCGGAGGAGCCCACTTAGACTGCTTTCCAGCAGTGTCTTCGGCCCCCCCAAAAGCAGACTCGAGACAGGGATGTGTGTGGGCAGTTTGGCAGGAAGTTTCAGGAATCATGGGTAGTGGGAGGGCAGAGGGGAAGGGAGGTGTGTGAGATGGGGAAGTTACAGGTGTGGCAGTGGGCTCCATCCCCTTTGGGGTCTCAGAGAGAATTGGAATAGACCGGGCTCGCCCAGCTCCTGTCAGTCCTGGGCTGACCACTGCTGGAGGTGGCGGGGTGGGCTAACTCTTCAGCACGTGTGGTCCTGCAGCCAGAGAAGGCCACCAGGCAGAGTCCCAGGAGTGTGACTCTGAAGGCTTTGGGGTCAGAATCACTGGGTAGGCAACATAGTCTGCCGTGGCCCCTGCGTCCTTGCCTGGAACCGTGGCTGGCACAGGTTAGGCTAACATTTGAGGAATAAAAATAAAAATTAAAAAAAAATGCTCCCCCCCCCCACCACCCATCTGTGTGAGAGCGTCATTTCCGCCCAGGAATCACAAACCAATTTAAAAGCCCTGCCGTGAGACCGTGAGATCGTGCCTAAAGAGATCCAGAATCTAGCTCACGAAAGCAGTGAGTCAGCCTGGGCTGTGCCTCTCTTGCTGTGTGCACTTTGAACTTTTCTCTAGAAGAGGAAGATGTTTTGTGTAGGCACCAAGCAAGAAAAAATGGTTGGGGGTGGGGAGGGAGATGGAGGTTAACAACCACCGCAAAACCTCCCTTGAAGGCTGAGTGCTCTGAGCAGAAGGACTTTCGAAGCCCTTGGATGGGCTGGCGCCTTGCAGGAGGGAGAACACGGCAGAGCCGCGAAGGAACGGCACCCGGTCCCGGATCTCCCAACACGGCTCCCACCCTCCTGCGTGCGTGGACGCCTCGCTTATGTGCTCTAGGACGTCGATTCTTCTGTACACGCAACTCTCAAAAATGCATAAAAATGTCTTCTATGGTTCTCCGATCGGTAAATGTACCTACAGTTTGGCTCGTTAACCCACTGAGACACGGGCAGCTTCTCGGACCCCACCTTCTCGCTCACTGCGCCCGCACAGGTGCCCGGACAGCTGGCCAGGCTGTGGGCCAGGTGCTGGGCTGTTTGTAGAGGGTGGAGTCCCTGTGTGGCCAAGGACGAGGCCGGCCTTCCCTCACGTCTGGGCTGGCCCTTCTCATGGGGCCTGCTCCTGTCTGTCTCTCTGAACACACGCCTCATTGTCCTGGGGTTTTGAACCATGACACTGGCCAGAGAAAATCCCAATGTTTGTGTTCAGGCCCTCGGGAACACGGGGACCCGCCAAACCTTAACTCTGCCATTGCTCCAACCCAGCTTCGCCCTTCGGGGGGCTCCAGTGCTTGGCAGAGCCTGTGCCACATCGGGGCCTCCTCCCCACTCCCCGGGGCTCTTTAGGTCAGCATCACCTCGGGCCGCACCCCGTGGGTGGGTGCAGACACGGAGCCGGAGCCGGCCATTCCCCACCCATCCCTCGGAGGCCTGAGCCATGTTCACGTTGTCTTCTACTTTGATGCCCTGGACCAGCCCAATGCAGCTGTGACTTCCGGTTCTTTGTGTATGGGACATTGAGATCTACGAGATTTCGTATATGTGATGTTCTCAGACCTGGTTTCTGAACTTCCACGGTGACGTCTTAGCGTGGCTTTTTTTTTTTTTTTTTAATGCCGGGCCCTCGGTGAGTCCTTTCAGTTTAGAAGCTCATGACATTCAGTTCTGAGAATTTTCTAGTGAAACGTCTGTGCTCCCGTTTTAGATTTCCTGCTGTCCAGATGTGGGGCCTTCTTAAGCTTCATCTCTCCCGTTTCCCATTTTTTTGTCTTTCGTCCTACGCTCTGTGTTTGTTCCTGCCACGCTAACTTGCGTTTTCAAGAGCGCTTTCTTTTTCTCCGAACGTTCCTTCTTCGTGTTGCACCCGATTCTTGTTTTCGAAGCGGCGTATCTTCTGTTGCTCTGAGGAAATGAATTATGATTGTTTGGAGGACGTTTTCTTTCTGCCTCCCGCCTTTTCTCTGCTGTCTCTGAATTCTTTCTCTTAGGGTGTTTTGATGGCCTCTGCCTCACGTTAGAGATTTTCCTCATATATCCGGTGATTCTTGGCTGTCTGTTCATATTTAAAAGAGAAGCTTTAGAAGGTCCGTGAGAAGTTCAGGGCTGAGCGTGGGCGGGATATACAGCATATGGTCATTATATCTGTGTCTAGTTTTTGAAACATGGCAAGGATGAAGATTCTGCTACCTGACCCAAGGCAGATGTTTTCACCTGGGCGATCAAACCAAGACACCTTCCTGGCTGTCAGCGTTCTCTCCCGCCGGAGGCCTTTCTTTGTCATCTTCCTTTGGGACTGTGGACCTGGGACCTAAATTGAGGTCTCCTGGGGGATTTCAGGAAAATCTTATGTTTTCCTGATACAGGTGGCAAGTGTGGCTGAAATGATCATCTCTCCCTCTTCCTGTCTTGGACGAAAATGCCAGGCCTCGCATGGGGACAGCCAACTCTGACCTTGAGTGGCAGGTCAGGGGAAGCATCAGAGATTTGACACTGGTTTTCCTCGAGCTGTCGATCTCATTAAACTGTCTCTAGAGACTTCCTGATACGGAGAAAAACAAATCTCGACTCGTTTGATCTCCTCGCAATCTGTAGTCTCCTGTTTACTTCCAGCCAAAAACGTTTTAAATGATGCGCCAGCCTAACTTTTTGAGAAAAATCGCTTAATAATTAAAAGAAGTCGTTTAAGGCAGTTTGTTCTTCTTCTTCTTCCCTGGGCATCTCCAGAGAGGAGGACGATGAGTCTAAAAGTCTTTTATTAGTGTCTTTGTTGCTGTTATTGGCCAGGCACGTATTTCCCGTGGGCAGATACGGACGCGGTCACAGAGATCTCAGCCTTGGCCACCACAGAAGGAGCCCCACGTGACAGGACCGCCACAGGGGGCGCATGGGGGGGGGTGCAGAACAGGCATACGTGAACTGAGGCGCCTGGGCTAAATCTGCCTGTTTCTGTAAACTGAGTTTTATTTGAACACGGCCGTACCGATTTGTCTCCATGTCATCTGTCACCACTTCTCCGTGACAAGTCAGTTGAACAGATGAGACAGATACTGTACGATGGCCAAAGTCTGCCTTATTCACTACCTCGCCCTCCACAGAAAACATTTGCTCACGTCTGGCTTAGAGTGTCAGGTACAAGAGAACAAGCAGGGAGCCTAAGGGGCCAGTGGCCGGCGGGGGTTTCGCACATCTGGAAGCTGCACGTGGGGTCATCCGTGGTGGGTTTGGGGAGCCCACCGCGCACCCCACAAGGGGACGTTTGAGCGTGTCACCATCAGCCACACCCAGAATATGCCAACCGTGAAGTCCAATGAGAGTGCCTTTCCCCTAACTCCCCCTTTCCTCCTGTTCCTGTCCTGAAGAAATCAGGGGTGGTGTCGTGAGCGGGTGGGTGGGGACAGAGAAATGAATGCGCCCCTTCCCCACTGTACATCTCTGTGTCTAAGACAGGCCCGTGATGTTGGATGCTGGATAACAGCGTTGACATTAGATGGGACTGGACTAAAAATATCGAAAAATAAACGTATCCCCACAGAGCTATCGGGAAAACATAGGCTTCGCCCAAGACTTCATTCAAGGATGGGGAAGAACAATTTGCAGAGCTTGTTTAAAGCAAATGTTCTATTAAAATACTTTTGTCGTCTCAGAAATCCTAAGGAGGGAAGGTTGGAAATATCCAGCCAAATACCACATGCATTTATCCTTTGATGCAGAAATCCACTTCGAGGAGTTTGCACAAAAGTCAGCTTGGGAAGGACAGCTGAGAAGCACTTCTCGAGTCTGTTTATTGTCACATTACTTGACCTGTAATAGCAAACGATTGCAACCAATGGAACGTTCATCGAAAGGAGACTGACAGACACCCGCGCCACGGATGCAGCTGTAAGGACCAGGGACCGTCACGAAACTTCAGGGGAGGGCAGCCAGGTGGGTGAAGAGCGCGCAGTGTGCCGCTGTTCGCCTGAGAAAGCGGATGCACTCATGCAGGGGGCTCTCGATGCTGTTTGGGACAAAGGTCGCCGAAGTCGGGGCGACTTCTGCAGCTCAGCGAGCACAGACGCCCTCTGCTCCCGCACATGTCCCCTCGCTCACAGCCCGTGGCATCAGCTTGTGGCCATCGGCACTTGGTCGGGCTGGTTCGTTTTAAAACGCGAGACCTCTAGGGATGAGCTGCATGCCTTTATTTTCCAGAAAGCCACCATCCCAGAGTCGCTGACTTTTATGGTGATTACAAGCGGCTGGCAGAAGTCTGCTACTTAGTAGCTATTGGAAAAAATAACAAACGCAGTTAAAACACGTCCCTTTGAAGTGGTACTTTAATACCGAGTTAGAAACTGTTTTTCAAAAGGAAATCCTGCTGTGGAGAGAGTCTTTTTTGGAAGATGCTGTGTTTAAATGTTTCCATCATGATTCGCCTTTTCCACTACTGAGGACTATAGAGGTTTGCTGTCTACCAAAACACTGCTGACCCTTAACCTGGAACAACTTATCAGCCATGTAAAAATCTTTCAAAGAATCTCACTAGTTTAAGGGGGGGGAAAAAAACAATAAACTAGGGATCAGTCGTACCTTCTGGTTAGTTTGCTATGCAGCCGATCAATATTAGGGAAGATGAGGGTTTATCATTTACTGTCTCCATTTCACAGATGAGCAAACGGAGACACTGCCGGCCCCATCACCGAGGCCACACGGTCAGTGAGGGCAGAGTCAGGGTGGGCGGCTTCCAGACCGTGCACACGGGACCACTCGCTAAGCTGCCTCCTGGCGCCTGCGTCATAAATCTGTACACATCGGGGCTTGAGCACTCGCCATGTTTTTCTTGCCGGGGCAGATGTTCCGAGTCGCCGGTCTGAAGTCGAGAGCCTCGTAAGGAAGGGCCAGGCCTGACTTGGTCCAAGAGAAACTGCCCGTCGCCAAGTGGTGCCAGCGTGTCGTGGCGGTCAGGGCAGCGTTTGGAGCAGCACAGACGCCCAGTGAATAGTCACTGGTTTATTTGTTCATGCACCAGCCTGTCCCTGGCACGTGGCCTTCTGGGGAACTCATGGCAGCCATCTGTAATCAGCTCTCTGCTGGAGCGGTCCCAGAACAGAAGTGAGCCATAGAAAGCCTTGTCTAAACCATAGGTGTCGACTCCCAGTACTGGTCGCCACGCACTGCCAATGAGTGGCCTGTTTGAGCCCCTTTTCCTATTAGCAGGTGTGAAGTACACCCCCCTTGAGCCTGAGCGCTGCCCACTGTTTTACGGAAAATATCAGAAGTCAGGAGCCAGCTATGTGTCTGCCTGTCTTTTCCCACCTGTGTAGGTGGGAAGGCGGGTGGCTGCCCAGGCCTGCCCGGCGCCTGGCTCCTTTCCTGCTGTGTCCTAGCCCTTCCCCACCTTCTTCCGGTGGGGGCCAGTGGGAGCAGGGGGCGAGGAGGCCAGGGAGGAACAGGTGCTCGGGGTGCCTTTGGGTGGCAGCTGGGTCCTGCACAGCGCCCAGCAGGAGGCATCTGATCTGGGTGCTTGGATGAAAATGCATCAACCAGGTGACTCAAGGAGTAGGGGCTTCTCCTGGGACAGGCCCGTCTGTCCTGGGTCAGAGTGGCCAGCTTCCAGGAGCTGC
>NW_006439713.1:1549597-1552072 GCF_000325575.1 Pteropus alecto | reverse complement strand
GGCCCGTTAGGACAAAAGACAAGTCGGTGTCCAAACCTCACGTGTGTTTCCTTAGGGTTTATGTTGGCCGCCTTTCCCTCGACAGCCTGCTTCCGGTGGCAGGTCCCTTCCCAGCTCCGGCTCCGACCGGCCCCCTGAGCCAGGACAGGAGAGTTCCCACAGTGGGTCTGGGCCCTGGTTCCCCAGCCGGTGCCCACTTCTGCGCCTGCCCACACCCAGAACCCAGGGGTAGAACTTCCATCCTTCTGGGCTCTGCTTCATCACAGCTGGTGACAGCGACTTCATTTACTTCATGAGTCTGTCCAAAGCTTTGGGCATTTAAATTCAGGCCTCAGTTTACCTCGGTCGGTTTGTGGTGCATATACCGAGCTGCGGAAGCCTAGAAAAGCCCTAACTGTTGAATCTGTCTCAGCCGCCATGTCTTCCGTGTTCCCATGCCCATGGGGTCTTGGATTGAAACCGGTGACCTACAGGATCTCAGGCCCTGTCCCTGTGTGCGCTGGCCCAGTCCCCTGCCGTGGGCTGAGTCACATCCCACCCCACCCCCAGTTCACGCGTTGAGGTCCAGAACCCCAACACCTCAGAATATGACTGCGTTTGGAGGGAGGACTGGAGAGGACAAGTCAGTCACAGAGAGGCGGTGAGGGTGTGCCCGAGTCCCCTTTGGCGTCCTTGTGAGCAGCGATGTGGACACACACTCAGCTGCGTGTGCGCACGGGGCCGACATCTGCAGGCCAAGGAGCGAGGCCAGGGCGAGGCCAGGCTGCTGCATCTCGGAGCTCCAGCCTCCAGGACCACGCGAGGATGGGTTTCTGTCGTTTGGGCCCCAAATCTGCGGCATTTGTCATGGCCACCCTAGCACGCCACCACACCCCGCTGGTGTCCCAGGCCCTGACGGGGGCCTATGGCACGGCCACCGCCGCTCTGTCACCCCCTCCCTCATCGCCCACCCGGCCATTTCACATCGGCAGGAGGTGGGGACGGGGGTCGGGGGGTGGGGAAGTCCTCTGGATTAGCATCGTCCCTGGGCTGTGATATCCCATCTGGCCTTATTTTCTGGACCATAAAAACATTTGTCTCATTTAAGTCTTTCTTTCTGCAATAAATAAATGTTAACATAACAGAGACACACTGAGCAGCCACGGTCCCCAGAAGCCACCCGCTCTTATCAGACTAACCGTAGACCTCAGAGAAACACGTTTAATAGAGTTAAGTTTGTTTGTCACAAATCAAGACACATCCACTTGGGGCAAAATCGTGACACTCAGACGAACTAGAAAATTATGGCTTCTTCTGCAGCCGTGTCCTCGGGGGCCCGGCCTTCCAGCCGCCAGCCCTCCTGAGCACCTGGAGCGCCAGGGCTGGAAGGAGCACGGGGCTGGGGGGAGCACGGGGCTCAGGGAAACGTGGGACTCCAGCTGTGACTCCCACACCTTGTCTTTGTCTTTTCGGTCTGTGGATCTCCAGTCCTGGCAGCTCGTCCAGGCGGGGAGCCGTGTAAGACTGAGCAGCCCATGCCAGTAAATCTCCACTTGTCCCGGAGCCCAGAGGTGTGATGGGCACCTGTGCCTCGTGGTGACCAAGCTCTGTAGTAAGGCCACGAGAGTCCTTGCTTTACATCAGGGTTTGGGGCGTGGCACGGTGCATCCTCCCCCCCTGCCCCCCCAAAGTCTGCACTTACACTCATTTCTGAGAGAAATCCGTTTGGACAGCGGAGGAGAGCATTCGAGTTGATCTGGGTAGTTTCAAAGTGCGAGCGATATTTTCCAAACTAGCAAGCCCAGTGTTCTTTTAGGATCGTTGTTACTGGTTAAATCTAAAACGTGATGGTTTCAAAACTTAGGTTGGATGCTGACATCCTGACTGGGTGGCCCAGGGTTGTAACAGCGTGCTAAAAAATCCTTCTTTTCTTGGCTTCTACATAGCGTTTAACGTTTTAGGGAATTGTGAAATCACGTCATACAGTTTTTCCTGAGGACGATCTTCACAGGGCTTTGTGCCAGACGGGCAGGTGTGACAGCAATCCAGCGTTTGGTATGTGTGTCACGGCATGGGTAATTTTTAGTTGACATGTATGGAAATTGATAATTAGATGCTCGATCAGTGGATTTTTGGAAGGCGATCTGAGACCAGAGAGTGACTTTAATGGGGCCCTGAGAAGCTGTGGAAACTCCTCCAAGACAGACAATGAGTCCCACTTGCTCGTCCCAAGGTGGAGCATTATGCCTGGCACAGGGCAGGTCCTCAAAACCCATTTGAATTAAACTGAGAAAGGAAGAATATTCTAAAATGAACGCCCTGAACTTGGAACGAGAGGCATCCAGCACAAACCTGCCCACCTGTGGGTGGCTCTGTACAGCCGTGCCACATCACGGGAGGTGGGACCACACCGGTGGCCTCGGACCTGGCTAAGCATTCGTCACCTGGAACCTTGTTTGATGTATGGCTTCCAGGCTCCACACTCTGAGTTGGAGA
>NW_006439713.1:1516550-1549569 GCF_000325575.1 Pteropus alecto | reverse complement strand
CTTAAATTGAGTATGGTTATGAGTAGTGTGATGAAGTTTCAAACAATCCTGTTCTGTCCTGGCCAGGATGTGAATGACCCCTGTGTTCAGCATATCTACACTACACTACACTACACTACACTACACTACACTACACTACACTACACTACACTACACACACACACACACACACACTATATATATATATTTATTTATTTATTTTCTGGAGTGATCCCAGTGGCCAAAACACTGATCCCTAACATCCATTTCAAGTCTTTAATTTTTATATTTCTTAATAGAATCTAGTCTAGTAGCCGAGTTCGGTTCTTGTTTTGTGAAGGCAGTTACTATCATTCTCACGTGATTACATGCATTCAGTGAATAGGCCGTGTGCACTAATCCTTGGCCGGCCCTGTTTGAGGCACAGAAGACACAGCATTTAGCTGCCGTAACAGGAAGTCCCGCCTTCCAGAATCTGACATCTCAGTGGGGCGAGACAGACAAATCGAGTAAATATATTGCGTTTGGATGGTGGCGACTTTGTGGAAAACATTAAAACGTGGGCAAAGGCAGGCTGGGAGTAGGAGAGCATCACTAATTTTTGTGGGATGGCCGGGGAAGGTGCCTAACGAGGGAGCAGAGACCTGAAGAAGGGGGTTGGGGAAGGGGGGTGGAGGCTGTTAGAGGCGGAAGGAGCAGCCAGCAGGTGCAAAGGCCCTGAGCCTGCGTTCCCAGGAGGCCCAGGGAGTCCCTGTGGGCAGCATGGTGGGTGAGCCGTGTGTGGGAGGGTGGGGAGGGGTTGAGAGGAGAGGCACAGGAAGGCTCGTGATGAGAGTCAGGCGGCCGGGAGGTCAGCTAGGAGGCCAGCCTAAGATGCGAGCGGGCCAGTGGCAGCTGAACAGGAGTCTGGAGTCTGGCATCTTAGCAAGAGGTCCCGGATGGAGACCTCAGTGTGAGAGTTGGCCGTGCAGAGGAGACACGGAAAGCCACCAAGTTAGGGGAAGCCCAGCATGGAGTCATCCGGACAGGGAAGCTGGGCTCCGAGGATGAGCCCTACGATGCCCCAAAACTCCGAGGGTGGAGGATGTGAGGAGGACTCATCCAGGGCACCGAGAAGAAGCACCAGGAGATGGGAGGGAGGTGGGAGGAGGGGAGTCATGGGCTGTCCCAAATCCCACGATGGCCCCAGGATGAGAAGGCCTAACCGCTGCTTTGGCACCTCAGGGTTGGGGTTGACGTGGCGAAGTGTCGTTTCCACAGGGCGGTGGATTCGCGTGCATGGGGGTGACTGCACCTAGAGACTGTGAATGCGGTCACCTCTTTCGAGGGGCTTCACTGTAGGAGGGAGCAGAGAAATGGGGCCGGACTTGGGGTGAAGAGGCGGGGTGAAGACAGTTGTGTGTCGAATTTCTTACGATGAGAATTGTACCCGCCCGTGTGTGAGCAGGGGGAGGTGATCCCGGCAGCAGCAGAAGAAACTGATGACTCAGAAGAAGGATGGGAGGGTCGGGGCGCGCCGGCCTGCGTGGCAGTGGGGGCCCCTGGCTGGCGCTGCGTGTGGGCAAGGGCGGATGCGGCCCCGGATGTATTGAATGATGATATGAAAATGCTCTCACGTGCAGGTGGGAGACTTCGCCAAGGTGAAGTGTGGCTTTTTTGTTTTTTTTGTTTTTGGCCTAGTCTTGGTGTCTCTCATCTCAAGAATGTTCTGGAAGGTGTCCATGTGACTGTTCTCTACCCTAATTAAGAAAACATCTATTTCGCTGGCATAGAAGCAGAAAAGGGGAGGCATCTGTTGTTTCTCCTCAGTTAGCATTCTTTCAAACTATCTGGACACCATGAAAATGTGGAGATCAATGAAGATTTAAGGTCTTTCCTGAGAGAAATTTACTCGGAAGGGCTTTAAAAACTATTTTTAGCAGAGAATGGTCTCTTTGATCTCTCTACATGCCCATTATAATGCCTTTATTTTTCTCATGGGTTTAACAAGGACAAAATACCAAAGCCTTTTATAAACCACATAGAAGGAGCCTGTTTCTTAAGTGGCCGGCCTGAAATTTGCACAGGGCGGCAAACCAGGAAACAATGGCCTTTCTGTGTGGCACAGTCCAGTGTGGGCTGATCAGCTCCGCATGTGAGGAGATTAGGTAAAATGGAAGTAACGTTTCAGACGTGGAGAAGGCGTCGGCGTGGAGGCCAGGCCGCAGCGCCCCACCCTGGGCTGAGCACGAGGACCCTCAGCTCGCGGGTCACTGCCACGCGCCAGCTCACACGTAGTCATCGGTGTTGCTTGGTGTCGTGACACCGAGGGTTGAAGTCACGCTTTCTGCTTTCAGACCAGTCCCTGATGGCATCGTACGTGTATCCTCGCGGAGTGGACTTGAGAGGCTAGCCCAGCCAGGCCCCTCGGTGGGCGAGGTTTAAGTGCAGCTCAGCGTCATTCAGCCATCTGTGTGCGCGATTCAGAATCATACCTTCCAGAATCATACCTTCCATCTCCCCATGAGGAAGTTTTGCTTCCTAAGCCTGTTGTGATTGACGCGGTATTAGCATTGGTTATGGCACCCTGGCGAATATCGCAATAAACAGAGAAGAATTTTGTTTTGTTTTGTTTTTATTTTTTAGGCGAGGCAACCCTTGGTTGACCTCACAGATTGCAAGGACCTTGTCAGCTTACAATCTCTTATTTTTCATTTTTATGCCTACAGCACCTGGTCTTCCAAGGTGGTCTCCCATCCAAGGACTGACCAGGCCCGACCCTGCCCAGCTTCCGAGATCAGACGGGACCGGGCTTGTTCAGGGTGGCGTGGCCGTAGGCTTGTTTTGTTTTTTAAAGTGTGTTCAGTGGCAGGAGAAGGGGCTGAGAAATTAAACTTCGATTCAGTGGCTAAACCTGAAATAAATCATCCCTAGTTACCTTTATTCCTCACCTGTCCTTTATTGAAGCAGCAGGGCCTGAAAACCATCGTAACAGAGAAGGCTGGTCTTTGGCCTGAACGTTAGAGGGTGAAGTCCATCCGTCCAGAGCACCGGACCGTCTTCGTCCCCACGGCCCAGGGCTGTCTGTGGTAGCTGCTTACCAAGTATTTATCAAAGAGAAAAAAAAAAAAGCTTCCCAAAGGACTTGAAATGGGATTTCAAAGAGATATTTGCACACCCGTGTTCATAGCAGCGTGATTCACAATAGCCAAAAGCCTGAAGCCACCTAAGTGTCCCGTGATGGACGAACGGATTTTTAAGAATGTGGTCAATTCATGCAGTGGATGGTGATGCAGCCTTTGAAGGAAGGACCCGCCACAGCACGGATAGATCGTGGGGACTTTAAGCCAGTCATGAAAGACAAATGCTGCGTGAGTCCCCTTCCCCTTGATGAGTCCCTCGAGCAGTCAAGCCCACAGAGACAGGACGATGGCAGGGTCGGGGGGTGGGGACACGCTCAGGGGGGACCGTTTCGGTTTTATAAGATGCAGGGTCCTGGAGACGATGTGCTGGAGGTCGCACGGCAGTGCGCAGGTCCTTACAAGGAAGCTGAACGCTTAGGGTCGGGATGGTAAATTTTATGTTACGCATACTTTGCCACGATTTGAAAGAAGTAAATCTCAATACCTAGAATAAGAGCGAGTCAGCACCGCTTTATAGTAAGAGTATCTTGAAAATCTCGCCTGTTGCTGCAGAGAGTGTATGCGCTCGCGCTCTCTCTCTCTCTCTCTCTCTCTCTCTCTCTCTCTCTCTCTCTCTCTCTCTTTCTCTCTCTCTCTCTCTCTTTTATTTTCAAGCATTTACTGAAAACTGACATTTGGATATCGTGAGCCAGGGCGAAGTCAGTCTCATCTTTTTTTTCTGTGAGTTCAGACCTCTTAAGCAAAAGGGAACATTTAGTGAAACTCCAGAAATATCTTGAGAGTTAAGACATCACACCTTTGATGAGAATCTGTTTAGGCTCCTTTGGGAAAAGGTGCAGGAAGGGCTGATGTTTAGCTGAAATGAGGTCTCCTAAGATCTCCGGACAGGGAGCGTGGGTTGGGGGAGGGGCTTTAGTTGTCCCTTTGGGGAAGAAAAGACTAGCTGTCCCCTATGTCAATAGAAGTTTCCTTACTTGTCCCCACAATCACCAAACTGTGGGGACAGACCTGCTTTTGTCCTCTTTAGCAATGCTTTCTGAGAAGCAGTTCAGCGTGACTCTTCTTTTCCCTGGGAAAAGGGTCATTATTTTTACTGGCTTCCGTGAACGAGGTCCAGCCTTGTGACTCACTCATGACTGTGTAAATATTCGCCTTCGTTCCTCAGTCCGCGGGGCTGCATCCGGCCAGCAGGTGGACCTGGCAGCCCTGGAGGCTGAGGGAGATGCCCGCAGCCGGCTAAGGGGACGCGTGACAGCCTCCATAGAAAGGGTGCCCCTTGTGCTCCTCCCCAGGTCCCTCTTGACTCTGCCTGCAGTCGGGGGAGGGGCGGGGAGGCGCTGGTCCCGTGGCTGGAAGCTTCCAGCCTGCCTGTCACTGAATATCCCCTTGCAAACAAGCGCTTTCTGGCTTCCAGCTCTGACTGCCAGACACTTGGCTCATGTGAGGCTGCTCCCCTCCTAGTCCCGGCTTGGCTTCTCTGTCCAAGGGCAGAGAACCGGGCACTGGAGGTCGTGATCCCTGAAGATGATACACGTTTTGGCAAACAACCGGACACCTTTCTCAGGCGTGACCCCGGCTGCTCTGTGAGCTCTGAAGCCAGTGGTGAATTGGTGCCAGGGGCTGACCCTGGCTCTGCGAGTCCCTGGTCCAGGCGCAGCCCTGGATGTGTGATCGTACCCCTGGGACTTGCATGCGGATGTCGTTTGAGTCTGATTAGCCCGAAAGGACAGCTGGCACCTTAGAGTATTAACCGAAGCCCCGCGGGGTGAGCACTGGCGTGTAGAGGGTGCCGGGGCTGCGGGTCCACGGTGCTTCCGCAGGCCCTGCGTCTGGAGGGCGATTTCCTTTCCTGAGTGAGCTGGTGCCACTAACGCTGCTGTTAGACTGTCCCTCTTAGCACCTGGGAGGCTCTGGGGTTGAGACGCCCTGTACTCACCAAAGCCCCAGGGAGGGCATCGGACCCAGAGGAAGCCCAGGCCAGGGAGCCCACACTAACCGGACTTAGCCTCTTGGGACAGGGCGGCCTCGGTGACATTGGGCCCCCTCATTCATTCAGCGACCTCGCCAAGCACTCACTGTGTGCCGGGCACCGCGCTCAGGGCCAGCAGCCCGCAGCCGCCTGACACAAGGAGGGGGAAGAGCACAGAGAGGAGCGTGAGCAGCTTCAGGAAGATTCCAGAAGTAGAAGAGGCAGGACGCTCAGATCCATGGAAGTGGAGGCCCTCGGGCACCCAGGGCGCAGAGTGGCCGCTGACCTCGTGGGAAGGGAAGGCAGGGAACATGAAGACGGCTGCATTGACCTTGGGGCTGGAGACTTCCGGGATGGGACTCTGCCTGTCCCTGCCCAGCGCGGACACCGCCCACCCACGGGTCACCCCCCAGGGCTGCAGTGCACGGCCCCGTCCATCTCGGCCTCACCGGCGGCAGGGCCAGCCGCCACGCAGTCGCTCCCGTGAAAGCTGTCTGTGCAAGTCGCGTTTGGCACCATGAGAGAAGTCAGCCTGTCGCAAGAGGAAAGAAGGTCGCACCGCCCTCTTTAAGACATTAGCGCGTCTCGGGGCGCCCGGCGCTTCTCCGGGTGCATCATGCGTGTTATCGTCTCGGGTGCCCCTCGGAGCAGCACTTCACGGTCCCACTTCACGGGCGAGGGCCCCAAGGCTCAGAGAGGGTGGCCATTTACCTGATGCTCCACAGCCAACAGCAGGCTAAGCCGGGCTGGGGTCCGGGTCTAACAGACCGTAAGCTGGTGTTTTTCATGCTACTCTGCGTGAGAGTCAGGGTGCAGGGTGTACCCTGGGACCGTAGATAAGAAATGAACTTGAAACCGAGTTCATCTTAGGAATAGACAGTACTCGCCAGTGCATTCAAGGGCACGGGCCACGGGTGTGTCATGGTGTGTCATGGGGTCTCTTCCACTCTTCCCAACAGGGATGGGGCTCGAAAAGTTTCGACACTCAAGGAGAACCTCCTCCCACCACCCGTGACAGGTTTCGGCTGCGGAGGATGCGACAGCTCTCGCTCCAGAAGGATTCTGATATGGGGATGACTCAGGTTCCTCCAACAGGCACCCTACACCAACCTTCCCCACACCCCAGATTCCGCTCTCAACCTCACGCGCTGCAGCCGGTCTCACCTGCCAAGCCCTGAGCACCCGTGGGAAACTAGTCGTGTTCCAGAACCGAGCAATGGAACCCTGCTTCCGCCCCGCCCCCCGCCCCCCCACAGCAGTCATGGTTTTCTCGAAGGAGCCAGGGAATCCACATGGCTCCTGACACGCGTCTGCCTAAACCGGACGGTCAGCCTCCTCCAGCAAGGTGCTGCTGAGTCTGTGAGCGTTAAGCCGAGCCCTCTGAGAATGATGTCACCCGTTCTTTATAAAAACATCCCTGATTTTAGATCGTGGAGAAATGGCACGTGGCAATTATATTTGCTTTCTTCAACAAGATGTGTTTAGGTAAATGAGATTCATTTCTGGAATTGGAGCCCTGAATGCACCTGGTTAACGAGATGGGTGCTGATGATCACGTGTGGTCACTGTGGGCGAAGCGCCCACGAGGCCAGGCCGAGCCAGGGAGGCCAGCTGTGGCTTCTCCTGCTGGCTGACTTCAGCAGATGGGCCGCTAATGGAATTAGGAATCCTTGTGTGAAATGAGCCATTATTTAAATGACCTGCTAATTTTCCTATTAACCTGCTGAAAGAGACAGTGGTCTGAGAACTCTCTGGCTGCTAATCACTAACTAGCTGCATAACCCAGGTCTTCCCTTTAATGCCACGCTCTGCGTTATCGCGGCAATTAGCAAATGGCTTTCTGCACCAAGGCCGATGCATCCACGGAAGGTTAAGACGGGCTTTCGGGGGCACGCACGGTCTTTGTGCAGCTTGCAGCTTCCGGCCGGTGGTGGACAGTCACGTGGTAGACCCTGGGCAGGTCCTAGCTTTCCCGAAAACTTGTTTTTATTTTCATTCAGTGTCTCTGAGTTAAAGGAGACTTGGTCTTCGGGGCACCTAAGGCAAGGTTTGCCAGAGTCAAACCTTGGGGTCTGTCTCTCCCGACGCCTGAGACAGTGGCGAGGGTGGGAAGCGAGGCAGGAAGGAGGGGCAGTGGGCAACGGGGCCGGGTCCTCCGACTTCCGGGAGGGGCCACGGGCTCACCCAGAGCTGTTCACCTGAGGAGCGGGGTCTCCATCCATCAGCCGTTGTGGGGTGGAGGGCTGCTCCCAGGAGCAACCACTTCCTGGCCTTTACCTGCCCTGGATGCTGGAGGGGCTCGCTCCTAGAGCCACAGGAAGGCCTAGAAGCTGGAGTGACCGCCAGTGGTGCGTGGGGGCACCCACGGCCTCTGCTGCCTTTTCGCTTCTAACTTCGGTTATCCTTGATACTTAAGAGACAAGTGTGGTTCTTTCACGGAGCGCCTGGGACATTAAGGCGGCGCCATCCCAGGAAATTCTGCATAAATGCCCTGCACGAACGTATCTGTTTCTTCCAGCTTCCTAGCAGGCTCGCCTTCCTCGTCTGCTTTCTGTCCACTCCCAGCCCGCCTCGGGGACAGGACCGGTAGGTTCTCATTGTCGCTATGGGGACCATCAGAAAGAGAAGAGGAAAAGGACTTTGTCCTCAGACCTCGGAGGAGCTCCTTGAGAGAAAAAGTAGGCAGATCGGAGAGTTTAGAAGACAATAAAAGAGGCCACCCAGGGTGCCAAAAAGCAACGGGACAAAATGAGGAAAATAAAACCCTATAAAATGTCCCATTTTCAAAATGAATAAGCTTTGTCCCGGCAGAACAAGGAACCGCAGTCACGTCCCGACTGTCTGCAAGCACGTTCCTGATGGGACCTGTTAGATGCGGATCACTGGGCCAGAGGCTCCTTGGGAAGCCATGGAGTTTGACATGCTGATGGCCACCGAGGACTGACCCCAGCCTTCTCAGCTCCTAGTCAGTGCCGGCGTGCACCGCTCCCTCGCCGAGAGCCCGCAATTAACGCAGGTGCCCGCGTGAGTGGCTGATCGCCACCTTCACAGACGAGGAGCAGAGCGACCCAGGCAGAAGGAGGCTGCCCGGACACACGCTCGTCCTGGTGGGGTGCCACTTGATACCCGGCCCCACATGCCTCTCACCACTCAGCCGCCCGAAGAGCCATGTCGACATGAGGCAGCGCTGCCCTCTCGACACGGGGGAAAGAACGCGCACATTCGAAACGTGTCCGACGTCCCCCCGCCTGTCACCTGTGACGTGCGCACAGTTTTCCGTGCTCCTGACTGTCTCTAAAATCTTATTGGGCAAGATGGGCTGCTGGGGCTGGAGAAAATCGTCCGAGACGGACAGACGCCAACACAGAGAGTTTCTGTTTTGGTGGTGACAGGGTCCCCACATGCCGTCTTGTCTTTTACAGTAGATTGTCTAAGACAGCGGTCCCCAGCTTTTTCGTCACCAGGGACCAGGGCTCCTATGAGACCTTAATGCCCGGTGACCTGAGGCGGAGCCGAGGCGGTGATGCCAGCTCTGGGGAGCGGCTGCAGACACAGATGAAGCTTCGCTCACTTGCCTGCTGCTCAGCTCCTGCTGTGCGTCTGGTACCTAATGGGCCGTGGACTGGTTCCGGTCCACGACCCGGGGGTTGAGACCCCTGGTCTAAGTCCTTTTGCCCTGTCAATATTTTGTGTGTAATTGGAAGGTGAGCAGCACACACTTGTTTCATAGACGAACAGACACGTTTCTTTCCCCGTAGACGTGTGTCTCTCTGCATAGCCCACACTCAGTGAAAGTCTCGTCTCGCTCAGGACTCTCATTTCTTTATTCCGTGGCTGTTTACTGAGCACCTGCTGAGCCCTGGGCACCGTCCAAGGTCCTGGAGAAGAAGACGGGACCCGCACATGGGCCGCACTCCCGTGAGGGCGCCCTGTGCTGGGGACGTCGTTGGGAGAAGACAGTTGGACTCCATGACGTGCCAGGGGCTGGGGATGGAGAATCCTCAGAAATGACGTGTGAGGGTTTTCAAGAGAACAGTTAGAGGAAAGGTCATCTGCCACGGAGACGAAGGAGGGGAGGGGGCCGTGACAGGACAGCCAGGACGGGGGGCTGTCCACAGAGGCCGGTGGTCCTCGCAGGCGAGACGGTGAGCGGAGGGCGAGGAGGAGCCCGCGGGTTTGGTGCAGTGAGGTCACTGGTGAACTTGGCCGTCTCTGAAGCCACGAGGTGGAAGCCCCACCTGGAGGCCGCGGAGAGGAAAGGAAGGGAAGGGTCGAGATGCGGAGGCTCTGCTGGTGCTCGGCCGTGAGGCGGAGACAAGCAGGAGCCCGAGGCGGTGTGTGTGGGGTTTTACTGTTTTATTTTTTAAAAATGAACGAAAAATTCACACTGTCAGTTCCTGCAGTCTGTTCCGAAGCTTCCTGGGTCTGGCCAGGAGGATCACAGGCAGCCTTTGAGGACAGGCCCAAGGACACGCCCTTCTTCCCGGGTGAGCCTTCACTGTGGGGGGCCAGGACCACGTCTCCCCATCTCTGCTGCTTCCCCTTGTTAAACGTTTCATTCCTAAGCGCTTCGCCCTGTCACTCAACACACTTTAAAAAGTGGTACTGCATTTCTGCATCCCTCATTGTCGGGGGGTGGCTAACATCTTTCTTATGTGTTTCTGAGTCCTTCTCGGTTGTGCTTCGAACGGGCGACACAGTCCCCGAATTCGAGACTGTGTACTTTCGGTGTCCCTTCTGGGGCCAAATGACATGTTCCGGGGCTAGACTCTCACATGGCCGTGGCCTTGAAACCAAGAGGGCAGGGAGTGGTTTTGGAAGCTCCGGGGCTGAAGGGAGCAGCAGACAACGCTGCTGCGGGCCTGCGGGGCGGGGCGAGGGGTGTGGGAGCCTGCGCCCCGAGCCCCCGTGTCTCACTCCATTCGCGGCGGATCCGGTGAAATTGTAGGGCAACTGGCTTTTTTTTTTTTTTTCCTTTTTCCGTCGAGACGACTTGCAGAAGGGGCGCCATGGTTCTGGGGAGAAGTCAGCCTGAGAAATGTCCGTTGGCAGCGTCGTCGAGCAGAAGAAGGTGCTGGCTCGGTCACAGGGCTCAGCGCGCCACGGGCAGCCCAACCCGGAGCGTTTCCTGCTGCCCACGTCCTCGTCCCGTGCCTGACTTTGCGGCTGCCTCGTGTACGGGAGCGATTTGTCTCCTTAAATCACATGTTCTAGAAACTGAGGTGGCGACCGGCTTGGCCACGCCGGGACTCCAAATCGAATCTTCTTGAAAGCGGGCTTCTGTTGAACTAGCCGGGAAGGGTGCTGGGCAGTTAGAGGTTGTCTACGTTTTGGTGTGACTTTCTCTGCCTTTTGTGTCCTGCCCCTGTAAGAGGGGGCCGTGTGCCGCATGACAGGAGTGGGGACGGGGCTGTGTAAAGGGCGCGGTTCTAAGACGCAGAGGCTGTGGGTAGAATTCCACACCCAAGAAAGGACAGCGCGATGTCTGCGAACACAGTCCCCTGTCGCTGGGGCCATGATGCCGGGAACAATAGCCTTCTGTCCTCTTTGACCACGCCTAGTTGTGAAGGAGCTCGGGGTGTGGGGGCCCCAGCCACAGACTGGCTGGGCCGTGGGGTGAGCAGTTACCAAGCGCCCAGGAAACACTCATAAAAACGGCACGCTTTCCTCGCTGGCCAGGAAGGGCGTTGGTTCAGGGATCTGCAGCTTGTATTACCGATGACTATTAATGACTGAGAAAAGGTATTTTCCACTACAATTTCTGGGGGGTGCTTGATGAATGTTACAAGCCTAACAGCCACGCCCTCCTTTGAAAGGCCTGAAATTCTCCTTTTCCTGTCTACTGCTCTCACCCAAGCAGGTTCAAAAGCTCGTCTTGTCTCCAAGCATTTGAATCGGGGGCAGAGAGTAATGAGGACAAAGGGCCCGAGTGACATGTATTAGCTCATGTCGGCTGCGCCCGGCATCTGCCGTTCGGACGGTAGCCTCGGTGCTTGACAAGTTGCATTTTGGAACTTGATTCCGATGATGGGTAAGGTCCAGGCACTTGCTGCTTTCACACCGACCACGTGCGGTGTCGTGATTTATAAGAAGACGTGTGTGTTCTGTCTTTGTTCCAGTCCCTGGCAGAGCTCCTGAAACCCTTGGAAGTTCCTGATCAGAGTGACAAAGGTGTCTTTTGTTATTCACAGCAAGTTCCTTGCAGCCACACCTGAGTTACGTTAATGAGTTGGCTTTTGGAAAGCCGCAGAAGATGGGGACTCTACCCTGATGAAGGGGTTGGGACTTTCGGCCTCACCTTGGGTGGCGGGGGAAGGTGTGGAGCTGGAATTGGCAAATGGCCAAAGAGGTAATCGGTCATGGCTACGTGACGAGGCCGCCATGAAAACCCCGAACTACAGCGTTAAAACAGAAGATGTGACATAGGACGCGATCGGATTAAGAAAAATGTATAGAATTGGATGTAAATGGGATCGACTCTTAAAAGAATTGAAGTGGAAGAGAGTTTTAAAAAACAAGCATAATCATATGGTGGAGAGACACTGAAAATGGGAGTGAGAGAGAGAGAGGGAGAGAGAGAGAGAGAGATTGGAGAGAGAGGAGAGAGAGAGAGAGACAGAGACAGAGACAGAGACAGAGACAGAGACAGAGACAGAGACAGAGAGAGAGCATGAGAACTCTGCCCGCAACACGGGGAGTGTGTCACCCTGCCGCCGATGGACTCATCAGCGGGCGGATCGCCACCTGTTTTCACCTGTGCCGACCGTGGGTACATAGGAAAATCCCACAGCATCGCCACTTCCTCTCCAGCAAAGCCCCAGTCATGTAGAGAGGAGGCAAGAGAATTAACATGTGAATCAAGCCACGATCAGAGCCGGCAATGCACTCATCAGCCTGCGGCCAGGCCAGGACACCTGCAGAACAAAGGGAGGTGTCCGCTGGGATGCTGACAGCCACGCCCCACACCTGCGAAGGGGGAACGGGAACCAAGAGTCATTCCCGGTGGCTAAAACCGTGGGGAACCTAAGGACGAAAGGCCGGGAGCTGCCCGCGGGCCTTTCACTCTGCGTGTTCTTACCTCTGCCCACTCCACTCTCCCCTTCCTCACTGTGTGTCCATGTCAAAGGAGAGGGGTGAGCAAAGTCTTTGAACCATAACTCGCAGGAACTAAAGAATGATGCATAAGCTGCATTCCCGGGACACTTGCCGCCCCCACCCCCTCTCACCATCTTCCCAAGCCTCTTGGTCCCTCTCCCTGCCGCTGGGAGGGGACCTCGCTCTGTCTGTGGAGTGTCACCCCTGTTCTGATAAACTTTCCTTTCGACTCTGACTTTAGCGCGTGTGTTGAATTCTTTCTTCACTCTGTGCCAAAGGCCCCCCTTCTCCTCTCAGAGTGGGGCTTGGTCCCCCCCACTCCGGGGAGTGTGTCCTGTCCTGCGTCCTAAGTACCTGCAGATTTACTTGGCGCCTTTCTCACGTTTATGAGACATGCAGACGAAATCCAGTCCCAGCTGTGGTTCGCAGAGTCGGGCTGTTGAACATCAACCGTTACCAAGCAGAACCCATAACACGGTTTTGAAAGCTACGTTCCGTGCGGACTCCATCTAGCATCTCTGCAAGGCTCCCGGTGGCCGTGTGTCATCTCTTCATTTCGTGCATCGTCACCGTTCTTTTGGATTTACTTCGGGCCTTAGTCCGCAGACCTGTCGCTCAGCCATTCCTGCAGAGTTGTCACGGACGTGATCTTCAGCAGAGGGGGCTCGTCTCTGATGTCACAAAGGAGATTCTGGTTTGTGAAAACATGGGCACCATCGTCTCTGTTGTGGCCACGGCCCCGGTAGCCACTCCCCGGATGGTTTGTGGTCCTTCTCTAATTCCTGCAGCGTCCTGTGGCGCAAAGTCCAGCACACCCACCAGGTTAGGGGCGCACTGCCCGACGAGGCCGGGGCCGGCCGTGCTGTTTGCCAGGCGCGCCTCACGGGGCCTCTGCGGACCTGCACACGGCGCACACGGGCGCTCGCCACACTGTGTGTGTTTCTTTCCCCTCTGCCTCTGGATTCGCTTTGCACCAAGTTAGTATCTGGATTTTACCTCCGAAAATAATTTAGTTGTTCATTTAACAAATAGCTGAGTACCTACCATGTGCTCGGCCCCACTCTGAGCACTGGGGACAGAGCAGTGAACAAGCAGCGAAAACCCCTGTCCCAGGGAGGTGACATGCCAGTGGCGGAGGGGGCATGCGTGTGGGGTGGCACAGCATGGGCTGCAGCCCCCGCTGTGCCTCGCCCCCGCGTGACCCGGCAGGTCAGCCTCGCTGTCCCTCAGCTCCCCGGGCGATGGTAAAGCTGCCCTCAAAGGCTGTTGTGAGGTTTCAGCAAGTTAACACCGTTGACCCCTGAACGACTTGGGGCTTGGGGCCCCCACTCCCTGCTCAGCGGAAAACCCACAGGTAACCCGATTCCCCAAACACCTGACTGCTGGTCGCCTGTCACGAAACAGTCGACCAACACTTTGCATGTTATATGTGTTACACGGTGCATTCTTACAACAAAGTAAGCCAGAGAAAAGAAAACGTCTCTCAGAAAATCACAAGGGAGAGAAAATGTGCACATAAATTCACATTCGCAGGTACTGGGTGTTAGGAGTTCGATGCGTCCACTTGGGGGACACGGTTTGACCCCCACAGATGGCCGCTAGACCTTCAGGTAGAGGCATTGAGTGGGGACAGACTGCGGCTCCGAGGGGAGGCCATGTGGAGATAGATTGGGGTTCAGCACTCGGAAGGCATTTAAAGCCCTAAGGCTCAATGAGGTCACGGCAGGGGAGAGTGTCGGGGACCCGGAAGTGGTTCCAGAGCTGAACCCCAGGAAGCTCCAGCACCGTGGGGCGATGGGCAGCGCCCAGCAAGGTGGCTGAGGTGGGCGGTCGCAAAACTAGGACAGGTAGGAACCCAAAGTGATGATACCTCTAGGTAAAAACGTCTCTAATTTTTGTCTAGTTTTTTTAAACTTGATTTTCAGCCTTTGGGGTTATAGTTGCATAGTCTGTGTTTATTTTTAAAAGGTATTTCTTTATTCTGTAAACATTTGGCTGTGCATCTGGCCTTGGGGTAGAGGCTGCGGGTAAAAAGATGGATAATACACTCTTCCTACCCTTAGACACCATTGTCCTCTGGGGAAAGACGGATGAAACCCTTGAAATCCAGGGCAGCCACTCAGTATCACTGGTCACGGGGGACCTAACTGCAAGTTCCACCCACAGCGAGAGAGCATCCCACACACAGTAGAACAGCCCTCATGAGAAAGACCAACACCACCAAATTTGGGGGACACGCAGCAAACGAAGCATGTGGACCATCCATTGACACGTCGCGTGAGGGGCTGTAACCTGCTGTATCTACCTGGAGAACAGTTCAGCATTTTTTAAAAACATTCCAGACGCACCTACTCTATGACCACACAAGCTTCCCTCCCAGGTCTTCACCCAAGAGAAATGGAAACCTCTGTTCAGAAAATGACTTAGCAGGGGTGTCCCTGGTAGCTTCATTCAGAATAGCCTAAAACGGGAAACAACCAAAATGCCCGTCGAGAGGGAGACAGACAGACAGCTGGCGACGCATCCAGGCAAAGGAACACTGCTTACCCAGGAGAAGAAAAGTAGAGACACGCACAGCCACGTGATGAGAATCGGAAAAAATCATGTTGAGCAGAAGAAGCCGGACTCAAAAAACATCCACACGATTACATTTATGGGACATCCAGGGACCATCCCATGGTGACAGTCATCACGAAGTGGTTGCCTTGACTGGCAAGGGGGATAGAAGGACCTTTAGGGAATAATAGCAATTTCCGCATCTTGGTTTGGGTGCCACACCGTGTCCTAACACACCGGTGGAAAATCTAAGGTCTCGCGTTTCTGTTCTATGTAAATTATACCTCATTGAAACTAAAAAATGACACCTGTGACAGGTGTGCCCAGGTGCTGTGCATTGAAGATGAGAGAAAACCCACCTCCAGGAGGAGACTAGGAGGGGAGGCCCCAGCGGATCAGGGCTTCCGGGTGAGATTGGAAAGGCAGGAAGAGGTGACCCCGGCCAGGTGACACACCCTGACGACAGCCCTGGGTGAGAGGGCTCTGTCTTGCTAGTCCCGATGGCTTAAAAAGGGAAGACCAGTTAGATGCGTTTATTTTCTTCAGGGCTCGGTACATATGGGAGGCAACGTAGTCCCCCCACCTGCCGCCCCAGGTCCCCGAGCTTCTCACTGGACTGTGTTCAGGTATCAGTTTTGTAACAGCGTTTTAAAAATTTCTGATCGCTGTAAGTTTTTTCCCCCAAGTCATAAATTGTTCTTAGTATTTTGTGTTTAGAATGGTTCGAGCACCTCGCTTTATGCAAGTGATCTCACGGTTTCTTCCCCCCTCCCCCTTAAAAATAAAAGCTGCAGATTCTCGTCGACACTGGCAGCAGCAACTTCGCCGTGGCCGGAGCCCCGCATTCTTACACAGACTCGTACTTCGACACAAAGAGGTGAGCCATGGGCCCGGGGCTGGGCGTGCCTAGGTTCGGGGGCGCCCCGTGAATCCTTCACAGTACCCTGGAGCCAAGCAGCCAAAAGCCCGTTTCGTTCTCAGGGGGAAGTGTGCGCGTGTATGTATGTGTGCGTGTGTGTGCGTGCACGCGTTTGTGAGCGCATACGTGTGTGTCGTACGTGGGCGCGCGTGTGTCCGTGAGTGTGTTCGTTCCACGGCCATTCTTCTGACAGTCTCCTGCGTTCTCGTGGGGTTCGCTTCCCAGACGTGCGAGTCAGACAGCGGGGTTGTTACACCTGAGCTGCAGGGAGCAGGTGATGCTTGGGTGTTTCCGTGGTCCCTCGAGTTCTAAAGTGGAAGTGGGCTTGAGCGGGGTGGGGGGCACTTCGGACACGAGCATGTGACCGTCCGGGCAGGGAGGGCTTGAGCTGCTTGGACAGCCACCTTGGCCGTGTCCCGCAGTGCCACAGGGGCCGAGGTGTGGCGCGTGGAGACCGTTTCTGGGCGAGAGCGTTCCGTGGCTCCTGTAGGAAGGGTGAGGGTGCGAGCACAGAGCGTCCAGCCGTCGGGGGTGGGGTCACGAGGAGGGCGTGGAGCCAGGACGGAGGTCTCTGTGTGGTCCGGGCCTGGGGACAGCCCCCAGGGCCTCACGTCAGCACTCAGCTCCGGGGGAGTCCACGGGGTCCTGCAGCTGCTCGAGTGCTGTGCCCACCTTGACTTCACATCGATTTTTGTGGCCTGAAATTTGAACTCAGCAGATGAAGCCAGTGCGCTGACGTGTGGTTTGTAGAATAGCGCCATCAACCGCCCGCAGACTCGAAACCGCCACGTCGGATTTCCCTGCTGTGAACCTGGTCACTGTCTCCCCGTCTCACTTGCTTCGTCCACAGTCTCCTGTTCCAGAGAGTAGCCCCAACTTACCTGGGGGGAAAGTGGGCGAAAATAACAACGGGAAGCTTCTGCAAATCCCGGGCGACTTTGGTGCAGCGACGCCTCGCCACGCGTGAGAGCCGGGTCCCTCTGTTGTGGAGCCACGCCACGTCTTGGTCTCCAGTTTGGTGGCACGTAGAGCCACGGTCTCCGTTGTGTGAGGTGCGAGGCAGGGCTGGCTAGCGCTTGGCGGGCCCTCGGGGACTTCAGAGAGATCCGCTTGGCCCCTCCCTCAAGGAACCTATAGCGTAGGTTATGAGTCAGGGGATTGATAACCTGTCATCTTTTATCCAGGATGAAACTCCTAGCCAGTGATTGCTTTGTGATGGAGACTAATATGTGCCCCCAAAGTTGCGTCTGCAACCACAATAGGCGTGAAGTGGGGGAGGGGAGGTATTTCTGTGTGTGTGTGTGTGTGTGTGTGTCTGGTGAGGCGGCTAAGGGTACCTCGGCTACCCTTTGACTTTGCCCAAAGGTGGTTTGTCCAAACCCTCTGCCCCAAACTGCCCCCCACCCCGACTGCTCACTCTCAGCTGCTTCGTCATGAAACAGAACTTCGCATTAGCCCAAACCTCTCCTTCTTACTCGTGTGGCACAGGAGGCCCAGAAGCCAGGACCTGCCCACGGTCAAGTTCTAGCCTGGCAGCTCCCCAGTCTCCAGCCCAGCACCCCCTTTTTACGCCAAGTGCTCCGCGAGGCTCTGAAGTGGAGCAAAGCGGTGATGTAACTTACCTCTAGACGTGATTCCGATGGCCCGGATGTAGGACGGGGAGATGAAAAGGGGGTAATTTATAGAGAGGTGGTCAGTGCCTCGAGGTGCGGACGCTGGCTGGACTGCGGTGGGAGGTGTGTGAAGCAGGGCGTGCGTGAGGGCACGCAGCCCAGTGTAGACCGATAAAAGCGGGTTGGAGTAGACCGGGATGCCCAGAGCCGCTTGGGTCAATGACATGGTTTTCCAAATCGGTGAAGAATCTTGGTAAAGTCCCCCCAGAAGTATGGCCTTCCCTCGGCTCACACTGTAGACGCACTCCTGGCGAGTCCAGTGTGATTATGAAGCTATGTAAAGGGTGTTTATCTTGGCGGCAAAACAATCCCAGCCCTGCGTCCTTCCTGCTGCGAGGCTCTCGTCTGTACACTTAGCCAGCTCCCCGCGCCCACCGCGGGCTCTGCCTGCCACGGGCAGAGCGGGCAGATCTCGAGCTTTGTCACAGGTCGGCAGGCTTCCTCCCCACGGGAAGCTTGTGTCCCGTCACACACCTGCAGACACGTGACACAGAAAACAGCAGTCCATCGCAGTGCAGCGGAAGGCGGGGTGGTGCGTGCGACTGCTGTCCGGGTTTCCATGTGCATATCCGACACCAGGACGGTCACTTCCTCCCCGGTAGCTCGTGGCGGTTCTTTGGCATAGCCAGGGTTTGACAGGGGTCATGGCCCAGTCTCCAACCCAGTCACCGTTTGTCCATGCGGACACAACCACGCTCACATTCCAGGGTAAGTAACAGTCAGCATTACGAACACTGGGTACAGTGCCACTTAACATGTGACAACATTGAACTGACTGCAGCCAACCTGCCCAACCTCGGCTTTGTTCATCGTTTGGCTGCGCCATGCTCCCCTGTCAGGTTTTAGCAGGACACAGGTTTTAACTTACCTGTCCACCTTGCTAGCCCGGTTTGTGTCCAGGTGGCCGATGGTCCTGTTTTTCGTACTCAGAGAATAAGCTGTTCTTGGCTCCTTTGCACCCAATTTAACGTGGGAACTCCTGGGAACAGAGCGAGCACCCATGACGGCTGACCCCCAGCTTCGGGCTCCCTCCCGGCTCTCTGAGCTCTCCCGGTTCCCATGGATTTCCCCTTCCGTGGGCAAAGGAAGAGGAATAAGGGACAGTGCAGGGGACGGCCTGGGCTCCTTTCTCCCACTGGCCGGCTTCACCTCACTGAGTGGCACTTATGCATTCCATCCTCAGCTGGGCCTCCTCATTGGCAGGTATTGCTGGAAGCTTCTCAGCACCCGAGAAACGTCACTCACATTTTGGCCTCCAGCTCTGATGCCACCTTTTTTCAAAGAGAACTAACTGTTCTTCGACAGGGCGGTCAGGTTTCTCCTTAGCCGAACCGGATCGAAGCATCGCATCTCTGAGTGTCGGGCGCGTCAGCTGCAACCCCGAACCATGATAACTTTCTCTTTCCTCCTGTTTTCTTTTACGTGAACACAGATTTGTTATTGTAAAGTTAGGAACTTCGCACATAATTTACTCTCTGTGTCAATTACGTGTGGTTCGTTTCTCTAACGCTCTCACCTAACTTGGGTTATCCGAGATACACTCTCCACCGCTGCATTTGATGGAAGCCAGGAGAATGTTCTCGCTTTTCTTCTCGGCTTTTCACAAAGGTTTCTTTTCTGAGACGCAGCTCCCCGCCCTGTGATGTGTCTGCGTTTGCTTACCCCTCTGATCTCCCTTAGTTATAATAAGGTTTCCGCTTGGGTTCGTGAGCCTCTGATTTCAAGTCCCCCAGACTTTGGGTATTCAGGTTTAATGCTCCCTGAAACATTTTGCAGTAATTGGAGATTTGGCTTGGGGTTCTTTGACAAAAATCTCTTTGATTTGCAGAATGAGTCGTCGGGCGACCATTAGTCATTTGTGTATAGCTTGTTCCCATCAGAAGCCTGCTTTTCACGGCTGTGAGAGTTCCAATGAATTACGCTACAGCAAAAAGAAGGTGGTGTGTTTTTAAGATGTGCTTCTTTTTGAGCCAATAAAATGGCCTCTGGCCAGTTGGCTTGACGACAGATCCAATGTACTCATCCCTCTGACCTGCTGATGTATTCAGGAAATTCAGTATATTTCCATTGAGGTGCCCCCTCCCCCCGCGCTCCGTCTGGGCTGAGCCCCACGGAGTGGGCGTGGCAAGGGACAGTTTCTCCTCCTCGGCCGAGGCTGGTAAGCGGAATTAGGGTGTGCGAGAATGACCTGGGGGCCTCCCTAAGGAGGCCGAACTGGACCCCCGAAGCCAAATGCTTCATCTCTCCGTGTGACAGTGACAGATCGTTTAGGTGATTTCTGGAGCGTGTCCAGGAGGGGACGTGCCGTTGGCACCTGCCAGCACCGGCCGTTGTTGAGGTTGGTGAGCTGCCGGGTTAGGCACCAGCTGAGCAGCGCCTGGGCCGTCAGCGGCCCCACCCGCTCTGGACCCGTGGTCTGGTCACTTCCAGAACCGTGAAAGGGTCTAGGAGGGGGATCTGGTCACCTGCGCCAGGCCAGCAACCCCGAAGGCAGACTCCGAAACCGACACGTGCTGCAGCGCCCCCGGAAGGCTTGGCCCCCCGTTCTTTAGACCTCACCCGGGTGGGGCGACCGCAGAGCAGCGGGCGGCCCATGGACTCAGCTCTGCACCCCCACCTTCCCTTTCCTGTTCTCCCCACACAAGGGCGGGTTTCTCTGCAGCCATCGAGTGCTCTGCGGCTTCCTCCTCGGTTCTGTGGATTCCGCTTCTCATTCCCATGCTCCCCGGGCCCTCTGACGAGAGGTGGACCGTCTCCCGGATTCGGTTCTAAGAGATTCTGCTGCTGTGGGTGGACTTTTGCCTGCTCCCCGCACCCCTGATGGATGGCTGTTTCCGAGCACGCGGAAAAGCCACCTGGGTCCCCTCTCGACCTGGTCGATGAATGCGCAGAGCGATTGAGAGCCGAGGCCACTCAGTGCCACGAGGTAGGACGCTGGACCGTGAGGATGGACGGACGGACGGACGCGTTTGGTTTTAACTGAGTGCCGGAAACTGTACATCAGCCACGCTGCAGGCTGCTCACAGCTCATCTCCCGGGCCCTTGCGGTGAGGTTGGGCTCAAGGGTCCCCACGAGGATGAGTTCAGGATTCCTTGTCCTCACGTCGTCTAGGACGTGTGGCTATTTAAACTGATGTCAACTAGTAGTTCAGTTTTTTAGTCACACTATAGTCACATTTTTTTTTTACCACTTTTTAAATTTTTTATTCGTTTCAAGTATACAGTACATTGGTCAGACATTTATATAGTTTATAAGACATTCATAGTGTATATAGTTTATAAAATTGCTGCTTTTCTCCTCAGGCTTCCCACCTAACCGATATATTACTGCCGACTGCATTCCCCATGCCGTGCTCCCCATCCCCGTGACCATCTATCGACTACTAATCTGTACTTCTTCAGCCCTTCACCCCATTCTCCCAGCCCCCCGACCCCCCTCCCCTCTGTCACCAAATTGTCCACTATATTCCTGAGTCTGTTTTTGATTAGTTTGTTCTTTTTGTTCCTTAGATTCCGTATATAAGCGAAATCACACGGTATTTACCTTTCTCTGTCTGACTTATTTCACTCAGCGTAGGGGTTATGGTTCATATGTACAATGGAATATTACTCAACCGTTACAAAAAAATGAAATCCGGCCATTTGCAACGACATGGATGGACCTATAGTCCCGTTTTAAGGGCCGAGTAGCCGCCTGTGGCTGCCGTGTGGGACAATGTCGCTGCAGGCCCTTCCTGTCTCACAGCGGGTCTACTGGGCTGCTGGCCTGGGACACATGACAGCTCTGCCTCTCTGAATCAGGCAAGGCCTCTCCCCCTCCCCGGCCCCCGTAACCAAGTCACCTCCCACACATCGGCCCCTTTTCATGGGGTGGTTAGACTTCAGAGTGACACGGTTCCGGATAGTCAGGAAGAGTAGCAACTCTCGGAGCGTTTTCTAGGAAAAAACAATCCTACGTTTTTGGGTTTTTTTCAGTTTTTATATTTTGTTTTCACATTGCAAACCAGTTAGATTTGCTTCAGCCTCAAAGGGAGTTTATGTAAAATGAACACCGGCAGCGAGCTGCACTTTTTTTTCTCTATTTTTTAATTATTTTTTTTAATGCCCGTTTATTTTTTTTCATACTATGTATACATAATTTTTTTTAACATTTTATTTTTTTATTTTCTCCCTCCTCCTTCCTCCCTCCCTTCTGGTAACCACTCGTCCATTGTCCATGTGTCTCTGTCTGTTTGTCCTGCTCATTTGTTGCTTTTAGGTTTATATCCCACGTAAGTGATACCGTGGTTTTCAACCTTTTCTGTCTGGTTTATTTCGCTTAGTATGATTAGTTCACGGTCCATCCATGTTGTTGCAAATGGCAATATTTCATCTCTTCTTATGGCTGAGTAATATTCCACTGTATATATATGTACCACAGCTTCTTTAGCCAATCATCTATCGTAGGACACTTCGGTTGCTTCCATATCCTGGCCACTGTGAGTAATGCTGCTATGAACATCGGTGTGCCAATATCTTTTCGAATATGAATCCTACATTTTCTAATTGTAGTTCATACATTGAATTCAGGCAGCAAATGACTAGAGCTTTATAATAACAGTAGCTATTGGTGCTGCGTACCTGCTATGTTCCAGAGTTTTGTTCTAAATGCTTTACGATATTAATTCCTAATCCTCAAAATTAACCTAATGAGATATGGTACTATATCATCTCCATTTTTCTAGTTGAAGACACCGAGGCACAGAGAGGTTCATTAAGTTGGCCCAGAGTCACACACAGCTAATAAGCAGGTGAACTAGCATTGGAACCTGGGCAGTATAACTCCAGCTACATTTCATCTCTCTGCAGATAGCACCAAAATATCCAGAACGTTCCCTCCTATGAGGGGCCAGCAACCTAGTCGGGCGACTGTAGAAGACACACGACATAGAGATTCAGGCTCTTCTCGTTAGCGTGGGCAGATGCTAATATTTTCGGTAGCCTGGCCCAAGTTAAAACAACTTCTCAAAAGAAAGTCATGGCACTTTAGACCGTTTTGGGGGAAAATAACTAATCTTCTAGATCAGGAGTTAGCAAACCAGGGCCCACAAGTTCCATCAGAGCTGCCGTCTGTTTCGTGAGTAAAGTTTCTGGGCACACAGCCAACGATGGCTGCGTGGCTGGCGTCTGTGACCGCCTCTCCATTATGCTGGCGGAGCTGAGTCCTTGTAATGGAAGTCATGTGACCAACAAAAGCTTAAACAGTTTTTTTCCAGGCCCTTTACAGAAAAAGTATGCCAACCCTGTGCTCGGTCCTATTCTGCAAGCATTTCAGAATAATTTATTAGCGTCTTCCGTGACCAATCAAATTTCTGAACTTGTTGAAAGACCCGCATTGTCCAAAGGGACTGAATAACTCAGCATTTTCATTGCTGTTCGGCCCCTGCACGGCCCCTGCCGTGTGCCAAGCACACCTGGACTTCCGCTGACGCTAAAGCTTGCGTGTCACCAGCCCTCAGGGGCCCACGATTCCGTGAGCAGGCTCTGCACTTGATGGGTGTGATTTCCAGTGGGTCCCGGGGCCCACCCACTCTCACGTCCGCCTGTCCCTGCCCGTGTCAGGTGATGAGCACGCATTCTCATTACACTGCTCTCCCTTGGAGATCGTGGTGGGCGAGCTAAAGCAGCAAGCAAACATGAAAATTGAACATTCTTTACATTTTACATTCCATTATGAAGTTAGAATCAACTAAGTTTCTCTAAAATATATCCGCCAGACATTTTTTTAAATGATTTTTTCCCTGATTATAAAAGTTACATATGCAAAAAATATGGACGGGCCTAACTGCAAACTGAGTGTCCCCCACAAAACCCCCCTACGTGGAGGTAGCAGCTGTTATTATCGGGGGGTAATAAACTACCTCGAAGATGATTCTGGCACGTGCATAAATTTTTCTTTTACCTTAATTTTTTTTTTATGTCATCGAAAATGTCTCAGGAAATACTGTTTTTCAGTGCGGTGTAATAAATAGTCCACCGTATCGTTACACCATAATTTACCAATTTCCTTTTTACTGGGCGTTTAGGTGGTTTCCAGCGTTTTCTATTATCGGTCTGTCTTTGAACATGAACCTCTGTCTGCTTCAGGGGTGTCCCCTTAGGGTCAGAGTCTCGGAAGTACAATTTACTAAATTCAGGACCGTCAACATCTGAAAAGCTCCTCGATGTACAGAAACAAGAAAAGTCACGTCGTCTCTGACCTGACTTCTTCCCTGACCCCAAAGAAGACTGCGCTAGTTGCTGTAATTCTAAAATAAGGACTTAACAAGAGTGTTGTTCAGAGGCTTAATATTAAAACCGAGTGAAATGGAAAATGCAGGCAAACGGGAACTCTCTAGAATTATCTGGTGATTTGACACTTCTAGGAATTCGATCGTTTTCCTCATGGGGACATGGTTTAAATGCCCAGATATTTGCCAAAAGATGTCCCTTGGGCTTCTTTCTATATATGGCCCAGCAGAGTCTGCAAACTCGAATGGGCGTGAGAATTCCCTGACAGGATTGGACAGCCCAGGGCCTTGACGCCTGCTGCCTCTCCCCAGGATGTCCTTCCCCGTGGCTCGTGGTCTTCATGCAGGCGTCACACATGCAGACCTATCGGAGAGGCCTGGCTGACTCTCCTCCCCTCCCCTTGCCTTATTCCCCGAGAGTTCTGACCGCTGTCTGGGATTTTGTGCGTTCACTTGTCTGCTGTCTGCCTCGTTTCATCAGTCTCGCTCACGGTCTTATTTTGTTCATGTTATGGTGTTTGTGTAACTCCTACCCCGAGCTCTCGATGCATGTGGGGTTGTAGGTGGTGTCACAGTGATCTGTGTCACAGCATGTCTGAGGCTTCATCCCCCACGTTTTGCTCTGAGCATCACCAGCTTTGGGGCAGGGGTGGGGAGCCTCGAGTGACGTTGGGCCAGTGCGGGCCCTGAGGAGGAAGCTCGTCACAATGGTGAGTGTGGCTTGGTCTTTATTAGTCACATTGATAGTGTGACTCAGGCTGCAACTGGCACAAGCTGATGGCACCTCCTTCTAGGCTGCCAGCCCCTCTCTGTGTCACAAATCAGCAGTGCAGGGTCCCCGCAAAGCTTGTGCCCTAACGGCTCACACAGTTCAGTTAAACACCTGAATTCTGGGGTTTTATTGGGGCGCACAGATGTTAAACTCAGGGACCTCACGGTAAGCCCAGGACTTCTTACACATGGCTTGGAAAACACTACCGTCACCCAGGTGGTTAGCAATTACGATTTGTGGCAATGTTGCTTTGTCGACATGAACTCTGGTCATTGTCAAGAGCTGCTTACGGTCCCCTCCGTGAGCAGGACAGCTGCCTTTGCCGCCGTGAGGGCCGCCCTGTGAGACACGGACCACGGGCAGAGCATGTCACTCCCTGTCCTCTGTCTCCTCCAGGTCCAGCACATACCGGCCGAAGGGCTTCGACGTCACCGTCAAGTACACGCAGGGGAGCTGGGCCGGCCTGGTGGGGGAGGACGTCGTCACCATCCCAAAAGGCTTCAATGGTTCTTTCGTGGTCAACGTCGCCACGATCTTCGAGTCGGAGAATTTCTTCCTGCCTGGGATTAAATGGAACGGGATTCTAGGACTTGCTTATGCTGCCCTGGCTAAGGTAGGAATAATCCAGAATGTGAATATACCAAGAGATGGGAGGGGGTTCTGAAGACCTGTCACCAGACAGTCCAGTGCGTGGGTGCAGAGGGGCCAGTGAGAATCACGTGGTTGGGACAGACCAGTGGCCACAAATATATTTCTTAGCATTTTTGAAATTAAAGGTAAATGGCACAATTCTTTAAACCTTTGTGCGAACATCACTTTTTTGTTCGTCTTCTGTTTTCATCTATTTTCCTTGTGTAGTCTTAAAATGTTAATAGAATCCGACCACTTTGATTGCAGTGTTTGTCTAGGAGTTCTTATTAGGGTAGGGTTAAAAGAAAAGATGTTTATTAAATCCCTACGTTGGTGTGAAGATGGAGCCTACGGGAGACGCTGGAACCTCAGCAGGGGCTGAGACAGCCCTGTGCTGCCTACCATGGCTCCAGGTCACCCTAAGGGGACTCCTGCAGCCGGAGCATGGGCAACTTGAAAGCCCGCCCTGGGGACAGCCGGTCACTGGAAGTAAGACGCGCCAAGGAGAAAGTTCGAAACCTCCCTCGCTCCCACCAGCATCAGAACCGTCGCAAAATGGGGAAAGACAGAGCTGAATGTTCTCCAAACATTTGTCCTCGGGCCGACCCACAGGAAGTCCTGCCGGTGTGTAGGAGTGGGGGCAGGCTCCCCGAACCCTGGGGAGTTTCCGCCGGGAGAAGCTGCCAGAGGCAGGTGGGCTGGACACTGGCTGTGCCCGAGGCAGGTTTTGTGCACAGGTGAGCAAAGCAGGAGGTAGTCACCTCTCCTGCCTGGAATCAGGTACCACGCCTTGTCCTCTCGGTCAGGGTCAGGCTTCAAGCCGGAGCTGGTGGAAAACAACAAGGAAGCCCCGTCTCGAGAGTGGCCGGCGTGGTGACAAGAGCCCCCCTTAGTCCTCGAGGATCCCAAAGAGAACACCTGTTTTCTCTTCCCTTAAACGCATTTGCTCCAGCTCAGGTGTACTAGCGAACGGTGTGTGTGCGTGGGGAGGGAGGGATGAGATTAGGGGTTGGGGCTGGGGGACAGTGGGCAGGCAGGTCCCCAACCCTGTGGCTTCTCCAGGAGAAAGAATGGCCACGAGACACGAGGCTGAGAACATGACAAGATGTTGGTTCTCTCCATTCTCGGGCAGACTTCGTAAGGCCACGCCGTGCTCATTTGAGAGACATGAGGGCCAGCAGCTTTTCCCTCGCCCCGTGCCTGGCGGCCCTGTGCACATCCCACCCCGTCTGCGGACTGGAAATAATTCACATCCCTAAATACTGACAATGCGACCTTGGGCAAAACGTTTCATCTTCATGTGACTTTGAAAATGAAAGATGTGTGACTGTTTTTATGCTGATTATTGGGAAGATGGTAGAGGAAAGCGAAATGATCTGGAATTAATAAGATAGAAGACTTCCTTTGAAAATAAACTACTTCGGGCCTCTTTGGGGGGCCCGACTCCTCATAGAACCTTTAATCTTTTCATCTGTGAAATTCCAAGATCGGCTGCCCGTCCCTGGGGACAAGGAAGCGGTAACAGGCTGCGTCGGAAGCACAGCCGGGAGCAGGAGGCCAGCGCCACCTGGGTCGCTGGCCCAAACAGGTTTCTGAAGTCCGCTGACTGAGCACTCGGGGTGGTCAGGGGGTGTGGCGGTCCCGCTCCATCCTAGATCCCGCCACGTGTGTCAGAACCACCTACGGGGTCTCCCACTGCGGGGGCCTGGGTCCAGCTGCACGTCTTCTGAATCGAGTGCTCTTGGTCCCAGGCAACTGTGCATTTTTAATCCTCTAGAGCAGGGGTCCCCATCCCCCGGGCCATGAACCAGTGCTGGTCCGCGGCCTGTTAGGAGCCGGGCTTCACAGCAGCAGGTGAGTGGCAGGCGAGCGACGAAGCTTCATCTGTGTCTGCAGCCGCTGCCCAGCGCCGGCATCACCGCCTCGGCTCCGCCTCAGGTCATTAAGCATTAGATTCTCACAGGAGCGCCGGTCCTTGGTGCCACAAAGGCTGGGGACCACTGCTCCAGAAGGATCCTGGAGCACAGTCCCACCGCGGAACGGCTCGACAGAGTCATGACAGACCCCTTACCGTGTGCCGGGCACTGCTCCTAGCCCCTCACGTGACACCGACCCCTTTAAGGCCCAGACCGGCTCTAGGGGCCTGTCACCATCCCCGGCTTACAGATACGGAAACTAAGGAGCGAGTCCCATGGCCGGGTTTCGATTCTGGGCAGTGCTTCCCGCGCCGCCTCTCAGGAAGACGGACGAAAGAACGGCAGACCGCGTCTCCGCCAGCCCCGGCCGCTTCCAGAGACGCCCGCGTCTCGCTGACCCGAGCCCCAGGGGCTTTGACAAAGGCGACACGGAGAGACTTCAGGATGCCACGGACGCTGGGAAGGGAGCAGGAGCGGGCGGACTGCTCGGGAAGAGGCGCATCTGCCGACAGCGGGCTCCCCTCGCCGCCTCCACAATTCTGGTCTGGCTTCTCACGGGGACGGACGTCGGCGCCTTCGGCGGGCCACGGGCGGGCGTGTGCCTGCGGCATCTCCGCTACTGCAGCTAGGTTTTCATTCAGAACGTGCGACCCATGGCGACGAGCTGATACCTCCCAGTTGTCACAGCCACAATCTGAACACAAGTCTCTCGCCTTCCTTGGCGAGCTCCAGAGTCTTTGGTCCACCCCCGACTCAGAGCTATTCGCTGACCGTCCATGCCCCTTTGGGATGGACTGTCCCCAAGGGTCGGTCACCTCTCATTTCTGCAATGGACAGCTCACCGTGGCTGGAGGAGGCGAATGTGCTTTTCCTGAGGCTGCAGCTCCTGGAGACGCTGTTCTCTCCTTACTCCGAAACGTCTAAGATGAGAAGCCCCAGCCGTCCCGCTGACCACGTCCCCGTCTGCCGCCCGCCTCACGAGGCGACCGTGGCGGTGAACGCGACAGCATCCTCACAGCTTCCGAAATACTATCCTATTTTCACGACATGGCCGTCGCAAAAGGAAAACGTACCAAGGGTAGCGGGTCCTGTTGGAGGTCTCTGGATCCGAGTGCGTAGTCATAAGCTCATTTATTCTTCGGCGATGAAAAGACTCAATGTAAAGAGAAACAGTGTTGTCTGTCGTGCCTGGTGTCTGCACCGGGGCCTGCTCACTTAGCTGTCCCTTTTCATCCTCCCGCAGCCATCGAGTTCTCTGGAGACGTTCTTCGATTCCCTCGTGGCACAAGCGAAAATCCCAACATCTTCCTCCATGCAGACGTGCGGGGCGGGCTTGCCAGTGGCTGGATCTGGCACCAATGGAGGCAGCCTGGTGGGTATCCCTTAGTCTCAAAGAGGCGAAAAGTCTGTTTTATTAAGACCCCCATACAAATATGAGACACGGAGGCGCACTGTAAAGTTTTGATCATCCTTATTATAGAACCTATTGAAATGGATAAAATTAGGTGTTATTCTCAGCTTTCCTAATCATCCTGCCATCCAAGAGATGAAGCTCATTGCTTCCCAGATTCCATCAAAGCTTCTTACAATTCTCCTCTGAAAGGTAACGAACTATTTTTGATAGACGAGGGAGGCCCCCGTGGGGAGGGCGTATGTAGCAGGTGGGCCTTACTCTGGGAGGGGGAAGCAAGGGGGTTGCCTGTGGTTTCCTACATTTGATGCGGAGACACGGGACACCTGTACATCCCCATTCTCTATATCAACACACACACACACACACACACACACACACGCACACACACACAGCACGACTGTTTTTAATGGAACAGAATCGAGCGCATGCGCGCCGTGGATGAGCTGTAGCCCGAGCATCCTCCTGATGGGCCAGCGGTGAGGAGCAGGCTCAGCTCCTTGCATTTGCTGACAGTGCACCTGCGCTCGGCACCTTTCTCTACCCTCTTCTCTGGGGACCGGGCAGGCTGAGGGTCTGGGGGGTGATGTTATATAGTCTTCCAAAATGAAGTTTCGCATAGGGAACCTGTTTTGTCCTGCTTTCCACGCAGGCGTGTGGGGCGGGAGGTCACCTTCTGACTTCCGAGGGACCAAACGCCTATCAATCGATGCGGTTCACTGTTTTACCGCATTTCTTCAGAGCAAAATCCCAATATTGTAATGCTGGAATCGCATGCACCTCCTTTACGTAAGGGGAGCCGCCAAAGCATCTCGATTAGACCGGGGCGTTGTTCGACCACCTCTGCATACGTGGCCCCGAAACGTCCCCATGTCATTTCCAAGCACACATACTCGTGTCGTCACGTCTCAGCCGAGCGACAGCACCGACTGCGGGGCCGTTCCGCCTCGTGAGCGCGCCGCTCAGTGTGACGCGTCGTTTTCCTGCGCCTTGTTTTCTGTCTCATACCTGTGAATGTTTTTCTTCCCAGGTCCTAGGTGGCATTGAACCAAGTTTGTACAGAGGAGACATCTGGTATACCCCGATTAAGGAGGAGTGGTATTATCAGATAGAAATCCTCAAGCTGGAGATCGGAGGCCAGAGTCTTAACCTGGACTGCAGAGAGGTACCCACGCCACGAGCCCTTCGCACCCGCGTGTGCCCGGGCCACCCGGCCCTCACAGCTGGCACCTGAGCGTGACACCGGGAGGCCCGCTGCGTGACAAAGCGGAGATTCGTGACATTCGACGCTACAGGCCTTTTTGTGTGACAAGTTTAAATCAATGACCCCCCCCCAAAAAAATGATGCTCCCTTTCAGCACTTGCCTTAACGGGGAGAAATTAGCATAAAATAGTGAGCGAGGAGAACCCCGATTTGCCTTTGATCGGTGGTCCTTGAACTCTTGAATAGATGCCACACGGAGGTTTCTCTCAGCATGAGGGGAGGAAGGGGGACTAAACAATGAACAAAATGAAACCCAAAACAGATCATCAGCTGTATCCCGCATTCCCAGCAGATCCCCTCCTCCCTGGAAGGCGAGCGGGCCCCCGAGGTTGTGTGCGGCGGGCGAATGTGCATGGCCGTGAGCCCAGGTCTCGCCAACCTCGCTCACCCCCGCCCCGCCCCCACCACTGCCTTTTGGCTATTTTGTGGCACACGACGGCATTAGGGTTACGAGGACCTGAGGGAGCCTCCGTCTGCCGAAGCATCTTCCAAACGGTTTCTGAAAACCAGCGGCATTTTATCACATTCCTGCCGTGTACCTCCGACTCGTCCCTCACTCGCTTTCATGTCCACCATGCCGTTCGCCACAGCTCATACACGGGTGCCGCTCACAGACCACAGGCTCATCCACGGGTGCCGCTCACAGACCCACGATGGTCCATTGCACTGTAATAGTGTTTCAGCGCTGAGCCCGCTGATCTGTTCATTGTCGAAAGGCGCTTATTGGCCATTAACGAATCCAGTGGTAGGATCGAGGGGCCTGAAGTGAAACATAAACTGCGTGTGTGAGTGTGTGGAGTGTGTGTGAGTGTATGTGTGACTGTGTATGAGTGTGAGAGTGTGAATGTGTGTGAGTGTGTGAGGGGGTGTGTGTGGGTGTGTGTGAGTGTAGAGTGTGTGAGTGTGTGTGAGTGTGCATGTGTGGAGTGTGTGAGTGTGTATGAGTGTGTGGAGTGTGTGAGGGGGCGTGTGTGGGTGTGTGTGAGTGTAGAGTGTGAGTGCGTGAGTGTGTGGAGTGTGTGAGTGTGTATGAGTGTGTGGAGTGTGTGAGGGGGCGTGTGTGGGTGTGTGTGAGTGTGTGTGAGTGTGCGTGAGTGTGGAGTGTGTGTGAGTGTGTCTGAGTGTGTGAGGGGGCGTGTGTGAGAGTGTGTGTGTGTGAGTGTATGGTGTGTCTGTGAGTGTGTGGGAGTGTGTGCGTGTGTGTGAGTGTGTGGAGTGTGTGTGTGAGTGTGTGAGGTGTGTGTGAGTGTGTGTGAGTGTGGAGTGTGTGTGAATTAGAGGACAAGCATCTATCTGGAGGTTTGAGACTTAGGTTTTTGGTTCTTTCCTGCTCACCCGATAAGAACAAACAGCAAAACCCAGATCTCGCAAAGTTCCGTTTCTTGAAGGCCTTTCATATGTTTACGTTTCTTACACACACAAAAAGTAATCATTTTAAGGACAAAGTAGATCAGATTCAGCTTAAATTTGTTTCTGAACTGAGCATAATTTTACGTTTGAAGAGAATACGAACACATTGATACTTTTCAACTCCACATCATTCTTCATTTCTGCCACCCGCCACCAGAACAAACCCTTCCTTCCTTCTGAACTCACTGGCGGGGCATTTGGTCCTATGACTCATGAAAGTGGGAAGAGTAAATTGCCCGCCACTCACCCCGTTCCCAGGAAGCCTCGTCCACACAGCGATGTCTCAAGTGGCTGGAGGGGCCCACGGTCCTCTATCCTCCGTACCAGCCACGAGGGGATTGGCGGAGGAGGGGACAGTGCTGACAAAGCCCGTGTGTGTGCGCGCGTGTGTGCGCGTGTCTTACTGAATGTCTCTAGCTCTCTCTTCATGGGCAGCGTAACAGGTGACTTTGTACGCTTTGTGTAAATGGCATTTAACCTGTCATTTCCATCTCTGAGGACAAACGGGTCTTTCCTCCTTGCCCGTCGGGGCTCTTTGACAAGCGAGTTGGGGCCTCTCTGACTGAGGGACAGACAAGCCCGGCACTGGGAGGGCTGCTGACCTCGGTCACGTCACTTTCCTTTCTTGGCCTCCGTTTCTCTCCTGTGAAGTGAGACTCTTGGGCTCAGAGACCTTTGATCCCGAACTCTGGGAATACGGAATTAACTGTAGGCACGAAGCAGGTACCGCGGCTGCCCCAGTTGGTACGTGACAGAGCCGTGCGTTGCCGCGGAGTGCCCTGTCACGTGCCTGTCACTCACGTGCCTTCTCCCCTCCCCTCTCCTAGTACAATGCGGACAAGGCCATCGTGGACAGTGGCACAACGCTGCTGCGTCTGCCCCAGAAGGTGTTCGATGCGGTGGTCGAAGCCGTGGTCCGCACGTCTCTGGTGAGTTCTCGGGACCTGACAAGCTCAAGGCCATGACCACAGGCCGGGCGCCTCCATCTGAGGATGTCGAAGGGTGTTTGGTCTTGTTTTTAACTATTATTTATTAAGTTCACGGTCTTGCTCTTGAACGTGAAATAATTCCTTCGTTTTAACCTGAGAGGTCTTGGATCTGAGCGTGCAATGCTTTTTAGTGTTTCGAATAATAATAGCATAGTTGGTGTAGTACTCTTTTAATGTAAGGGGAAAAAACACTTGGTAATATTACTACAGTAAAGTAAATAGTAAACCAGGAATATGTTTGTAGCCCTTAAAAATACACCAGAAATCAGTCGTACGTCCTCCTGGCCTTCATTCCAGCTGTGCTGGGATTTTAATTCCTCCGTAAAAGAGACAAGGGCCGATCGGCCAATATAATAATTATTGTGTGGCCGTACTGTGAAATCCAATGGGAATCACCATCAAGGACAACATGACTTTCGGGGACCTGGCCGATGGTATTCTCGGTGTGACCCCACCTTTCCAGTTTGGGGCACCAGAGGGGACCAGACAGCGTCGATTGGTAGGAACGTGGCTTCAAGGTCAGGAGGGACTTTTCCTGGACAGTCTTGACCCTGGTGGGAACGCGGCCGCTCACCCCACCACCCGGCCGAGACGGCCGAACGCGAAGGGCAATCTCTGGGAAAACGTGCAGCCGCTGCTTCATCACGGGCGGTTCCAGAAGCCTGGGCTCTCGGTGGTCCCCGCCCAAAACCTCAACCGATTCAAATGCCGTGGGAAGAGCCGCGGGGAGATGAAAGGGGCGCAGGTGGGAAGGAACGCGGGGGCCCGTTCGGAGCGAGACGGTCTTCGAGGCGGCGGCCCGGAGCCGTCCGCGATCTGCCGAATCAGAAAGAAAAAGAGAAATAGCCGGTGAAGGTTTTGGTGCCTTCAATTTAGGATGTCAGCCACAAATCAGCCCCTGCTTGAAATAAAGATGGAGCAACCTGCTGATTTTCTTCAGGAGTCAAAACGTCCTCAGCGAGTCCCCACGAGCTGTGACTGCTTCCCGCTGTCCCCAGGCAGTGCCTGCAGCATCCGAGTGTGCCAGGGCCGTGCAGTCCGTGAC
>NW_006439713.1:1503014-1515362 GCF_000325575.1 Pteropus alecto | reverse complement strand
GCTCTTCGTGGAGGGGTCTCTCTTGCTGGCCCACTTCTCAGGGTGGGTGCTGGGCCCCTCTGCTGCCTGTACTGTCCCCTAAGCAGCGCCATTCACAGCCACGTCGTCACGTCCCACCCACCCGTCAGCGATTCTGGAATGCGGCTGTCTACCCCCAGCCCAGCCCCTAGGTTTTGGCCTGGGAGAACACGTGACCCCCAAAACCCCACTCGGACGCCCTAATGACACCTGACGTGCCGCAGAGCTCGGATCTCTGGTAAACGCACAGTGGTTCCCTCCCAGCCTGTCTCACGCCCCTTCCCGTCCTCCGGGCCAGCCTCCAGGGCCGTCATCTGTGTCACATAGGGGGGCGGGTCCCACGCTCTGCCCTCCAGCCCCCACCACACCTCACCGATGCCTGCCCGCCCCTTCCTCTTCAAGGACACTCCCTTGACAGACAGTGCCCCTCCTCGTGCCGTAATGCAATGACCGGACACATGTGAGCCAGCCTGTCCCCATCACGTGCTCCAGCTCTGCCCCGAGCAGGGCACCACGCTGGAGGTGTCAGAAGAGGCACCTCCGACACGTACAGACGCAGCGACTAGTGGACGCAAGTGGGCGCCGTCGCCCTTCCAGGCCCGAGGCGAGGCACAGGTGGCCGTTCCGTTCCCCACAGATCTTTCCTGAGTGTCTCTGATGGGCTCGGTGTTAGGACTAGAGGTGGGTGCCGACAACAGGCCGCTGTCCTTGGAGGACTCAGACCTTAGTGCAGGAAACAGAGTGAACCTATCAGGCCGATAAATGTGGAACTGGGGGATGCCTGGCCGGGTACCATCCCTATGTGAGGGAGTCAGGGAGGGCTTCCTGGATGAGGCAGCCTCCGAGCTGTGGTCTGGGGGAGGAGACAGATGTTCCAGAGGAGAGAGAGCCCGCGGGGCTCTGCTCCAGGAGCCTCGCTGGGCGCAGGGGGCTCAGAGGAGAGGTGATGCCCGACAAGGGCCTGGAGGGCCACGTTTAGGATCTGGCGTCTCTTCTAAAAGGTCATTGCAACTACCGCGTGACCTTGGGCCCGTTACTTCGCCTCTCTGTGCCTTGGTTTCTGTAAAGTAGACGGGACAACGTTACCGCGCCGGTGGCAGCGTTCAAGGATTAGGGTGACGATGGCTGCAAAGCGCTTGAGATGGTGCCGGATGCGGCGAGCGCCCCTGCGGATCTTAATAGCTGTTATTCTGTCACCGCTGTCACTCTTCCAGGGGACCGATGTCTCTGCCGCTCGGTCCCAGTTAAACATTGTTTATCCCCGTGACGAAGAGAGTCGGGAGCTGTTCCCCACAGGTGCGCCAGACGAGTCATTTCTCCCGTGATCTTGTTTTGTCCAGATTCCAGAATTCTCTGACGGCTTCTGGACTGGGTCCCAGCTGGCGTGCTGGACGAATTCCGAAGCGCCTTGGTCTTACTTCCCTAAAATCTCCATCTACCTGAGAGACGAGAACTCCAGCAGGTCCTTCCGCATAACTCTCCTGCCTCAGGTATGAGCTTGGATGTGGGCTTCTGTCTGTGCCGTGTAGCCTGCAAGAGTAAAGCGTCTCATGCCTAATGCGTGCAGCTGGATGTCACGCCTGTATCGGATAGCGATGGTTGGCTATGCGATCGTGCTGCGTAACAAACAGCCAGGAAAGCCAGCGGCCTTAACCATGAGCATTTATTCCTGCTCACGGGTCTGGGCAGTTCCGCCGATCATGCCAGGCTGGCTCACGTGTGTCCGGTCAGCTAGTGGTGGGCCGGGCCTAGGATGGCCTCACTCACGCGTCTGGTGGCCGGGTCAATGGAGTAATAGGACCGTGGTCGCTTGCCACCCAGCACTGCCTCACACAGCGGTGCAGGGGTCCGAGAGAGAGAAGAAATGCCCAGGGCTTCTGAGGTCTGTCTGGACCCAGAACTGGCCAGCACCTGTAGCACAGTGCTGTACAAACAAGGCCACAGCCAGATTCTTGGGGGAACGGGGGGGAGTAGACGCCGTCTCCCAACGGCGGGAGCTGCAAAGTCACAGCAGAAGGGTGTGGCTACAAGGAAAGGCCGAGAATCAAGGACATTTTTGCAGCATCTGCCATGGCAATGATACGTTTTTTACTTATCTATGAATAAATCATTCGATTCTCAGAGATGAAGACGTTTTTTCCACATTCAATAAATCGTGGATTCCTTCTTCATCCTAAGCATCTAATTCAATAGACGAAGCTCGTCTTCCTTAGCCTGTCCTTCCCGTGGCCCTCACTCACACCACTCACGTCCCCTCCGCCACTCCGGGAACCTCCAGAGTGCCCCCCAGGCACCCCCGGTCCCCACTCTGTGTTCCTCTCCAGACTTTTGCCAGATTAATCTTCCTAAACCACAGCCTTCAAACCCACCATTTAAAGAATGACGGCCCCTTTCCCCGGCGTGGCTTTTGATGACCTCCTCACTGGACCCTTCCTTGCTCTCCAGCCCATTTCCCGCTACACCCTTGACCCTCCTGTCGTCGGTCACCATCTTCCTGTACTTTGTCCTAACCTTCGCTTCCGCCCCTCCCCCACCTGAAATGCCCTCTCGTCCCGACTCCATCCTCGAAGACCCAACCCAAGCAACCGTCTTCCGTCGAAGCTCCGCCAAGCAGAATAACCCGTTTGTGAGCTCGGCCTTCAGGCTCATAACGCATGTTTTCTGGTCTTCGCCCCTGGCACGGGATCGTGCCTTTAGGGTATGAGCGATGCTATCACCTTGTCCCTTTGACTTCTGTTTTCAGAAAGAACGCACACACTTCTATGTCTTTCTCAGCTAAATGAGTAATTCCTCGAGGAGGAGAACCGTGAGTTTTGAAGCCCACCCTTCCTTCGGGTAGTGCCCGACAGAGATTCGTCAGATGCATAAGTCTGTGTGTCTTTGTCGTCATCTGATGAATCTGGGATAACAGAGTGGGATTAAGGGGCAGGAAAGGAAGGATGATTTCAGAAGAAACAAGTAGATGATAATCCTGTGTTTTCCTCCATTTTTAACTTTATGTGGGGGGCAGGGCACTCCAGAAACGGGCAGCTGTTGGGGAAAATACCGAAAGCATTGAGGAACACAGCCCAGCAGAGGACACACGCTCCGAGAGCGAGAGCCTCGAGTTACGGTCTCAGCACCGCCCTCGACACATTATAACTTTAAGCAGCTCGCTTAGCTCTTCCTGTCTGTCCCTTTATAAGGGAGAAATAATGCCACTTGCCAAAGACACGTTCAGAAAACTGCGGTCTCCTTGGATGAACAGCGCCACAAAGAATGATGTTGGAATGATACGTTTTAGCATCTTTAACATAACGTGCTCTTTACGGTCGCATGCGAGAGCCTCGAGTTACGGTCTCAGCACCGCCCTCAACACATTATAACTTTAAGCAGATCGCTTAGCTCTTCCTGTCTGTCTCTTTGTAAGGGAGAAATAATGCCACTTGCCAAAGACACTTTCAGGTCTCCTTGGATGAACAGCGCCGCAAAGAATGATGTTGGAATGATACGTTTCAGCATCTTTAACATAACGTGCTCAGCATCTTTAACATAACGCACTGTGGTCCGTCGAACGGCGATATGTGGGTGTCAGTTCATCGGCACGGTGTGTCACTGACGTTGAAACCTCGCTCGAGGACGAAGGTGAACGCGTGCTAGCAAATAAATGCCGTGCAGGTGGTTGGCAGCGTCCGGAGCGCCGACGAAGCAGGAGAAAAAACAAAAAACAAACAAACAAACAAAAAATGACGTTCAGGGGAAAATCCATTATGTCCAGGGCGGCTGACAGCCATCTAAACTGAAGGTTCGCTGGGGCTTGTCAGCAGCTTTTAGGGCCAGCTCTGGCTTGGGGACGGTGGGGGTGGTGCACCAAGCGAGGTTTGGGAGGATGGCATTTCACTGATACATCTCCGCCCGAGAATTTAGTCTTATTCTCACTTATGAGACTGTAGGTCTTCGTTCGTCGACCGACGTGCTCACATTTTCGATGTTTAAAAATCTTCTTGCCCCACGGTTTTCCTGGTTTCCTATGCTGGTGACACACGTGTTGGGGACAGTGCTGGGCCACCTCCTAACACCTCGGCTCTGCCCAGCCGGCCCCCTTCCTAACATTTAGGGGTGTCCCCAGAGTTTGGGAATGGAGTCCCTACAGAGGACCTGCCGGGCAGCGGCAGTAATAGGTGGGCAAGTGACCACTATCCGGAAACGGCAGCGTCAAAGGCGATTATCTTAAATTTCGTCTGTCACCGACACTGTTTTCCAAAACACATGGGCCAGATCCTGTCTGGCCTGTGAAAGAATCAGTCCCCAGCCCACAGGCGAATTCTGGTTTTTCGCTTTTTGTTTTTCACATAACCCTATCAATGGAAGTAGTTTCAGCCTAAGAACCACCGATTCGTCTATTCGTGCTGTTTTAGTTTAAGGCAGACAGTTTATTCAGAGATTCTGAAGCTTTCCCAACATGTTACAAGTTTACGGTCTGGAGTTTTTGCTGGAAGTCAGCTGGGACACACGTGGAAAGGACAGCAAAAGACGCAGAGTCCGTTCACCTCACATCTGCGTCCGCGTCATCGGCTGCATCATACATGACAATTGCTTGGGTTTATCATGGACTTAGTTCGCTCAAAGGTGGGCCTGTGTGTGTGCGTGCACATGTGCATGTGTGTGCATATGTGTGCACGTGTATGTGCGTGCCTGTGTGTACATGTGTGCATTATGGGTGTTGTGTGTGCATGTGCTGTGTGCATATGCGCACTGTGTGTGCTTGTGTGTGTGCTCATGTGTTTGTGTGTGTGCATTCGTATGCATGTGTGTGCATGTGTGCACGTGTGTGTGCATGTTTGCATGTGTGTGCTTGTGCATTATGTGTTGTGTGTGCTCATGTGTTTGTGTGTGTGCATTTGTATACATGTGTGTGTGCGTGTGTGTAGTGCATGTGTGTGTGTGCTGGTACATGTGTGTGTGCTCATGTGTTTGTGTGCATTCGTTTGTATGTGTGTGCATGTATGTGCATGTTTGCGTATGTTCGCTTGTGCATTATGTGTTGTGTATGCATGTGTTGTGTGCATGTGTGTGCTCATGTGTTTGTGTGCGCATTTGTATGCATGTGTGTATGTGTGTGCATGTGTGTGCTGCATGTGTGTGTGTGCTGGTGCACGTGTGTGTGCGTGTGTGTGCATGCGTGTGTGCGTGTGTTTCAGCGGCAGCTAAGGGGGCCCCTTTTCCTAGTTTAAGCCAATCCCCGTGAAAAGTCATCTGATTCGTTTAGCGCTGACAAGCTCGGCCGGCTCGTTGGTCGCACGCGTGTTCTCGGGCCTTCCTCCCGGCCTGCGGACCCCAGGTGCCCAGGCTGCGACGCAGTGAGGACTAAGGACTCCCAGCCTCAAAGACGGGTTCACGGACAGACAGACCGTCGTGCAGGCATCCGACTGCCGGCCAGGGCCCTGGACGCAGCAGCTACGTGACGTCCAGCAAGGGGCGACCCCGGGAGAGGCCATGCTGTGTCCCTACGCGCCTCCCCCCCTGACACGCCCCCCGTCCGGCCCCCCTGCGCAAGGCGTGCAGGACGCCGCCTCCCTCGGGTCTCGGCCTGACCCACACGTCCTCCCACCTCGACCTCCGGTTTGCTCTGTTCGGATCTAGGTGCCGTTCTGGGGCTTCCCTGTCACGAGGACTTGCGCCTCGTCCTTCCTCGGTCACCTGCAGTCTGCCTCCCGCCCTTCCGCCGCCACCCCCGAGGGCAGCCCCGCCCAAGGGCCTCCTTCCAGCCTCTGCTGCTCCCGCCACCTCCCCGCCTGTCCCTCACGCCAGCCGCAGGACCCCGCACTCTGCCTGTCCCTGAAGCTCGGCGCTTCCCCCCGAGCCTTCAGTGCTGTTCCCCTTAGGCGCAAAGCCCTCTTCTCACTCACTGGATACCGTATTGCGTCTTTGTAAATATTTGTCGTTATGTCCTGCGAAGCCGCTCTATGCTCATCATCGCCTCCATTTTAACACTTTGCTGTTAGAAAGCGGAGGGATCGTAGTTACGGGTAATGACGACAGTTTGCTCTCTGATGCTTTCAGTGTGGACGCGGTTCCCCACAGGCTCCTGCCCCCCGCCAGGGACTCTCGAGGGCCACACGTCACGTGTGTTTAACCCGCACGGCTCCTACCCATGTGGGAAATTCTTACCTGTCGCTGCTGTGGCTTCTCCCCGATTGGGATGGCTTCTCCCTCCCGTCCCGGGGAGCTCACGCTACCCGTGCCACGTCGCCCACTTTGACGTCCTCGTTGACAGAAGGTGCCACCGTCACTGTGGGAAGGTGGCGCTCTGGGGCGGGTCGGGAGCCACTGCAGTAGATCGCGAGAGAAGAGGGCGAGAGGGACCCGGACCGGGGTGGGGGTGACGGAGGTGGGAGAAGCGAGCAGATTCCGATTCGGTTTTAAGGCCGGCAGATGCTCGCCATGGTTTCGGTGGAGGGTAAGAGATCCTGGCCCCGTGCCCGGCGCCTCAGTGACTGGGTGTACCATGGATTTGCTGACCTGGAGAATATCGGGGGGACAGCAGATTCGGAGCCATGTCCAAAATTCCGTTTTTCAATGTCACGTTTGAGATGCCAGCTGAGCGATGGGGTGTGGCAGTGGCTGCAAAGATCGGGGCTGGAGATGAAGATGTGGGATGGAGTCTCAGCATAGAGCACAGGGGAGGAGGGGAGGACCCTGCGGCTGCACGGGTCACCTGGGAGGGAAGACGGAGGGAGGCCAGGGCTCTGGAGTTCTCAGATGCGGACAGGTGAGGAAGGCGAAGCACGTCCGGTACAGATGCCTGAGAGGGAGCAGCCAGGGACTTAGGGAGAAGAGAGGACCTGCGACCAGAAGCCAACGGAAGAAAGTTATGCAGGAGGGAGACTGAGCATCGCCCATGGACGGGGCCTGGGGGGGCGCTTCCCACTCAGTGTTCATGTACCTGCCTGCCACATAGGTGGGACGCTTCCATGGGACAGGACCAGGTGCTATTCCTCCTGTATCTCTAGTGCTGAGGACAGTGTCTGGGCCACATCAAGTGCTCAATAAATGACTGGGTGGATGGACACCTTCTGTACGGGAGCACCTGTGTGCAGTGACAGGTGGCGTACGTGTGTGTCTATCGTTTTCGGTGATGTTTGTCACCATGCTTACGATCTCGACTTCCAGATGGCAGGGTGGCACTTTCTTCCTCAAAGCTCCCCGTAGCACCTCGGAGGATCCTGACCATGCTGTGACCTCAGCAGTTGTACGACATTGCCTGATTCATACTTTTTCTTGTTTGTTTGCTCTTTCCTCTTAAACAGCTTTACATTCAGCCCATGATGGGGGCTGGCCTGAATTACGAGTGCTACCGATTCGGCATTTCGCCTTCCATGAACGCGCTGGTGCTCGGTGCCACCGTGATGGAGGGCTTCTACGTGGTCTTTGACAGAGCCCGGAAGAGGGTGGGCTTTGCAGCCAGCCCCTGTGCAGGTGAGTGACCCCTGCCTTGGACAGGGAGACCTAGCTGGGGTGCTTTAAGTCAATTAACAATTCTTGATGAGTCAGATGCCGTTGGATTGTTTCACGCATGCCTATCATCGGCGATCGAAGTCATCAATAAAATGTACTGTGGGTTGGTCAAAAGAAAAAAGCGAGATGATCTCTGTAAAACTTTTAGTCCCGTGCTCGGCGTGTGGCAAATGCTCAATGAGTGTTAGGCGTTACAGTTCTCGTTCCTATTACACGTGCGATGGCGCATCATTCCAGGAGTGAAAACACCCCCTGGAGCCTGGGGGATGAATATAGTTTTTGACGATAAAACTGGAATGAATAAAGAAGAAAATGTATAGCTAAGCTGTATATGTTTTTTCCCCTCAGAGAAATCCCCATTATAAAACAAGAAGTAAATGCCTGTCATTGCTGGGGTTTGGGGGTTTTTTTAAACCCTAAAACAATGAGACCAAGGAACCCATTTTTCTCATAGAATTCCTTTGAGGAGATGGCATCAAGTGACACAGGCGCGTTAGTCTGTGACGCCTAGCTTGGGGCTTGGGCCAGTCTTCAGAGAAGCCAGAAGAATATGATAAAGGTGGTAGAATAGTTAAACTCCTTAAATTTGAAAATGTCTTCAGACGTGACGGTTTGCTTGAAATGGAGTATTCCCACTGCACAGGCTTTGGTGGAGGATCGAGCTAGCAAGGACAGGCGAGTCAGAGACCCAACTGCGGGAGATGGGGAGACGGTGCGAGGGCCAGGGAGCGGCCGCAGAGCTGTAGCTTCCAGATGGGATTGCGGAGGGTGGGAAATTCTGCAGAGGGTGGGAAATTTCGCGGAGGGTGGGAAATTCTGCAGAGGGTGGGAAATTCTGGCGCGTTGGTCAGCGTCAGCAACAGAACGCAGCCTCGAAGTTGTGCCGGTCATGTGAATAATTAAGCAAACGTGAGGTCGAAAAATGAACTGATGACGAGGAGGCGAGACAAGAGAAAACTGGGGCCTTACAGTGGGATACAAGATCACCAGGCAGTGAAGGAAAGGCAACATGAATTGGATGAAAGAAAGCTTTAACCTTAGAGATGGTTGCAGGACAAGTGAGGATGCTCGCTGGCCACGCCGTAGCCTCAGCGGTCACCAGACCATCGTTCTGATCTAAAACCATCAGCAGCGTTTGGAGATGAGGGGTGCAGGCAAAATGCTCATCACAGCTGGCTTATTCGGAAGGGGGAGAGTTCAGTTTATGACTTCTTACTGCCCAAGTTGTGGTCTGAAAATGGGAATCCTGGTGAACGAAGCAGGTAGGTGACGCTTCATATTGTCATTTCAACACACCGTCATTCCTGCAAAGTAAAACAGGGACTCGGAGAACAGAGGGAGAGAAATAGTAAAAGGAAAAATTTCATCTGGAACATTAGGCCTGTTCAAATATGGCTACGTGCATATCTGATATGTTGCAGTATCTCTTCTTCGACTCATGTTAGTGAACAGACTCGAGGTCCTTGAGACGTGTCATTTTCTAAATCTTGGTCATGAGCAAATGTGTACCTTCGAGATGCGCGTTAACTCCTCCAGCCTGTTGGATTTTCACTGAGGGGTACCCCTCTCGGTGGCGTTGTCTGGGGCTGTACAACCTGAAACACTGCTGTATCTCTCAACTGTGACTGTTCTAACTTCTTTCAACCCAGGGAATCTAAGAACTAAAGCAATTTCCCCCCCAATTTCTGTTCTCTTGTTAAATACTATCGAAGTAGAGGCTACTATGGCAACAGCCACGATGCTGTCCGCTCTGGCTGGGACCGCGGAGAGCATAACCACCGTCTGTTTCCTGCGTGAATCGCTGTTGAAAACAGTTTAATATTAAGCGTCTCTAGGCAGAGATGCTCTCCTGCATTGCATCGCGAATTCTTTGTTAGGTGCTCTTATTTAAGTTTTCTGTCGCCATTCTCTGAAAATATATTACCGGTTTGGGTACTTAACCATTAGATTTTTTAGCAGCAGTAGGAATAGACCCTCATTATGTCTCCTCTCCAGTGCAAATCATTGAGCCGTGAAAGTAATTTACTTTCCTGGGGCCGCAATTAGGAGCGAGGCAGCAGTCTATGGCACCCTAATAAATGGAAGGCGCACCCTGCCTTTTTTTCAAAGTGTTTATGTTTAATTTATAACATGTTTTAAATAGCAAAGAGAATGTTTTAAATTACAGGAAATCATCTACTAGATATACACTTAATGGAACACCCGGATTTAACAAATGCTAATATTCGGTTGTATTTTCTTCAAAAATGTGTTCTAGAAATAAAAAATAAGTATAGCTAGGCCCCTCTTTGCTGCGTTCCCTGTGGTTACCCTTTATCCTGAAATAGGTGTACGTTCTTCTCATAATTACCACACATTTATAATTTCACTGCGCAGCTAAAAGCACCCTGGGTTAGTTATGATTCTGAAACAACTTAACCCCCAAGTTAACCACACTTTGTGAACGCGCGCAGTCACCGGGGTCAGGAGTGGCCTTGCTGGGCAGTGCCGCTCCAGGGTCTCTCATCTGAAGGCTGCAGGGGCCACTTCCAAGCTCAGTGACGTGGTCGGCAGGAGCCCTCCAATGCTTGCCATATGGACCTGGCCACAGGCCTGTCTGAATGTCCCCAGGATGGGCACCTACCTGGTCACCTCAGAGCAAGTGACCCCAGAGAGAGAGAGAGAGAAGTGTGCCACAGAGCGCCCAAGATGGAAGCCATAGTGTTTTTGTAACCTAATCTTGGAAGTGACACGCTGTCACTTCTGCCCTATTCTGTCGGTACACGGCAGAGGAGACTACACAAGAGTAAATACCTGGAAGCAGGGTCGCTGGGGGTCATCTTAGAAGCTCACCGCCGTACTACTATAAATAAATGCTAGGAACACAGACTGGTTGGTTTAGGTTTTCTGGTAGTTTTAATTTATACGAATGCTAGTGTACGGTGATTATCCTTTGCCAACTTGGTTTTATTCCTCAGTGTTACGTTTTCTAGATTTTTCATGTGACGAGTACTAGATCATTCTTTTTGGCTGCTGTATAGTATTCCATTGTATGAATATACCCAGATTATTTACCCAATCTTGTTTTGATGAACATTTGGGTCGTTTCGAATAAACAGTACTGCAGTGAACATCCTTGTGCAAGTGAGTGGGATCTTCTGGAAATAGAATGTCTAGATGATTTGGTATGTGCTAGTCTGATAGGTGACAAAAATTATCTCGGTGTCGTTTTAATTCATTTTACTTTATATGGGTGAGGTCGAGTTTCTTTTTGTATTTCTAAAAGCATTTGTTTTTTTCTTTTCTGCGACAATCCACTCATATCTTCTTCCAGTTTTTTTTGTTAGGTTTTTAGTTTTTTATATTTATCTGTAGGAGCTCTTTATGTAATGGAAAAATTAACCATTCAGAGGGAAAATGCTATAATTCTTCTCTCAGCTGTAAATGACATTTGAACTTATAATGGATTATAATATACAAATGTTTACTTTTATGTATATAAATATATCAATCTTTTACTTTAAGCTTTTTGATTTATGTCACATATTAAATGGCCTTCCCCGCTGAAATTTTTTTGAGATTTATTCAAGGCATTTATGTTTGATTTACCTTGGCATAGAATGTGTAGATGAAAACATTTCTCCCCAAGATGACTATCCCATTGTTCATTTATCAAATAATTCATTTTTCCTTCACTAATTTGAAATCCCAGTATTATTGCCTACCAAATCCCAGTCAATATTTGGAAGATAGATATTTATTTCTGGGTTTTCCGTTCCATTGCATTGATGTATCTTAAAGTATTTGTTTCCTTTCGTTCTTCTTTTTTCAAAACTTTCTTCCTGTTCTTTCTTAATTTTCTTTCCTTTATGAACTCTTGAATCAGCTCGTTTAGTTTTAAAAAGCCTTATGGGATTTTAGTCAACTTTTAATCACTTTAAACATAGCCATGGTATAATTTCAAGCAGACTGTATTTTTCGATCATCTATGGATAGTTAATTTCATTTTCGAATCTGCCGACTATTCTCTCACAGTGGTTTTGTTTTTGTTTTTGTTTTTTTTTCTTGCTTGGTTTGTAATTTTTTGTTGTGAGCTTATCTTTAGGAGGAGTATTGTTTTTGTTTTTCCTTCTGGGAGAGGTCAGTGCACCTTGGTTTGTAAATTTGTTGCTAAAAAGCAGTTTTGCACTTGATTCTGCTGAGTGTCCTCAGACCATGAGAACGTCTGGATTTCTCCACCGCACTGTGTAAATTTAGATTCCAGCCGTGGAATCTTGAAGTACGATCTGGAGGCTCCGTTCCTCACAAGAGATTCTTTCTCGTCTTCCTCAGACCTTGGACAGTCAACCTTCCAAATTGGTAGACTTGTCCAGCTCCTGCCACCAATGGACCAGGATGTCACTGGCATCTCGGCTCCAGGGTCCATCTCCTCGGTGCTAGGGTCAAGTCTTCTGCCCCCTCCTCCCTCCGCAAACACCTGGGCATTAGATCCCCAGCCCTAGTGTGTATTTCTGGGCTCAACTGCATGTGTGAAAATTGGGAATTATATTTTACTCTCATTTCTCTGTGTTATAGTTGGAAGAAGCTCCACGTTTGTGCCAACGACCGGCACCTGATAGAGTCCTTCTCTCGATGTCTTTTATTTTGGTTTCCATACTAATTCATGCTTGACAGACAATACCTGCCTTACAGGACTAGGCTTCTCTGCGAGGGCTGGGACAGGCTAGAAAGAAAGCGGTAAGTGGGAGTTCTTTGAAGAAGCTCCCGGGAGCTTTTTAAGTACACATGGTCCACATCCCCATCCCCTTTTTCAGCCAGGATAGATCAGAATGGCGATGGGTGGAAAGGTGATGG
>NW_006439713.1:1468709-1502951 GCF_000325575.1 Pteropus alecto | reverse complement strand
CACCACCTCCAGCCCTAGGGAGAGTCACTATTCTAGTCTCAGATCAGAGCCAGACAAACAAGGGAGCAGTCACGATGTGTCATGGAGCTGGTCAACCTAGGTCTCCCGTATATAGTCTCACCTGGAACAGAGATTGAAGATGGAGCATCTGTGTCTCCCGGGCCAAGTGTCCTGCAGCTGGGAAAATAATAGAGTGTTAAAACTGACAACTCTCTTAATGTACCCAAAGCTTCTGAAATACCACCCATCTCTTTTTATAGATTGAGACATTTAGCACCCAAGAGCTATGTAGATCTCAGCTTACACAACTGGAGACACATCGGGGATTGTGGCAGGCCTTCCACTGTGAGTTTCTTTTGCCTCAGGTTGAAAGTGGATCATCTGGTACACGTTCATGTTTAAAAATAGGAATGTTAGCTGCGAAGAACGGTTTCAGAGATGTGTCTCTGTCCTCCACTTAGAATACAATCTAAAGATGTCACAGCCGCGGGGCACCAGAGGCAGAGATCAGGCAGCCCTGCCACCTCGCTGGATGGGAGAGAACCTTGAGGTCCTAGATAGCAAGTAGCTTTCACGTGCTTGGGGAACAAAATGGCCCCGTGTCCAGAACGCCCGTCCTGTAATTCCAGGACATTCCTGGTCAGAAAACACCTCAGTACCAGGGAGACAGTTCACTTTAGTTTGTATATTATGATTAAAAAAAAAAAAAGACTCAACCATTTTAATTTTTATAGTTGACGTATCTTCCTCAGCTACTCATTATCAACTGGATCCAACCTTCTGGGGAACGAGACAGTGAAAATGCATAATTAAAATTTTACCCCAAGAAACTGATGAAAGAATTTAAAATAACAGTATGTTAACAGGTGATTCTTACGGAGTCTTATCCCAGGCACGGTGCTGAGGGCTGAACTTCTGTTCACTTGATTATCCAAACAAGACTGTGACTTGCAGGCACTATTATTATCACCGCATACAGATGAGGAAACCAAGGGACAAAGAACTTAAAATAACTTTGCCAAGATGACATGGTTCATAAGTGGGAGTTAGGATCTGAACCCCAAGAGCCTGGCCCCGGGGTCCACACCCTTAAGGACTGGTTACTCTTGTGTCTCATAGACAAATGCAGTATGAAAAACTAAAATCCGTCCTATGACCGCAGAAATAGTAGTGTACATAATAAACGTCCAGTGAATGGCAAAGTTTTAATCAACTTTCCTTTGATAATGTGAAGATGCAGCTCTTCCAGATTATACAGTCTGTCTGACGACCTAAATTGGTACTAGGTGTCAAAACGTTTTTTAAAAATGCATAACTTTTCTGATAATAAAAGTAACACGTGCGTGTTGAGGAAAATTTGATCTTGGTGGGGTTTTTGTGTTTTTACTATACATTATAACACATATACGTGTGTAAAAAATGTGTGAAAAAATGTGTAACCGGTGTTTCACTGGAGGAACACGAAGCCCACGGACTTAGAGCACGTGGGCTGGTTTTTTTCTTTTTTAACCTCAATGCGATCATATCACGTGTGTTGTTCTTTGATAGACTTTTTTGACCACCTTGTTCTTTTGCTTTTTTAAAAGAACTTTCTTAAGATATAACTGGTATAAAGTGAACAGTGCGTATTATAGGGTATTCGTACCGCTACTCTGGGTTACCTTTAATTCCCATCGGCACGATGCATCTTTTTTACATCCTTTGACTTTTAACGTATTTGAATATTTACACTTCCAGTGGGTTTCCTGTAGGCAGCATATAGTCGGTCTTACTTTTTACGTAGTTTGGCAATCTCTGCTTTCTCATTGGAGTATTTAGACCACAGATTGGCAGGCAACAGCCTGTCAGCCAAATCTGGCGTTTAGCCTGTTTTCAACTAAGAATGGTTTTCACATTTTTAAAGTGTTCTGTGAAACATAAAAAAGAATAGATGATAAAAATCGTATATGGCCCCCAAAACCTAACATATTTTATATCTGATCTTTTAGAGAAAAAAATCTGCCAGCCCCGGTTTAGACTGCATTTAATGTGAGTCTATCGTCTCGTTATTGGTTTCCTCTTTGTCTCGTCTGTTCTTAAGCCATCGTTCCTTATTTTTCTCTTTTTCTGCCTTCTTTTAGATTGAGTATTTTTATTTCTTTTTATCTCCTTGGCTAGTTTACTAGCTATAACTCTTTGTTGTGTCATTTTAGTGGTCGCTTTAGGGTTTATCGCATACGCCTCTAATTTATTAGTCTGCCACTTCGTACAGTAAAAGAACCTACAGCAGAATGCTCCCATTTCTGCCCTCTGCCCTCTGCTGTTACGAGCATTCATTTCTTTTACGCGTATGTTATAAACCACCCAGCACATTGTGATTCTTGCTTTCAATCTATTATCTTCTTTAAGTATGCGTAGTTTAAAATAAAAGTGTTATCATTGCCCGCGCGGTCTCCACCTCTGGCGTTGCTCATTCCTTCGCGTAGATTCTGGTTGCTCTCCGATGTCGATCTTTGCCTGAAGAGCTTCCTTTAGTGCGTTTACAGTGAAGATGGGCTGGAGCCATCTTCTGTTGCAGCTCTGTCGAGGTGTAAGTGACAAATAAAAATTACATATATTTAGGATGTACAACTTGATTCTTTTAAATAAATTTTAATTTTTCAATTCCAGCTGACATACAATATTATATTAGTTTCAGGGGCACAGCAGAGTGATTAGACAGTTACATAACCTACGGGGTGATCGCCCCGATTTAGTACCCACCTGGCATCACGCATAGTTACGACGATGATATCGACTACATTCCTCATGCTTTACTTCGCACCCCACACACGTGACTGTTGCGTAACTGCCGATTTGTACTACTTAACGCGTCCCCCTCTTTCACTCACCCCCAATGCTTCTCGCGTCTGGCACCCATCAAAATGTTCTCTGTATCCTGAGTTTGTTTCTGTTTTGTTCGTTTGCTTATTTGGGTTTTTAGATTCCACATAGAAGCGAAATCATATGGTATTTGTCTTTCTCTGTGTGACTTATTTCACTGAGCACAATACCCTCTATGTTCATCCATGTAGTTACAGATGGCAAGATTTCACTCTTTTCTGTGGTTAAGTCGTATTCCATTGTGTGTGTGTGTACACATACATACGCACGTACGTACGTACGTACACACATGCATGCATACATACATACGTACACACATACATGCACGCATACATACACACATGTACACACATGCATGCATGCATACACACACATGCATGCATGCACACATACACACATGTACGCACATACATGCATGCACGCATACACACATGCGTGCACACATACATGTGTGCATACATACATGCACACGTACATGCATGCATGCATACATACACACATGCATGCATGCATATGTGCACACACACATGCACGCATACATGCGTATGACTTCTTCTTTAACCTTTCATCTGTTGATAGACACTTAGGCTGCTTTCGTATCGTGGCTATTGTTAATAATGCTGCAGTGAACATACGCATGCTTGGGTCCTTTTGAATTAGCGTTTTGGGTTTCTCAGATAGATACTCAGAAGCGGAATCACTTTGTCACTTATTGTAGCCTTTGTTTCGACGTCTACTTTGTCTGGCGTACGTATTGCTCTCCGGCTTTTTCCCCTTTCTATTTTCATGAAATGTCTTTTTCCATCCCTTTACTTTCTGCCGATGCGTGTCTTTCCATCTGAAGTGAGTCTCTTGTAGGCAGCATACGTAAGGGTCTTGTTTTCGTATCCATTCAGCCATCCTGTGTCTTTTTTTTTTTTTAACTATATTCCTTACATCCTATATCTTGTGATTGGAGCATTTAATCCATTTACGTGTAAAGTAATTGTAACATAGTTATCGCCATTTTATTACTCATATTTTTTGTTATTTTTTTTCCCTTCTTCTTAAGTCCTTTTAACATGTCTTGTAGTACTGGTTTGGTATTTTAGCTTTTTCTCATCTGGGAAGATCTTTATCTGTACTTCAGTTCTGCAGGATAGCTTCACTAGGTCTAGGTCCTTGCACTTTGAATATTTCCTGCCAATCCCTCCTGGCCTGGAGGGTTTCTGTTGAGAAATCAGCTGACAGTCTTACGGGAACTGTGTTTCTCTCACTCCTTTGAAGATTCTCTTTGTCTTTGAACTTTGGCATTTAAATTATGTCATGTCTTGGTGCGGCCTCTTTGGGTCCATCTTGTTTGGGACTCTGAGCTTCCCGGGCTCGTGCGCCTAGTTCCTTCGCCAGGTTAGGAAAGTTTTCCATCATTATTTCTTAAAATAGGTTTTCAATTCCTTGCTCTCTCTTCTCCTTCCGGTTCCCCTATGATGCAAATGTTATACATGATGTTGTCCCGGAGGTTCCTTAAACTACCGTCATTTAAAAAATTTTTTTACTTTTTGGTTTTTTGCTGTTCTGATTGATTTGCATTCAGCTAGTCTTCAGGCGATTCTCAGTGCCGGTTGTTCTGCTATGTAGTTGTAATTTTGATGTAATAGTGGGAGAAAGTCAGAACAGTATTTACATATCTGCCACCTCCACCGGAAGCTTTTGTTGTTTTGATATACATTGCAAAATGATCTTCACAATCCAACCAATGAACATACCCGTCATCTCACGTAGGGTACTGTTTCCTCACTTCCTGCCTTCCCTCCTCCTCCTCCCTCTCTTTCTTCCTTTCTCTCTCTCTCTCTCTCTCTCTCTCTCTCTCTCTCTCTCTCTCTCTCTTTCTCTCTCTCTCTCTGCCCCCTCCTTTTCTTTCCTTTGGTCAGCACTCAGCTGAAAGCTCAAGAAACGCCCTCTGGAGACGTGGATTTTTCTGTCTGTGCGGCTGTCACCTGTCCATTCCTCATCCTGCAAACTCTAGCAGCTCTTTCTCCCCCTGTCACTCTGACTTGGGGAGGGCGCCGGCCTCTGCCTGTGTCTCCCTTCTCTTTGCTACAACCCAGAAACTTTCCCAAGTCGGTAAGCTGGACGACTGTGGGGCTCGCGTCATCCATTTCCCGTAGCTCAGGATTTACTGCCTCCCCTTGCTCAGTTTCCAAACTCTGCAGTCTTTTTTTTTTTTTCCACACACTTTGCTCAGTTTTTATTATTATTATTATTTATTTTAGAGGGAGCGGGGAATAAATCTTGTCCCCCTTACTCCATCTTGTCTTGAAGCAGACGTGGTTTCAAGTGATATTTAATTTCTTCATGCCTAACTGGGTTATTGGCCTTGCACTAAGCATGTTTCGCTCTCATAATTGTATTTGTTAAAGCGCCTATTTATAAAGCCAATAAATTTTTAGAAAGAAAATGACCTACTGTGGGAAGACATTTGCAACATAAGTTTTTGCTATAGACAGGATTCTTACATATCAATGAGAAAAATAATAGAAATTATGGAAATATAAATGGCCAATGAGTATTTTTTTAACTGGTTCTCCCTACTAGTAATCAAAGAATCGTAAGTGTTATGGTCTTGGGTTGAGGACCATCATGCTTCCTTATATTTGCCAATACTGGTGAAAGTGAGAATTGGACACTCACATGCCACGTTGGTGGGCATGGATACCGACTTGGTCTTTCTTGCAGGCATTTTGACATCACAGATCCAGATGCTTAAAGGGGACCGTACCTGACCCACAATTTTACTTTTAGGAACTTATGAAAAACTTAAGAATATGAGCAAAGATTTAGGTACAAGATATTTTAGACATCAGAGTTTATGTCGGTAGCAATACCGAAAACCACTTAAAGGGTCATAAATTAGGATTGGAAAGCAAATTTAGTACATCCATGTTATGTTTTTTGTTGTTGTCGTCCTAAAAACAGCATGGTTGAAAATGACATGACATGAAAAGATTTTCATCACATGAAGTGAAAATATAGTCCTACATGGTCCCATCTTTGTTTAAAACATTGATGGGTAGAGAAAAAGGTTGTACTTTAAAATATGAGTATTGATTATTTCTGAGTATGCTTTTATTTCCTTATTTTTATTTACTTACATTCTCAAATTTTATACCGTAAGTATCTATTGCTTTGCCTTTGGAACAAGAGTAGCCTTATCTTTAGTTATTGTAAATGTCTGTTAAACATTTGCATTTTTATGCTACAGACCAGGGGCTGGCAAGCTTTTACCACGAAGGGCCAAGTAGTAAATACTTTAGGCTCGTGGGCCAGATGGTCATTGTCACGGCTGCTCCCCTCTGCTGTTATTGCAAGAAAGTAACCGTAGACGATATGGAAATGAATGACTGTGGCTGTGTGTCAACAAAACCTGATATTCACAAAGAAATGGCAGGCCGGATTCGAAAAAGCCATGGATCCATACGAGGAATCCGTATTAGCAAGAACGTAGATCAGTCAAGATTTTTTCCCTCATCTTAAATCATTCTTTTAAGGCCATTGTCTTCTGACTTTTTCTTTAAGATCCTCACCCAAAAAGGATCTTATTTGCCGGGCTTTAGTTACAGAAAAATTAAATGCTTAGCGACGTGATTTTCTGGTGCCTAAATATTCATTTCTGCAATTAAATATGGATGTGCCGATTAACGGGGCTTTTTTCTTTTCCAAGTAAAATTTAAAATGCCAAACAAATTCCGTGCTTCTGGAAGGGGCAGATGAGTCTTGTGTAGACCAACGAAATGCTGAGACTCTCCAGACCTAACACCAGGAATCACCTCAACTTCCTCTCCAGAAAGAGCAATGTCGCAGAGTTGGTTCCAAAAGTCACCGGTGGATTTTTGCTGGGTTTCTCTTGGTGACCAGCCATTTCATGAATTCAGCATTGCTGTCCTTCACCACTTCCGGGTCCTCCATACGCTGTAGACGTGACACAGGACAAGCGTGGGGTGGGGAAGGAGCTCCTGGGCCAGTCCGACCCAGCTGGTCTCGGAACCCATTAAGCGTGTGGGTCAGGCTGATGTGAGGACACTAGCTATTATAGAATTATTTTTGTGGTTGTTTAATCTTTTACATTTTTTTTTTTTTTAGTTAAGTATAATGGACATATAATATTACATTCGTTTTGGGTGTACAGTATAGTGATTTGGCATTTATGCAACTTGCATTGTGATCACCACACTAAGTCCAGCAACCATCTGTCACCATGTAAACTTATCGCACTATTACTGACCCTGCTCCCCGTCACCCTCTCAGCCAGCCCGCACCCCGTCCCTCTGGTGACCGTCAGTTTGGTCTCTGTTTCTATGAGTCTGTTTTTGCTTGGTTTGATTTGGTTCATTGTTTTTTGCTTTGTTTTTTTTTTTTTTTTTTTAGGTTCCACATATAACTGAAACCATGTGGTCTCTGTCTTTCTCTGCCCGACTTATTTCGCTGAGCATAATACTCTTTAGGTCCATCTATGTTGTCACAAATGGCAAGATTTCGTTCTTTCTATGGCTGAGTCATATTCCATTGTATGTATGTACCGTATTTTCTCTATCCAGTCATCTATCGAGGGACCCGTAGGTGGCTTCCATGCCTTGGCTGTTGTAAATAATGCTGCGGTGAACGGAAAGGTGCAGAGATCTTTTCAAATTAGTGTTTTTGTTTCCTGTGGTTAAATACCCAGAAGCGAGATTGCTGGATCATATGGTAGAACCACTGTGGAAAATGATACGCAGAGTCCTCAAAACATGATAACTAGAAGGACTGTAGTGTGGACTTGGAACCCGCCAGGGCGCTCGAACGCGGGTGACCCTGCCCGCGGACGTCGCCCTGCCTCTGGCAGGTGCCGCTGTCCATAACTCTGCCCCTCCTCCTCCCTCCCTCCCCGCTCCTCATGCTTCCTTCCCCGCACCAGCCACGCAGCCCACCGGCCCAGAGATGCCGACGCTCTCCAGCCTCCCCGAAGCGCCCGGTGCTTCCCCGCGTGCCCTCTGCACGTCGCTTCCCACCACGTAGGCTCCACACCTGCACGTGTCATTCCAGTCGCAGGGGGCTGGACCCCCTGACGGCAGGCCGCCACTGAGACGCCCTCCGTGCCGGCTCGGATGCCCGAGCGGTCGGAATCCGGTGCCGATGCGGCGGGTTCGATGACGCGCAGAACCGTCTCTTTTGTCCTGTGTGAGGGGGACTGCTCGTTTCACAGCTGTGGATCTTCCCCTTCTGTCTCCTCAGAAATCGCAGGTGCTCCGGTGTCTGAAATCTCTGGGCCTTTCTCAACAGACGACATAGCCAGCAACTGTGTCCCCGCCCTGCCTTTGAACGAGCCCGTGCTGTGGGTCGTCTCCTACACGCTCATGAGCGTGTGCGGGGTCATCCTCCTCATCTTAATCATCCTGCTTCTCCTCCCGTCCCGCTGTCGGCACCTCCCACGAGACCCCGAGGTCGTCAGCGACGAGTCCTCTCTCGTCCGGCACCGCTGGAAGTGACGAGTGAGGCCGGAACCCGAACCACCTCGAACTCACCTCCTAGGAGGATTCAATTTTGAGGGCGGCAGGCAGGAGTTTACAAGGCAGGGTTCCTTCCTGTGTCCATTAGTCTTGAGTCCCTGTCTGTCCTGCTCCCAGACGCCTTCCAGAGTCGCTGTATTTTGATTCTTGGTTTTAAAGCTTCCTTCTTCTTCTCTACTTCCAAGAAAATGATAATAAAAAACACCTCATTCTAAACCAAAACAGAGTGAATCGGGCTTCAGGCTTTATGTGACTGGTATACCACACCGTCTACCTGGGCCACCAAATAAAAAAGCAGGCCGCGGCTCCTTTTCCTCCCTCCCGTCTCTGGAGAAGTGAGCCCACACAGCTTATAACTCCTCTTAGCTAATGGGAAGCTTTGTGTATTAGTCGCTTTTAAGGGTATTTTGCACCCGGCTTCAAGCAGGGGCCCGGCGGTCCAGGAAGGCTCGAAGTTTGATGGCGGGAGTGGCGGCCTGGGGCCCGAGGACAGAAGCATCCTGCTTCCTCCTGAGTCAGAAACAGCTGCAGGGCCCTGTTCTGGGTCTGTCTGTGCCTTGCACGGGAGCAAAGTCCACTCAGAGGACATCGTCCCCGACGGTTCTCATGGGCCTCATCTGAAGACGGGAGGCCTCGTGCCCGTCGTGGTGGAGCGAGGAGCCCACGCTGTGGACGCTATGCTTCCGCCATAGTGTTGCCATCAGAGCAGAAAGCCACCTCTGCTGAGACTCCGGCCCGGGCCCCGAGCCTGGGCGGGGGTGCAGGCGGCCTGGCCCCAGCCTTTGCCATCACCTAAAAACATCCTCATCCCGACAGGCCAGCCGGAACAGGTCCGAATCACACACCGGGAAGTTCTGTCACCGAGCTGGTCATCATCTCACATGCGCACGCTTACTTAATATCGAGAAACAGCATTATAGTAAGAACAACCGGTTCCATTTCGCTAGCTTAGTTGTATCTTTTTCCAGGTCTTCTCGGGAGGTAGGTGGATCGTTACCCTTTGGGGAAACTGGGGAGCGGCTGAACACCGTGCTTCCGACCCGAAAGGAAGGAAGACGCGAGGCGTGCGGAGGGCTTGGTGGGGACTTCCGGTCGCCCCCACGCTCTGAAACCGCGTTTCCACTTGCACAAGCCCCTGGAGTCGAGCACGTGCGTCTGAATCAGCTGAAATAAGTGTGCGGAGCCAGGGACCCCACGCGTCCTCCCTTTGGCGTGTTCAGCCTTCTGATGGGTACCGCTACCCCTGTGTGGGGGACTCCCCTCTTGCTGTCCTTTGTGGCCTTTGCCAGAGAAAAGCAGAAACCTTTAAGTCAACGCAATCGGCCTTATATGATCTGATGTAATTAGGAGAAGGGTTCAAAGCCAGCGCCCCTTCTCTCTTGCTCATGTGCCAAGTTCAATGTTCACTTGCATGGTTACGGCAGCGAGCAGCTGGATGTGTAATAAAATTCCACTGGAAGGGCTAACTGTGGACTGTCTCCGCCAGCTGAAGTATTATTTGTGTCCAAAATAGGCTACATGTGGATGTCGCAGTCATCTGCTCTGCTCAGGGCATCCCGGGGTCCCCTCCACATTGAAAAATAGATGAGCGTGCCCAAGAGATGGGAGGTCACTTACACACATCGCGGTGTCCCAAAAGATTCTCCAGCTCTCGCAGATACCTGCAGAGAGGCACATCCATCTTCTGTGTTCTTCAAAATACGGTTTGAGCATGGTGGGGACAAGAGCCTCTGGGGACGGGATGGGAGGACTAAACTCTGTTATCGGATGCGTGTCGTTATGTCTGGTCTCAGCTTGTTGAGAGGCCAGAATTTGAAATGCATTTCAGAATTAGAAATCTCTGGAAGTCTCGTTCTCTTCTGGTCCTATCGGCTTTTTCACTGGGCCCTGTTTTGTGAGCCACTCGGCATAGCGATGAAGGTGACGCCCTGAGACTAAGCCTTCTCCCTGCTGTGAAAAATCCGAACCCCTGAAATGAAAAGAGGGAACCGCGGGTAGGACCTGGCTAGTTTGGCACGTGTTTCTTTGCACAGGCTTCTTCTCTTCCATTTTCCCTTGACGGGTTTCTGAGCTGGGAACATTTGTATCGCAGCCATTAGCAGGCACTCTTCCCAGAAGACATGATAATAGCAAGTTAGATTTCAAGCTAGGGTGTTTGAATGAGGTTTGCTCTGATTCTCTGTATTTCATATCAAATTTCTCTAGCTTTTCATCTCTGATGTCATTGGATGTGACATTTTAATGGAAATACTTAAATGACAAAAGCATGATTGAGCAACGAGATTGAAATAGACAATTGAATGTGGGACATTTTCCTGGCATGCCTCGCTGCTGAAAATTGGACTTTGAGTCAAAACTCTGGGAGTGACAGCCACCTCCCCGAGTTATGTAAATTGAGACTTAGCTAGGAAACCTTCCAGGAGGCTGGCTCTGAACGGGAAAGGAAGTAGCAACCATTGGAGGCTGCCATTTTTTACCTGGTAACAGCACATGGTGGAAAACGTTGGAAGATGGTTCTTTCCTGAAAAATGCAACTTAGCATTAGGTTTTCGTCAAACCCTGGTCAACTCTCTGAGGGAAACGAATGCTTCTATAGGAATAGTATGTATTTTTAAATAGGGTAATGCTTCCTATTCCTGATGGGCTATTAGAAGCCTGAACTGAAGTCCCGTCTTCAGCAACTGAAACTGTTTATGAAAAAATAGCAGGAAACGAGTTGGGGACTGAGTATTTTTTCCCCCTCTGGAATTTAAAAGCACCACGAAGGGACCGGCATTTACCAAACCCTACTTCGTATTTCTTCTGAACCTAAAACAGGTACCTGGCCTTAAAGCAACAGATTCCTCGCATGTGACAGCAGAGACGATTTTCCAAAAATCAGTTCGCTCTCGGGCATTTGGAAGGATTTTCACCTGATTCATCATGAAACGCGGAGGTTTTGGTTGGTGATACATGTGGGGTTAGTCACAGTTCAGAATCACGAAAGCCGTTGCCAGCAAGGCAGCGCTCATGCCGCAGGATTTCGCAAAGGAGTTGAGGTTTGGGGGTCGCGTTATCTCGTTTAAGGAGCGAGGAAGGAGTATTTCATTACCGCAGGTTCCCCGTGAGAATGAAGGTTTGTTAATTTCCTGTCACCAGGCCCCCACGTGGCAGAGCGGCCAAGCGTGGTCCGGTTCTCAGTTCTGGCCTCATGCCACTTGACGGTGTTGAAAATAAATCACTGCCCGACAGCCTGATCCGTCAACAACAATAATCAAGTTTCACAGACTCCATTCTCATTAGTGGAAACCAAATAATTGGGTAGGATCCCAGTGTGTTTTCTCTTGTGCAGACTTATTAGAATTGATTACATAATCGTTCAGAGGAAACATTTGCCAATAAGATTTTTTTCCTCTTTTAGGAAAAACAACGAAACACCATAAAATGTGAAATTACAGTTTTGCCAAGAGAGAAAATGGATATTTAATGCCAAGGAAACCGCACGCAACAGACGTTATTTTGTATACGTTTCTGGTGGGTTTTAAGAATTTCAGATTTGAACTTAAAGCCATTTACCGATTAAAGAGCAAACAGGGAAAAAATACATTTCGAGAGCGAAGGAGGAAAATAAAAAGTAATCGAAAATATGTAACAGAATAGGCAGAATTTGCCTTTTTTGAAAGTAGCTTTAATTCCAGGAATTAAAGTCGCTGAATCAATTGGGAGGGATCATTGGTTTTACACAGTTGCGAACTCCAAGCTTCAGGAATGTTCTAGCCGGAGCCATGTGCCCAATGTCAGTATTGCAACGTGAAAAGAGGCAGTCCCCTGCACTGTGCGTGGCCCAGGCCACGTGAAGATCGGTTCATTCAAGGAACAGGACCCGGAGGATGATTGGCACTTGGGAAATTCTAGAATCTGGGAAAGGAGGCGGGGTAGGAAGAAAGATCCCTTTGCCAGCAGATTGGCGCAAAAATCTGGAGAGCCGAGGACATCCCAGGATGTCACGGGCGACCCATTTCACCCCCAGGGTTTTGCACAGCTCGCATTTTAGGAATTTTCCACAGGAAGCTCTCGCGAGTTATAATTTGTTGGAGAGAGACTTGCTCTGCCGTCGCGTTTAGAACACGTCTGTTCTAACAAAAGTAGAGATGCCCAAACTCCCAAGGAAGACACGGTCCTTGGGCTGCAGGTCAAGGTTGTGCCCTGGGAAGGTCAAGAGCAAGGTCAAGGGGCCGGAGCCAAAGGCACGTTGGCCAAGTTCCCTCTGGGGTCTGAGCATCTGAGAAGGGCTCCTGGCAGCAGCTGCCCCAGTAGATATAGTGAGAGTCACAGTAACTCAGACGCAGCCATTTCCACCCCATTGATTTGACAGCCCACAGCTGCCTGACCTCACTCTGGGGACACCTGCCAGAGACGCTTCCAGGAAAAAGAGCTCGCGGGGGACCAGGTTCCCTCGTGTCAGCCTCTGAGCCTCTGTGTATATCTGTGTGGCCTTTGGGCCACCAGCGTCCCCCGTAGATCCATGCTGTCTTCGAGCTTACCTGGTGCTCTTCAGAGTCAGCACAGTTCAGTAGCCTCCCCAGGGGAGTGTCATGAGCGAAAACCATAGCTTTGGGCCTTGGGCAGGCGCCCTGCGTCTGAGATCGTCATCCTGGGCGGGTGAAGACAGCCTGGCACAGCGGTCAGCCCTGTTTGTGCAACATGGAAGGGAGAGCAAAGCCAGGCCTCGTGGCGACATCAGCGTCTGCAAAACCTCAAGTCCGCTTAGTTATTGGGATTAAACATGAGTGTCGCAAGGACACACACTTCAACCACTCACTTACCCCTGTCTCCTCACTTACCCGAGATTTCTCCGGGTTTGTGATAGACGTTCGTGCCGAAGTCCAGTGTTTCTAAACTCCGTCGTGCTGTGTGATTTTACAGCACATGGTCGTAAAGTGCGCCCCGTAGCTACGAGCCGGGCCAAGGGGCACATAAGGGTTCCCGATAGACCCAGATTCAGCCCACAGCGAGACTGACTCCAGGGCACCTGACGTCTGAGGCTCAGAGGCTCTTCGTGTCCCTTAGGAAGCCTCCAGGTGCCATTGGGACACCACGGCCGAAGCGGTGATTCTGGATGTGTTGGTTAGCGTCGCGGGATACAGGAAAGGGTATGATGGTGTCTGCCGGATGGGGTTTGCCCCCCGCCCACGGGCAGCGGTGGGAGTGGACAGTTAGTTCCCTTTACAGGTAGAAAATTATTCGTGTGAGAGCAACTGAATGACATCTATGTTGTAGGTTCTGCACAGGTGTACCCGGCCCAGGTCACTCGGAGTAGAATCTTTTGCCAACAAAGATGTGTAATTATATAATTATAAGGTATAAGTTTATAAAATAGATCTTGTGCAAATTGAGCTCAGCTGTCCTCTCACCAAAAAATGAATGAAACCTTGAATTCCTTTGAAACCTGACCTCCTTCACCATGGATGCTTTCCCACAGATTTTTCTTCATTTAGTTGGAATACATGTGTTTTTATTCATGTTACAGGCACGGGTCAGAATATCAGGAGAGGGCGAGCGCCTCCAGCAGACAGGTCTCATTTCCTTCTCTGTTAGATGCTCTCCGTGCGGATTGTCGACTTTCCCGATCTAACGAAGGTTTCGGCTTCATTTTATCTTCACTGAAGCACAATTTCACATGAGCTTCACAGTTGTGAAGTTAATGCTTCTGAATGAAAGTTTAGAAAACGTTAAAAGAAGCTTATCTTTTTGAGATTAAAAAAAAATAATGACCAAAGGTAATTAGGAATCTGTTGTTCTATAATGAAAATCGCCAAAAATAAACTGCTTGAATTCCAATTTCTTATACAGTTCTGTGTTCTCTGTTGCTAGTGAGCGGTACCAGCCTGAAATTTCTTTCTCGCTTTTCTAATTGCGGATGTAATGTTCTCATCAGTGAGGGTGGAAATTCTCTTACTGTTGGTATTAGTACCTATGAAAGGAAAGATCTGGATGAGATTTGTCGTGTAACAAAGCGGAATTGTTGTAATCTGAAACGATGTGTTTCCTATGATTTCTGTAAATTCGTGCAGTTAAATATACTTAAAGTTTATAATCCCTATGTTTGGTCATTTAAAGCAGACACTCATGTCTTGTTGTTGTTTAAAGGGGACTTTGCTGCTGGATTAGCGGTGTTTCTATGCTGGCTGAAAATCTGCAAATCTTGTATTCTAAAACAGACACTAGAAGTCACACTTTGCAAAATGTATCGATGTGTGTATCTCAACAGCCTTAATATATAACTCTTAAGTGTTACTTAGGCATTTTTTGAAAATGCTCAAGATGATATGTCCCTTTTGGAATTTTCCTCTATTTTTAGTGGACCGTGTTGATTTAAAGTTGTGATAGGACCAAGGCTTAGAGTAAAGAGCTGTCCACTTCATCTTATAAGTGACTCTGCAGCCAGCATCCAAATCGCTGTGCACGTCAAAGCTGGAGTTTTCTAGAACAATCTTATTTTTATACTTGTATTTTTATACGTGTGTGTTCCACCAGTGTAAGAGTATATTGAAAAGGAAGGAAACGAGTTTGGCTTGTTTGAATAAATAATACTTCCAACTTGTTGGGTTTGGAATTTTTTTAATACTTAGTTCAAGCCACGCCTCCGAAGTTCCAGTCCGTGACGCGTCATGGTTCGCTGACCCCCGCTACTTCATGTAGCTTCCTGGAAGGGATCGGGGATAAAATCGAAGGGAGGGAGAGTCCAAGCTCGATCATTAAGGCGTAAAATATACCGAAAATGGGAGGAGAATGGAGTATACTAGGATGGGAACCGTCCTGGCTGTGGAGAGAGAGCACCGTAGGAGACACACAGTAAGCGCACTTGGGCGGGCGTAAGGAGGGGCAGGGTGTTCGTCCCATGATGGGCACCTGTGCCACCCTCCCCTCACCACCCTGCAAGGAGAAGATGTTCTCCAGATCCTACGGACTAGAAACCAGCTGCACGTCAAACCAGTCATATGCCCAGGAAAGCAGCCAGAACAGTGTTTGCCCTGGGAGTGGACCCAGCTCTGTTTACCTGCAAAAGTAAACCTGTTTCTCTTAGCCCTGCCTTGCCCTGGGGGGTGCGGGGGGGCCCTGCCGTGCTGACTCACATCCTCCAGACGCACAAGGGTCCGGCTGAGTGGGTCAGTCTCAGAGGGAAGCGCGCCAAATCGGGTGAAGCACGGATAGTGAATGAATGGAGGTGGACATCACCCATAAGCTGTCATCATGCTGCTACACCAATCCTTAAAAAATACACTTCTTTCAATAACCGGGCACTTTTTGTTTGACCAGACCCAGATAAGAAGAAGAAAAAAAAAAAAGAATTTTTAACCATTAAGAGATGGAGCAATAGTTACTGGGGAAACAGAATAGGATATTTGCTTTCTTATAATGAAGGAGATGATGATTTGATTTGAGTTTTCACTTCTTTTCTGTGCTCGTTTATTGCATTTTGCCCTCCGTAAACTGTGGGTAGCATTGCAGATGTGATTTTGTGTTTTCGTCACTAGGTGGTGCTGTTGTAAAACTTAGCGGCGTGAAGTTTTAATTTATTTTTTTTTTTTCATTCTGCGTGGCTTTCATAGACAGCTTTTATCAAGTGTGTGACGTCGTTAAACTACATCCCGGCAACTAGCCGAAGACACCCACTCCTCCGTTCTTCTCTAAAACACAGTCTGCAGAACACGCCCGCTGCATGTCTAGTAAATCTTGGAGGTGATCCCCAAATACGCATCTCCAAAGCTGGTCGTCCCACAGGAAGGAAACTGGGTCGCACAGAGGTGTCATAAAGTCTCCAGGTTCTCCCTGTCAGTGGCAGAGTCCAGATCTAAGAAACCAGCTTGTCTGATTAACAGACCCATGATCTCAACCATGATGCGACTGTCTTTATAAGCTTAAAAGCTGTGTATATTGAAAAGAAAATTATTTTTAAAACTTAAAAATGGCATATGCTAAAATCCAAATGCTATACGGGAAAGAAGGACGGAGCTAACATTTACCGCACAGCGAATTCTGGTCACGCAAATCAGGTTATTATGACGTTTTATCTGAGAACAGCCCTATCAGCTGCACATTGTTGCTCAAGATTTTAACCCTGGGTGGAAGGCACGGGCCACAGAGAGGACAGGGAAATCAAAGAGCAGGGGGAAGGGAAGATATCGCCACACAGGATGTCATTCCACAGGACAAGGTCTGAAGTGTCATCGTGGTAAAAACAAACAAACAAACAAACAGACAGACAAATAAATAAATAATGAAAGGAAAGGAAAAAAAAGCCTGCTGTCCTTCGCATAGAAATCTCAGACAAACAAGCCAGATGTTCTAACCATGTCTTTATTTTCTTATTCTGATGCTTTGACACTTGGGAACTTGCTGACGCTGGAGAAACTGGACTCTGGGGCCAGCCAGTTCCTAGAGAGAGAGAGAGCAAGCAACTCACCTAGGGGCAAACAACACACCTGGGTGTGTGCCTTTCTAATGCCAACCAGCCAGACCTGAGCCCACCGCCAACCGACTCCTTCATCCAGCCCTCACACTCCAGCTGCTGTCCACCTGCCTTCGTCACTCTCGTCGGATACCAGACAATTAGGACAGCCCCAGAGCCTGCCGAAATTATTCAGCGCAGCCGATCCCAAGCCTGCTTACCCCGCCTCACCCAGGCCCTCCTGCAGAAACCCCTCTCCGGGCTCTAGTTTCTCCTCCTCCCGCCCCTGCCCCCGCCCGACCCTGGTGCTTCCCCGTGCGGCCCTGCGCAGCATGCCGAGCTATCTGTTCCTAGCGACTGGGAACAAAGCAAGTTTTCTCATGGCAGTCGTTCTGCGTCTGTGTGTCTTCGCATTCCTCACTAAGGCAGATCCCAGGGACCTAAAAACACCAACAAAGAGAGACACGAGAGCCCAGTTGCCAAGCGTGCAAAGGCCGTGAGCAGAAGCTGACAGAAGTCGGATACATATGGTCAAGAAACATGGAAAGTGCTCGGTCTTATGGAGAATGGCTGCAAAATGTTTAAGAGGTTAAAAATCGAACGAATAAAGTTTTTAATGGCAAACAGCTGCCTAAGAGGTCAGCCTCCTCCTTTCCTGATGACGTGTATAAATCGGAATGGCCATTCCAGAGAGCGCCCACACATCCAAGTCCTCTCTGAGCCCATCCTTCTTTTTAGAAATCTATCCCAAAGAAATAGGAATGTGGACACACCAGGAAATAGTGTAGAGTGACGAAAGCGATTTGCTGAATGTTATGTCAACATTGCATCCTTTTGAAAAGAGAAATAATACGAGGCGAGTATAGACTTTAAGAGGCTGGTGCGTGTATGAAATTCACGCCAACCCGTTACCCCAAGAAGTGGGAATCGTGGAGGAAGGGGATGGCTTAGGGATTTTTTTAATTTTTATTTTTATTCAAGGAACAGATTTACGTTATTAAAACTTCGAATAATCTCAAGAGGCTTATCGCGAAAAACAGCAGTAACACCTGCCTCGCCCCTGCCCCCCTGTAGCTGCTACCGTGCAGCACCCCCCTCCCCCCAGGCTTGTTGGCCCTGGTACTTAACTTCCGTTTTGCTAGTTTTACTAAACGTATCCACGCTACGTTTGCTACATGAGCCGCCAACAGGCTTGATCCTGCTGATGGTATAACTGCCAACCTGAGCATTTTCTAAATTCCTACATTTACTGGAGGTCACTTCCGGTCTCATCAGGTCCCATGTATGTGTTCACGTTTCCACTGGAGCCCACTATTTCGGTCGCTGTCACTTATTACTGTGATTTTAATAGATAGGAGGGCAATCCCCGCCCCTCCCGCCCCCGCCCCAGTTCATCATCTCATGTAATATCATATTTATTCTCCTAGAAATATTGGATGACGTTTCTAAAATTGTCCTGTCTAGATTTAGGGGGAGAAGTGTGCTGAATTTATAAGTGACTTCTGAGAGAATTTCCTCTGTCACAGAACTGAGCCTTTGAATTCGAGAGGATGGTGGAATGTTATGTTTATCAAAGTCGTACGCCGTGTCCCTCACGTACCTCCACATCTACGTCTCGATGACTTAATCCCGAAGGATTTCAAATTCTCTCTTGTCATTATTAATGGGATATTTTTTCCATTATATTTGGATATTGGTTATTAGACATATATCTGAAAGAACCTATTTTTGTATTTTCTTCCTGTAATTGACCACCTTAGTCAACTTATCGTTTCTAACACGTTTTTTTTCTGCTGACTTTCTGGGGTTTTCCAAGAAAAAGAAATTCTATCGCCTTCAGAAGATGGTCATCTTTCCCTCCTTTCTAATATGTGTGGCTTTCGTTTTACGTTCTTTTCTCCTTTTTTAATGCCTTATATTTAACCTTTTTAAAATTTAATTTTGGGATAGGTTATACATGCGCAAGGTTCAAAAATCAAAATAACATGGTGAAACATCTCCCGCCCCCTCACCCGCCGAGCGTCACCCCTTGCCCCCTGAGGCCAGCTCTGCCGTGGTGGCCCGTGATCAGTCTGCCACGCTGCCTTCCAATTTATCTTTAGGCATGGATCAGAATATATTCGTATTTTTCCTCGTATTACGTAAAAAGGTAACAAACGATACCAATCTGCCTTCCTCCTTTTCCCACGTCGTTGGCCTTGGACACACGCCATGTGTTTCTCCCAGATGCATCCCGCCCACTCTCTGCAGGCCCGTCCTCAAGCGCACGGCATCTGGGTGTGCTCCTACGGCGTTGCCACAGTGAAGAGCCTTCCAGAAGCCGCGTTACCTGGGCAGGTTGACCGGTAGGACTCACTTCCAGGAGGGAGATTGCTGGGTAGAGAGACAGCTATAGTCAGAAAGCTCAGACTCAAGGTCAAGTTTCCCTTCGCGCGGTGGGGCCGATCGAGAGGCCCGCGAGCGACTATGAGCGGGCCTGCTTTCCTCGTCCCTCATCGAGAACTTCGCTCAACTTTAGAGCTGGTGTCGAGCTGACGGTGGGAAGTGGTATTTCGGTGCAGTTCCGATACGCATGTCTTGCACTGTGAGTGATCACTGAACACCTTTACAGGTCTCCGTATATTGAGCAAACTGGAATTCGTTTTCTATGAACTCTGTGAATCCTACTCCTGTTTTTACTTGGATTAATCTCTTCCTTTTGCCATTTTTTTTTTCTTATAACGTCTGCTCACCAATTCTGCGTGAGATCTTTTTTTAAGCCACTCACTCACTCACTCCCTCACTCACTCACTCAGCATGGATCAGCCATTCGCCAGGCATTGGAATGGGACAGAAGCAGCCATCACCTCACCTCCAGCTTCACGCGTCACGATTCGGACCCCGTTTTTCCTGCCGCCACCTGCGTCGTGCCACGGCCCCAGAGTGTCTGCACTGCCGCCGGCCCTGGCCACGCTCCCTCCCCAGCCCACGGCGGGAAGGCAGGAGCCGGGCTCCCACTCTGCATGGTGGGCCCCTCCCGTGGGGAAGCGAATGCGTTCAGGTGCCTCTGCGATGTGGGGTTCCTCCCTGTGACCCTGTGACCCTGTGACCCTGTGACCCTTTGGGGTGTGTCCTTTGTCTTCTCCCTTTCTCCCCCATGACCTCTGCCCTGTCTCAGCTGTTTGGCAGCTTCTAGGATCTTTGCAGTCGGCAGCTTGTCTCTCCCCACTAGTCTGACTGCACATGCAGGGGTCGGGGCCTTGAGGTTCATCTTTTGTTTCATTATTCTCGTTTCTCTGATTTCCAAGAGAAGAAGGAGGAAGTTGCTGACCTCCACGTTCCCGCTGAAGTCTCGCCTTCAGTTTTTATCATATATATTTTGATATCATTTTAAGTGTTGTGCGTTTTTTTTTTATCACGAGAATGTTTTACTTTGGTTATTTACATATTTTTAAACACTTTATTGAAACAGATAGCGTGATTAAACAGTCATTGCTGCGTTATTCAAGGTGAAGAAAGGCAGAAGTGACCTAAATGTGTCACACATCTACAGGGTAGAATCTCCAGCAACCATTTAAAACGTATGTTAATAGTTTAAAGATCAGAACATGATTATACTACATTAAAAGACAAAATAATGTAAGCTGTCCATGCAGTGAGACCCCCGATGTTAAAGGCACCCCACACACACATACAGAAAAAGACACCGAAGCCTGGCAGGTGACTCCCCAAGAAGTCGAAGGCGTCTTCTCTGACAGGATTACAGTTGATTTAAACACTCTTCTTCACCTTGCGTATTTCTTAAGTATACAAAATTTTTATAATCAGGAAATAACTCTTAAAAAATACAACTTAAAACTCTGCCCATTGTTTTCTTTCTGTTCCTCATATTCCATCCTCTTTTGTTTTCCTCCTGTCGTGGCGGGTGGCACCCCACCCTCCCTCAGCCCGGGCGGGAAGCCTCGGTCACCCTCACCCCGTCCTCCCTCTCCTCCGTTCCCCACACTCCGCTGCTCCCTGATCCTTCTGGTCCTACCCCCAAAGGGGGGCTCTCCGCCCTCACTGGGGTCGGTCTGACGATCCGTCTTCTAGACTCCTGAGCTGGTTTCTTACTGGCCTCGCAGCCCTGTGCCTCTCCCGCCCTGAGCCCGCCTTCTCGGCGGGTCGTGGCACCCTCAGCCCGCACACTTCCGTGGCTCCCTGCAGCTGCGGGAGGAAAGTCCGAACGTGAGCACGCAAGGTCAGCCCTCCACCCTCCTCTCCTACGACACGCCTGCCACTGCCCAGTCTCTCGGGACTCTGCCTTCTGGCACCGTACCTGGTGCCAGGGACAGCCATCGCATTATGTAAAGACTGGCACGTAACAGCCTCCAAGCCACCAAGCAAACGCCAGTCGCGCCAGCTGCTCGGGGCTGCCGAGAGCAGCAGGTGCTCAGCAGACGGGGTCTGAGGGCCGCAGTGAGTGTCCTGACTGAGGAGAGTCGGGTCGGGCGTTGTCATCTGCATGCTTGTGTCCCCCACACTGTCATTTTTTTTGTTGGATCTTTCTGACGACCTCATTAGGTGGCTGGAGGAGACCACATCCCTGGGTTACAGGAAACAGAGGGTCTGTCAGGTTCCTGCCCTACTGGATAGCTTACCTGTGACGATGGCCAAGCTCAGACCCCACTCGGTCGTGGAGGAGGCTGGTCACCTGACTTCTACCAATATTATGATTTGGTAAATCCCGCCCATTCTAGAAGCATCTGCTTGTTGGTAAGATTGTGTTTTGCGTTTCATGTACTGCATGTCCTTGACCCCTTTTTCCTCGGGGGGTCAAGTTTGCTCCGCCGTTAGGGAGCTAATGCTTTAATTAGTCAGCCGAGGAAGAAACAGTCAAGCAGAAATTCAGATCCGCAGAGCGCGCCAGGCACTGCGCGCAGGGCCGTGGCCTCCGCGGGGAGCTCGTGGGTCGATGCCTTGCTTATCGGTTGCGTTTCACTTGCTTGAAACAGGAACTTCTGCAGCAGAGGAAAAAGAAGGTGAAACACGGACCTGGCTGTGTGTCAGGAAGGCCCCGCCCCAGTCTCGCCGGGGTGCTCGGGACGGGAGCACTGCTTTCCCAAACTTCTCCCTCCGTCCCCGCTGGCCTGCCCACGTGCGGTTCCCATCACGGCCCCTGACTCCCTCTCGCCCCCGAGACTGTGTAGATTCTCTCCGCACAGAATTCTCTAGGTCAGGGCTTCTGGGTTTAATGTACCCAGAATCACCCCGGGATCTGGGTTTAATATACCCATAAATCACCCCGGGATCGCATGATGGTGATTGTTGTTATTAACCATCCACCTCCATAGTTTTCATAAAGACGAAACAATAGCTCTCCTGTGGTCCCTGGGGTGTTTGCCGCCAATGACGACAAATGTCACGTTGAATGGGGTTACCGGAAGGGGAGCAGAAGAGAACCCCAGCCAGATCTGTCTTGCACCGAGGCGGAGTCAGAAAGCCTTCAGATTGTCTCAGGGCCTGGCAGAGCAGACCTAGAAAAGTGACGTGTCTTCAGTCTGTTCCTCACCCTGGGGGCTGGTGTTAGCAAAACTGTGCGCCATGCAATTGTAGGGAATGTCAAAGTTCCCCAAAAGCCACGCCTCCTCCCCAGCCCACAATTCCACCATTATAGTCGATGCTGGTGGAGGCCACGGGGTCTCAGCTGGGGTCCCACCTTGGCATCTGAGGTGCATCTTAAAAGTAGAGAACTGAGCTCTCACCCCCAAGATTCCAATGTCATCGTCGAGGGGTGACCCTCCGAATGGACATTTCCAGAAGAACTCTAGGCAGCCGTGGAGGCAGAGCTACATTTCACCGAGTTCGCGTGTGTGGGCTATTAGGGCTCTTACAGACTGAATGCTTGGGTTCCCCCCACCCCCCATTCACATGCTGGAGCCCCACCCCTACAACATGAATGCGTTTGGAGGTGGGGCCTTTGAGAGGTCATTAGGTTTACTTAAGGTCATGAGGGTGGACCCCCCATGATGGGACTGGTGTCCTTATAAGAAGAGACACTGAAGCTCCGTCTGGCACAGAAAGAAGTCACGTGAGCTCACAGGGAGATGGCAGCTGTCTGCAAGCCGGGAAGACAGAGGTCACCAAGAACCTAATCGGCAGGCACATGACCTTGGACTTCTGGCCTCTGGACCTGGGGAAAGTAGACCCCTGTCGTCTCGGCCGCCGTGTGTGTGATTTGTCACAGCGGCCCTGGCGGACTAGCGCAGCTGCCTGGGAGGGAAAACACTCCAGGGTGCTGAAGTTCGGGGAGCCGGGACTTTTCACCAGCTCTGCGTTTCCGTGGCCATTCGATCAACGCATTTAATTCCCGAGTTCATACCGAGCGCCCCACCCTGTGCAGGGGACTGGGGACATAGAGAAATAAACGGAGTGGGTGACTTCCCGGAACCCACAAGCCAGCAGCTGCCAGGGCCATGCAAAGAAGTCGTTAACCCCACTTCCTAACAAACTCGGGAAAGTAAGTTGGCGGGGGCGGGAGGGGTGGTGTATAGATCAGAACTAACTCAGGAAGCATATTCACCGGAGAATTTTAATACGGGAATTAATTCTAAGGTCCTTCAACTGAGCCCCCCACCCCCACCCCCGACGTTTTTTTCTCTTTTTCTTTTTTTAATGAGATGCGATGATAAAGGAGCTGAGGATGGCGGTCATGTCCGCGGACAGCGGGAGAGCTCACGCCCTGCTCCAAGCGGGCCATTCCCGAGCGCCGGCTCTTTCTATCCGGACTCCTCGGCCTGGGGCCCTCGCCTGGGGGACCCTCGAGGACCTGGTGGCCTCGGTTTGGGTGCATCGTCACGAAAGGAGGCATAGCACTCCAGGAGTCTCGGACGCCGGCTGCAGTCTCATACTTCGGAGAGCCAGGTTCTAGCCGCGTGGGTGATGGGCTCCTCGGGTACCCTTTGCGTATTTTAGCTGCCTTGCTGGGCACAAAGGGGAGACCAGGGGCCTGGCATTGAGTGTAGGATTCCACACTGGTCAAGGGGGCACCCAGCATCACCCTCCCCTGGGACCTGCCAATTCTGATCCTGCAAATCGTAGCACCAAAACCTGCGGCGGCCACTGGACAACCGGTTGTCCAGTCTCCACGTGGACCCTCACTTCAGACGAATGGGCGGCAACTGCTCCGGCCCCCCTTGGAGCTGGCCTCTCACCTCCGTATCACTCAGGTTCACGGAAATCACGTGCCCTTTCTTGCCACAAATGAGTCACCCTGTGCACAAGGACCTCTTCCACGTGGAGCGTGAGTCCTGCTTCAGTTCCCCGCTGTCCCACTGTGCCGGCCATAAGCAACACGATGATGGAGAAAATATAAGAAACGTTTTGAACTGTGGGTATGAACCTGACTAGTCCCAATCATAGGGGTCAGAACGGTCTAAAGATTTGGACTCGCCCCAAAACCATAAGTGTCCGTGTCGAGGCGGATTTCTGCCGCGGACGGTGTGCGCCAGCCTTTGGTTTCTGCAGGTGACACCTTCGCCAAGAAAACCCATCACCATGGATCGTCTGCACAAACACACCTGGCGCTTTCGGGAGACTGTGTGCAAGTCACAGCCTGACGGACAGAACAAACACGAATGGTTCGGAAAGCTCAGATGCCCCGCTCTGGACACACAGCACCAGCCGTCCGAGAAGCAGTGGCATTCACGACCTCACGACCTCACGGGGGACAGTCCGAGTGCACCTTCGCACAGGCGCTGCCGTCTGGCCCGTCCAGGTTGAAAGCCGGAACGGAGGGGAGCGGCCCACGAGGAAGGGCAGCTGAGAGAGAGGCCGAACCCTTACCAGTGGGCGCTCTCCGTTCTTTCCCGGCCTCTGGCCGATTTTTCTGGACTAGGTCTGGGCCTTCTGCCAAGAGTTCGCAGGTCCCGGACGTCCCCTCCTCCCAACCTATTTCGGACAAGGAAGCTGCCGACAGTTAGGGTTTAGGAAGGGGGTTGGAATTTTCACCCACAAGGTGCTTCCCCAGCCTGGGGCCCCTTCCCTTTCCCTCCCTCGACGTGCTCCTGGGAAGCCTGACGTCGTTCGTGCTTGTCATTGCCTCTGGCACCCCTGGCTCCAGCATCCCCAAGGCCTCTCCGCATGACCCCAGGAGCCTGTGGCGGTCACCATGCCTCCTCGGCCTCTGTCCTTTGCTGAGGGTTTTCCATGGGTCATGTCGTGTCCACAGGTTGGTCCTCCCAAGAGCCTGTGTTTCTGATGCACTTTCCCTCACTGCACTAGAAGGTGACCTGCCCCGGTCCCGTATCTCTGTCATTTTTGTCCCCTGCTGCATCTATAGGGCTTAAACAGTGCCTGGCAATTAGTAAGTGCTTAATAAACATTTGACGAATTGAATTGAATTGAACTAAGACCTCTACCTTTCACAGAGCTGCTCCGTCTGGGATTCTGGCCCCTCGAAAGATGAGCATTACCCCCACCAAGGCCGGAAGAGCTCTGAGGGCCAGCCTCTCCGCCGTGCTGTGGCCTTCCCGGGATGCGTCCTGGGTCACGAGAGTCTTTCCTCTTTTGCTAGCTGGTCAGCTGGCCAGGATTCTGCACAACGTCGCCCCAACTTAGCGGAGTCTGTGGCTGCTCACAGCCTTACAGGACGGTGCTGTGTGCCTCAAGGATGAGACGCTGAGCGCCCCCTAGCTGCAGGTTGTCTGTGCTAGACGTGCGATGCGTGAGCCTGAATCTCAACGATTCTGAAATTATATTATTCTTCTCATTTCACAGATTTTTAAAACATGAGGTTCAAGGGTATTAAAGAAGTTGTTCTGAAGCCATCAGTGAGGTGTGGAACCGTGACGGAGACCCAGGCTATTCGAGTCTTTTATTCCTAAACGGTCCGCTCCGCCCTTCGGCCGGGCAGTCTGGAGCAGCGGTCCCCAAACTTTCTCATCCCACGACCCTTTTACGCACGAGAAGCGAGCGAGGACCTGGAAGAGGTTTTGTTTATGTAGGTTATGCATTCGAAGTTAAAAGTGAGAAAAAATTCAAAGTATTTATTAATTCGTTTAATAATAATAATGTACCCATTGCCCGTTAAATGATGAAAAATAATTTTTTTTCCAAAACGCATTATCTAGTACAAAGAAGGGTATTGTTTTACGTTTTTGCAAATCTCTCCAATGTCCTTAGCAGAAGACAGCTGGATTCTCATCGCTCCTTTTGCGTTTACTCTGTCGGCAAAATTCTGGCCTTACAGAGATTTGCAGTTGGAACAATAAGAAATATCTTAATATCCTTTTTAGATAATTATAGACATTCTTTTTGAAGCCCGACTAACACTCAACAAGGGGCTGTTTCGTAAAGATCAGTTGCCACGCGATGGATCTGAAAGCGGGGTTCTCACCGCTCCATTAGAATGTGCTGGTCCGTCTGGGACTTTGAGTGGATCTTTTCCCTTGCGTGATTTCATTTCACTGCACACCCATCTTTTGGGAAATGCTGGTCTGGTGAGACGTGCAGTCCTTCTTGGTTCACGGCGGAAAACTGTATCAAACCCTCCTAGGAGGATGATCGTGCAGAAGGCAACTCGTCATAATATGAAGGTTGGACCTCGCAAACTCCTAGGAGGGTCTCGTGAGCTCCCGGGGTCCCCAGACCACACTTTGAGAAATACTCATCTGTAGTATAAATCGAATGGCCATCGAAAGTCCTTCGAGAAGATAGGAAAGAAAGAAAACATTAAGTTTGACGATCTTAACATTTAAAAAGAAAACCAGGGTGTTCAATTCGGTGTGTGAACCCGAATGTGACACATCACTAAACAAAACCAAGAATAAAAATCTATGATCATATGATCACCTCAATAGATGCAGAAAAAGCACTTGACAAAATTCAGCATCCATTTATGACAAAAACTCTCAAGAAAGTGGGTATAGAAGGAACTTACCTCAAAATGATAAAGGCTAGATATGATAAGCTTACAGCTAGCATCATACTCAATGGTGAAAAGCCGAAAGCTTTACCCCTAGGATCAAGAATAAGAAAAGAAGGTCCACTCTCACCACTATAAGTCAACATAGTATCGAAAATCCTAGCCACAGCAATGAGGCAAGAAAAAGAAAGTCATCTAGATTGGAAAGGAAGAAGTAACAGTATTTGCAGATGACATATTATACATAGAAAACCCTAAAAAAGCCACCAAAAATTAATAGAATTAATGAATGAATTCAGTAAAGTAGTAGGATATAAAATTAATATACAGAAATCTGTTGTATTTCTATATACTAATAATGAACAATCAGAAGGAGAAATTAAGAAAACAATCCTCTTTACAATTGCATCAAAAAGAATAAATATCTAGGAATAAATTTAACCAAAGAGGTGAAAGACCTGTGTCTGAAAACTGTAAAACATTGAAGAAATTGGAGCGGACACAAATAAATGGAAAGATATACTGCATAGATGGATTAGAAGAATTAATATCGTTAAAATGTGCATACTACTCAAAGCAGTCTATAGATTCAATACAATCCATATCAATATACCAATGACATTCTTCTCAGTACTAGAACAGAAATCCTAACATTTATATGGAATCACAAAAGACCACAAATAACTAAAGCATCTTGAGAAAGAAGAACAAAGTTGGAGTTATCATGTCACTTAGTTTCAAACTATACTACAAAGCTATAATAATCAAAACAGTATCGATGGAACAGACTAAAGAGCCCAGAAATAAATCTTCACTTGTAAAGTCAATTAATCTATAACAAAGGAGGCAAGAATATACAATGGAGAAATGACAGTCTCTTCGACAATTGGTGTTGGAAAACTGGACAGATCCATGAAAAAAAAAAAGTATATATATGTGTATATAAAAAAAAAGTATATATATATACATATATATATACACACATATATATGTACAAAAAATAAATAAATATATATATGTATACACACACATACACACACAAAACAAAAACAAAAACATGGAACTGGACCACTCTCTCATACCATATACAAAAAAAAAACACCTCAAAATAGGTTGAAGACTTAAATATAAGACCTGAAACTATAAAACTCCTAGAAGAAAACATAAGTCACAAGCTATTTGACATCAGTCTTAATGTCTTTTTAGATATGCCCCTTTGAGCAAAGGAAACAAAAACAAAAAATAAATGGGACTTTATCAGACTAAAAAGCTTCTGAACAGCAAAGGAAACTATCAACAAAATGAAAAGAATCTACTGAATGGGAGAAGATATTCGCAAATGATTTATCTCATAAGGGGTTGATATTCATAATACAGAAGGACCTCATACGATTCAACGACAAAAAAATAAACAGTCTAATCAAAAAATGGGCAGAGGACATTAAGAGACATTTCTCCAAAGAAGGCATACGGATGGCCAACGGACATATGCAAAGAAGCCCGACATCGCTAGTCATCACGGAAATGTAAATCAAAACCACGGTGAGATATCACATCACACCGGTCAGAATGGCTATCATGAAAAACTCAACAAGTAACAAGTACTAGCGAGGATGTAGAGAAAAGAGTATTCTCCTACACTGATGGTGGGACTGGAAATTGGTGCGTCCGCTATGGAAGACAGAACTACTATACAACCCAGCAATTCCGCTTCTGGATATGTATCCAAAGGAAACAAAAACACAAATTCGAAAAGGTATATGCACCCTTATGTTCATCGCAGCATTATTTACAATAGCCAAAATATGGGAGTAACAACCCAGGTGTCCATCAATAGAAGAATAAAGAAGGTGTAATACGCACACACACACACAATGGAATGGTACACGGCAATACAAAAGAATGAAATCTTGCCGTCTGTGACAACATGGGTGGACCTCGAAGGTATTATGCTACGTGAAATAAGTCAAAGGCACGTACCGCGTGATTTCACTTATATGTAGAAGTTTTTTAAAAAATCAAAACAAATGAACAAACAAAACAAAACAAAACCAAACCTGACTTATAGAAACAGAGAACAAACGGATGGTTGACGGAGGGGAGGGGGGGGTGAAGATAAAGGGGAAAACAGTCAACCTTGTGACAAGTTTGCTCGGTGACAGACGATTGCTAGACAGCGTGGTCATCAGACCTAAGTTATCTAAATGCTGAATCGCCGTGTCGCATACCTGCGACTAATATAATACTGTACGCCAGCCAGCTGCAGAAAACATGCTCAGTCTCTGAAATCAGGTGAGCTAAAGCCAAAGGCGGCAGAAACCGAGCCTCACTTTCATGAGCTGATGCATCCGGTCAATGTCATGGTCACGAAGAGCTGGAGAACGGCTTCTCGGTGTGGCTGCAGAGAGCTCAGAAGCGGCTCCCAAACCGAAGCGGGCCATGCTCAGGCCATGTCACGGTGCTCAGATCAGCGAAGGACGCCTCGCTGTCGAGACCCCTGAATTCTGGTCCCTCTGATTTGGGGACAGTAGGCAGAAGTGACGTGGAGGAATAAAGCCACACTGTCCACAGGACATGTGTCCACAGGCCCCCTGGATACGGCCACATAGGAGCTTCTTCAGAGGCAAAGAAAGTGGTGGAGGGGAGAGGGGGTCACGGCCAAGCCCCACTGTGACAACCCCAGGGTGACAGGCGTCCCTGTGTCCTTGAAGCCTCCGAGCTCCTAGGGAGAGGAGTAACCGAATGGCAGAGGTCCTCGGCGGGGTGGGGACTGCGTCTAGCAGACTCTGCCTCTTCCCCACCAAAGTGACCGGCTGCCCTTGAAGTCTTTGCTTGCCGTTGGCAGGCTGAAGCCACGGTAACGACAGGGATTCCCAAAGTGCTGCAAACCTGAAGCATGTCTGGAATGTCCCTCTCCATGTGGCGGGGAGGACAGCCGGTCCCGTGCGGAGCTGGGACATCTGGGAAGCTTGCTCCAAACAGCAGCCTGACCCCCAGCTGGCACCGCCGGCCTTTGTGTAAGCAAGATGACCCGCAGTTCTGTGACAATGACCGCGGGGCCCGGCCACTGTCTGGGCCACATTTTCCCTAATCACCCGCCACCAGTAAAGGAGGGCACAAGAGGCAAAACCAGTGCCGGGCCCTGTTACAGCGGTGGGCCCACCCGGAGGGAGCAAAGAGCCTTAGGGTGGCGGCCAGGCCCTGGGACCTTGTCCCCTGCTGAGACACAGCTTTGAAGCCATTTCCCCTTGTGACACATGAAATTGGGAGCTGAAGCTTCCAACTGTTGAGGGACTCCGTGTCCCCCCTGCAGACCAACCCTGCTCATTCTCTCTGTCCCCAGGCCCTGGGCAGGGAGAGCGGCCCAGTGGGGCCGCGGACCCGAGCACGTGGGCGTGGACCTGCACACCTGCCCGACGCCGGGCACCACCTGGGCCCCAAACCTACCCGGCCCGCACCTGCCCGGCTGCTGGCACTCCCCCTTGCCCCTCCCCCCACCCTCATCCCTTGCCCGCACCTGCCTGGTCTGTCTCCGCCCTTGGCCCGCCCTGCGCCCCGGGCTGCCCCAGGGTGGGTTGTCCAGCCCTGTGCCCAGTATAAAAGTTGCCCGGGAGCTGCCGATGGGCGAGGGTGGGCAGCAGCGACTGCAAGATGCGCCCCTGGGCTGCCCGTGAGTACGACCCCCACCACGGGAGCAGGATTGGGGACCAGGTGGGGGAGAGTCGCTCATCGGGGTTCTGGGGAGCGCCCCACTGAGCCAGAAGGCGGGGCTGGCGCTGGGTGGCCTGTCTTCTCTCCGACCTGGATCAGGAATTCAATTCGGGGTGTGAGTCCAGCTGGGCGAACCAGCTGGGGGTTCGAAGCAGCTAGTCCTACAGCGTTGCCTCAGGCTCCCTCTGCCTGTCCCATCCGGCCAGCTGGGGACATGGCAGGGGCCAGCAATAAAAGTAGTTACTGGGCAAGCATAGGCAGCTCCGGGACCCAACGAGCGCCAAGAGGGGGTGGGGCGCCTTCCTGGGATAGCAGGTGCCTGCAGGGGTGCTCTGTGCCTCGGGCCAGCGGGGACTGCCAGCTGCAGCGCAGAGGCACCGTGAACTCCACCCGAGGCTCCTCTGGCGAGTCAGGAGTCAGCCACCCGCCCGGCTGACCAGCAGAGCGATTCTGAAAAGTGAGGGATTGTGAGATGCCCCCTTTTAAGTCCCGGGGGACACGGGTGGGTGAGAAGTGAGCACTGAGTAACATGGAATGAATGCCCCATCGTCGCGGACCATAGCGCTCGGCCAGCATATTTTTATAAGGCTGTTTTTACTTTTTCCATTTATCAGACTACTTGAGACTGCAGAATGTTTGGGGGAAAATAGGAAAGAGGAAAGAAAAAAAACCGATCATTTCATCCGTCGCTTTCTCTCTCGAAGCCTGTCTTCCTGACGGTAGCCTTTGACCTCAGGCACTTGCCTGCCCGTCTTCACAGGGTGTTCCGGGGTTCCCGGGTCAGCCACCCCGCCTCGGTCACACACGCCCTTCCTGGCTTTGCCGTTTTCCTTCTGCAATCTGAGGGACGGGTTCCTCCGGAAGCAAAGCAGCGTATCTTGTAGAAAATCAGAAAGTTCTCTTCGCCTCGTTTCCCTGTGTCTGGGTGGCGGGTCATCACGAGGTGTTTCTTAGACTAACCTTTCCAAGCACTGGCCTCCGGTCCTGTGGTCACACTCCGCACAGTTCTAAACTCCACCTTTCCTGTTCCATTCCCACAGTGCGGAAAAGCCAAGTTGTAAGATGTTTTGATTTATTGTGTAAAACGGTCGTGCTTTCTATAAAACCATTATTTGTGAACTGTTTTTGGTGCCTTGTGTGGACTGTAGGATAAATGAATGGACTTCTGCTACAGCGATCATGGAAGAATTTTTCAGGATTTCTCTGTGATCATGTTGCAGGTTACTTAGTGGAAAACGCCGAATAGTGTCAGCCCGCCCTCCCCCGCCTGCACCTGTTCCCCGCCCGGCCCCGTGATTCGCTCGCGGCTCTGAGGCCCTTCCTTGCAGCTCTGCTGTAATGCCGGGGTGTATGTATCTGTCTGTGTGGCTGTGAGAAAAAGTGCCCGCAGAACCTCAGAGCCGTGTCACCTTCGATTTGACGAGCTGAAGGTTCGGCGCAGTTCCTGGAAGCAACATTTCTGTGGGTGCTTCGGTCGCGCACGAGGTCTGTCCCAGGTAGATAGTGCACGGGGGGGACATTCGGACAGAACAGATGCCACGTCGAGCCACCGCCGCCCCGTGCCCATGGCACAGTCCTCCTGATGCCTCAGAATTAGGGCGTCGGCATGTCAGCCTTGGAAGGTGGGTGACCTGGCCGACCCGTTCTGATATTCAAGTGTGGTGCTTCCCAGCCTTTCTGCCAGGAAGCCTCAGTCGACAGGACAGTGAGGACAGTGGATGCCAGGGCCCGCTGAGCCTGGAGCCACAAGCAGCTGAGTCCCCAGTGCGGTGCGTTCCCATCTCCTGGCCTCTCAGGGGGGCGGATGGCGGGGCGGGCTGGGGTGCAAGCTCAGCCGCCTCCTGAGCAGGGATGTTTGGCTTGTGTTGGCCAAGCTGCCAGTGACAAACAGCTTCCTCGTTCCACCTGGTCCTTGTCCCTACAGGCTGAAAGAAGTCCCACCAGTGGAAGTATGTTCCTCTGGGTTCAGAAGTGCCCTCGTCAGGCCCCTGGGCTGGAGGGGTAGCCTGGCTTCCTGTAAGTCGGCTGGAGGATCACCTTCCTCCCCAGCATCAGCCTCCGGGGCCAGCCCGAGACCCTGAGAATCTGCAGGTGGGAGAGGGCAGGACACACACACACAGGCACAAGCATGCATATGCACACGCAGGCACACACCACGAACGCACATGCGCACTGATTGAGGGTCTCAAGGAGGAGGTCCACTGTTTTCCGGCCCTTGCTCAGAACTGGCATTTGCTACGTGGTGGGAGCACGTGGGAGGACATGTCTGTGAGCCGATGAGAGAAGGCCGGATCCTGGTTACAGAGTCACGAAGGTTGCTGGACTCGGTGTGCTTCCTCCCCTCCTCCCCAGCTCCCAGGCTGCTGGACCCCGCCCACCAGGGCAGACCACCCACGGTCCGACCAGCAGCCTGTGTCCCACCTGCTCTGCGGTCACCCCCAGGGACTGAGCTCCCGAAGCAGGTGTCTGGCCCACGAACGGGCCGGGCTGCAGCTCACCAGGTTCTGCCTGCCTGCTCCTGTCCCTCGCCTCCTGGCTCCCAGGCCTGCCTCCCACTGGCATCTGAGATGGTCCCGTGACCCGTGCACAGGCTGCAGGTGGCTCGCCGCCAGCCCATGCCCCCTCTGTGCTGCCAGACCCGCCCTCCCACCCTGAGTGGCTCCGACTCTAGGTCTTGGCTTCTCCCAGCCACCACGGGAAACCAGGCTGTCCCCGGCCTGGAGGTGATCAGCTGCACCCCCTGCCCGACACAAGGACTTCACAGCCTTCCCAGGACCCCCAAAAATGTGCCGGGACGGGAGGTCGCTGCCTTGCAGGCGGGCCAGCGCTGTCGTGCGGGGCCACTTGCGAGGACCTGTGGACCTTCTATTCGTTCTTTTTTTCTTCCCCGTCTCTTCCATCTGTGTGTCCTTGTTCATCTGGTGACAAGCCCATGTCTCCCTTCCACGTGGCCCTTCGCACCTGTCAGGTAGCATGGCAACCCTTCTCGGTCTCCTCCAGGCCGAGCAGCAGCTCTTTGCTTGGAGATCTCATGTGTGACCAACAACTGGAAGGTCCTCCGAGAATTATTCTCTGGAGTGCCAACTTTTGTTTTCAGATGTGACACCTGGACGAAAGAGTCCGGCTGTCGTCTGACACACACAGGACAGAGTGGACTATGTTTCCCTTGAACCTGACACGGTCTGTGCTGACTCTGGGTTTCCAGCAGTGACGACGCACAGTTCACTGTGTGTACCCAGCAGCACTTTCGGGAACAGCAAGGGGACCAGACACTGTCCCAGGCGTGAGGGCACAGTCCTGGAGGGGGCGACCCTGGTGCGCCACGCCAGCGAGGCGTGTGGAGGGCACAGGGGGCCTGTGCAGGCCACAGCCACAGCCACGTAACGTGCTGGGGAGCCTTGAAAAGGAGGCGAGGGAGATGGCAGGCGAGCGCCCCGTGGCCCAGGGACAACGGTGTGCAGCGCGGGAGGGCAGAGGCTACGGCAGGTCAGCGCGGCCACGGCGCAGAGCAAACGCAAGTTCCCGGAGAGGGACCTGCGGTGCCCAGGGTCTCGCTCGCTTTCTGTGGGGGCGTCTCCAGCTTCGAGATGTCCCTTCCGTCCTAGAAACTGCAGCGGCCAGACTGTCCGGGGAGTGGCAACAGGAAGCCGCCCCCGCATGACGTTCTAACGATCTTAGGGACCACGTGGCTTGGAACATAGAAAACAAATTATTGACGTCGAAAAACACATTTGCAAAAAGACCACGTGGTCGAGGGGGAACGGAAGCCGCCTGGCTGCTCTGTGGCTGCCTAAGCTAACGGTGCACGGACACACGCGACGGGCACACACGAC
>NW_006439713.1:1458706-1468376 GCF_000325575.1 Pteropus alecto | reverse complement strand
GCCGCTCTGTGTCTGCCTAAGCTAACGGGGCACGGACACACGCGACGGGAACACACGACGGGCACACGCGCCGGGCACACGCGGACGGGCACACGCGACGGGCACACGCAGGTGGCCTAGCGACCACAGACAGCGGCGTTGAGCGGGGAACGCTGGGAGCTGAGGTCCAGGCCCGACCCCCCCAGGCTGACCGACGCCCTGTGCGTTTCGTCACCGCCCGAAGGGAGAGGAAGCCCTGGGCGGTGAGCCGGAGGGTCGGGGTCCTGCCTCCATGTTGACGCCCCCTTGTCCTTGCTCAGGTCACCCACCCTCTGACACCAGCTCGGTGTCTCGCAAGTCAGTTCCGTTCTGACACCGTGGATGCTGCGGGTTAAGAGCAGGGTCCTCCGCCAACGGCGCTCTCCGCAGCCGCCAGCACAAGACCCGGGCCCGCCCGCGGTCATGACCGCCAACGGCACGCTCGGGGGTCTCCACAACTCCTCCAGGCTCCATAATGTGCTAGAGCGGCTGGTAGACCTGGCCGAGGGAGCGCAGCAGGGCCGGGAGGGGAGCGTGGAGCCCTGGGGAGCTGACGCCTGGCCCCGTCCGTCCCGGCCCCGTCCTGGCCCCGGCCACCCAGCTTCCCGGTGGACTCGCTACGTGTGAGGCCCGGCCTGGCGCTTAGGCAGCTGGAGCCTGCTCCTTGTCCAGACTCAGGGCATGGTCTGGGTGACCCTGGGCTCGTGAGGACAGGCCGGCTGCGCCCTGGCGGGGAACCCCGCAGACAAGCGGGAGCCCCTCGGGAGTGTGCGTGTCATCCAGGGAGGGCGTGTGCCCAGTCCGGGGCTGGCAGCTGCAAGGTGCTGGAGGCTCTGAGCAGCACCTTGGACGCTTGGTCTCCACAAATCAACGGCTGCGCTGAGCCGCGGGCTGCACGGTGAGGCCTGGGGGCCGCTCCAGAGAACCGAGAGGACCGTGCACATTCAGGTGCTGGGCCTGAGAGGGGCCAGATGTGAGGCGGCCCCAGGAGGGCATGGAGCCAGGCGGGGCTCCCCGCTGCTCCCCTACGTTTCTCTCCCTCCTCTCCTTTCTCCCTCCTCTCCTTTCTCCCTCCTCCCTCCCTCCCACTCCTGGAGGTCTCAGGCACTTCCAGGAGCAGAGTCAGGGCTGATGGTCACTAAGGCGCGGGCTTTGGGACCCAAAGCGTCTCTGTTGGGCGTGCGGGCTCACGAGGCCACTGGAGGGGTAGTTGACATCGGCCTTTGAGGAAGCTCTAAGACCCAGACCAACAGCAGACGTGAAAACATGCGCGGCCGCGAACACGGTCAGGTGGCGTTGGTGTACCCTGCTCCTGTCCATCTCCGACGCCTGGTGTGTGCGGAGCCGGCCACGGCCCTGAGGTTCCTCGCGGCCCCTGCCCCCACCCGGGAGCAGTTCCCTAACGAGCATCCTGCTGGCTGGCCCCATGCAGGAAGGCCGGTGGGGTGGGGGCGCCCGGCACCCAGCACCCAGCCCGGGCACCCACGCCGTCTTGTCTGCCCCGGGGCGTCCCGAGGGTGGCACTCTTCACGTTCATCTCCCTGAGCACCCGGTGCTCAGGGCGCCTGCTGGTGGAGCTGATCCCAGACGCGCCCCCGTCCAGTGCCGTCCACAGCCTCCGGAGTTTCGGGGAGAGACCCGTGCTCCAAGGTCAGCGTCAGACCACCGGCTCCGCCGCTCGGCTCTAGACGGGGAAGTGGGTTCTGGCCGCAGCTCCGCCCGACGGGCCATCTGACGTTGATGATGCTGCGGGGTGGAGGCGGGCGGAGGAAACGGGACTCGTGGTTTGGTGCTCGGATGGGCAAGGCCGACTTCATGCCGTTCTCAGCCGGGACTGCAGGGGGCGCACCCAGGACGCCCTGACCCTCCAGCCCACGCTCGAGCAGGGTGAAGTGTGAGATGAGGCCAAGGCAACTGAGGCCCAGAGCACTGACCCCCGAGGCCGAGCCCACCGGACAGGCCGGCAGAGCTAACGCCCTCTCCAGCTGCGGCTGCGCCGGCTCATGGCCTCGGCCAGCACTGTTCGTCCACATATGCGCTGTCTGCCTTGTTATCTGTTCCTTTAAAACCGGCTGGCCTCCCAGTGCCCTAGGCCACTGGCCCAGCCTGGCGTTTCCTGAGCTCCCACCCCCACACCGTGCTCCCCTCGGGCTGGCCGCCTCCTGACACTGCCCGTGGCCGGCCCACAGGTCCCTCTGCGCGTTCGACCGGTGCTGGTGGAGGAGCCGTGCACCCCGACGTGGAGCTGGGGGTGCAGGGGAAAACAAGCCGACCACATCCCGGCCCTCACGGAGAATTCTGTTTAAAGGAAACTGTTGGGTCTTAGAGACCAATGAGTCCCCAGAGAAGGAGCGGCTGGGCGGCGTGGGTGGGCAGTGGCGGTGGGCGGTGGGGGCGAGTAGCGGGCGGTGAGTTCGCACTGGGGCAGGGCAGGTGAGGAGGAGGGAGGGGTGAAGGGGTAATGTTGGGGTACACATCCCCCGAAGAACTATGTTTCCTGCTGGGCCCCAGAAGCTGGTGTCCTCCCGCTTCCCTGTGGTCACCAAGAAGCTCAGCCCGTCCGGCCCGTCTGGCGGCCCATTCAGCCATCACCCACCGGTCACCCACCTTGCCAGCCTGCCTCTTGCCTCGTCGGCGTCTGCTCCCCGCGTGTGAGTATTCACCACCCGGCGGGCTGTGCCTCGTACCACGGGTGCTCACCCTGAGGAGCACACTCATCCACGAGACAGAGCCGCGTCCCCAGGCAATTCGGGAGTGACAGCACTTTGTGATTTTTTTCCTGGGGACTCAGGGATTTAAATTTGAACCGAGACAAGGGACAGTGCCCCCTGGGACGTGAGCAGGGAGAGTACTTGGTAGTGATGGTGACGTGGAGCTGCGCGGGGCCGGGGGCGGGGTGCAGGGGGCTGTCCAAGGCCAGCTGGGTTCACGGGCACGTTCCCAGTCCATGCCGACCGCAGGCCCCTCTGAAACAGGGACGCTGGGCAGGACGGATGCAGGGCCTGCAGCCTGGGGAAGAAGCTCGATGCCTCAGGCTCAAGGAAAACGAGAAGAGCCAGCCATGGCCAGAGAGGGCGGGGAGTGTGTGCGTACATGTGTGTGCGTGCGCGTGTGTGTACATGTGTGTGCGTGCGCGTGTGTGTGTACATGTGTGTGCGTGCGCGTGTGTGCACGCGTGTGCACGTGTGTGTAAATGCAGACGCTGGACAGACACTCCACCGACGTCTGCACCTTTGGTCACCGGCACCCTTAGGCCCACTCAAGCTTTCATCGTAGAATTTCGCCGGGACATAGTGCAACCCACGACACCTAGCTTGAGGATGCTCGGGCGACTTACGATTAGTACAGGGGAGGGAGACCGGGTGTCCCTAACACTGAGGAAGAAGCCTTTCCTCGCCCTCGTCCACAGTGAGTTACTATCCCGTCTTTCGGTTTGGTCGAAATCCAGCATGTACACTACTGTGACCGTCAAAAGAAAACGCAGAGTTTGACTCGATGTGGATATTTCATCGTGTGAGAAGCAAACCGCTTGAGAACAAGACTTCCAGACGGATCAGGGAGCTCAGCCCTGAGTTCACAGCTCGGTCGACCGCACGGGAAGAGGGGCGCCCGGTTTTCTGCCGGGATTGGTCATTAGAAGCTCACACACCCGCTTCCTTGGCAGGAGCTCACTGGCTGGCAACCCCCAGTCTCCCTCCCCTTTCCTCGAGGAAAGCCCGAGCTGCGTTCCGGGTCAGAGTCGGCATCTCGGGGACAGGCTGAACTTTCGGTTCCGTCACCGCGTTCGGTTTAGGGGCGTCGCCGCACCGCGGCCACCAGTTTCCTTATTTCTTTTTGACCCGACAAAGGCCAAGGTTCTTCGCGACGGAAGCTGCTGTGTAGGTCCTCACGCCCTTGTCTTTTGCGTTCGTTTGTCGTTGACGTGCTCCTTCCCGCGACATGTGCCTTCGTCGTGGAGTCGGAGCCCCTATTTCTAGGACACGGTTCCTCCCGCTTCCTCCGCGTCGTCCCCTGTTTGGCTGGAGCGCGTCCTCCAGTCACGTCCCGAGGACAGAACAGGAGGCCAGGCAGACGTTTCAGAGTCTTCCTGTTTCAAATGTCTCTGGGCCCCTCACAATCCATCACTGCTTCGGCTGAGTACAGATTTCCAAATTAGACATCGTTTCCACTTCGGATTTTGAACTAATTACCCACCTCCCCCACCCCAAGTGCTGGAGGGCCGTGGCCCCCCAAAGCAAGCATTCCCCCCGCCTCCACGCTCCTGAGGTGGTTGATTCGGTGGAAGGCGATCGTGAAGAGCTCATGCTAAACGCTTATTAGACTTCTCTCTCCGTGAGCATTTTGTCGGAATTGTAAGATGAAACACAATTTCCAGATGCCCCTGGGGACTGCATCTATAGAAACTCGGGGGGCAGATGTGTGCGGAGTGAGTGTGGGGGTGACCTCCGAGGGAGCCGGGTCAGGCCGGTGCATATCTGCGAGGGACCGGTAAGTGACAATGAACGGGGCTGTGCTTCTGCCAAGAGAAGGTCTTACAGCGCAGGGCTGCTCACCGCTCCTCAGAGAGGACTTCTTAGACTGACGTTTATTTACATGTTAGGCTCATAGGAGAAGGGGCTGGAAAGGTTGGGAGAGGAAGAAATATTGCCATCGTCAATTGTAAGTTATCAAACATTTTCGTTCAAACTCCCCTAACAGCTCTGTGATGGGATTTTCAAAGGTACCTTGGGTTTTTGATGATTTTTGCACACGACCTAGTCTAGGTTTATATTTTAATGCATTTTAAAAGTAAATATTTGTTCGTTTTTACAATGCTTCACTTTATTATTTCTGGTTCCTACAAAACAAAAACAAAAAAACTGAAACCAAACAGAAATAGACTTAATAAAAACGAAGGAGGACCGGGCAGAAAGCAAGGTTAAAGCCACCTTCGCAGACCTGGGACCACAGACTGTCCTGGAGTTGAGCCTCACGTCTGCTCTCAGGTTCCTGACGGCCCAGCAGAGGTGACACCACCAGCAGCCAGTTCCTGCCACTGTGTGACAAGAGGCCACTGGGGCCTCCAACGCCACAGTCCGGCCGCCTCTTAGGTCTGATGAAAGTATTCCGTGGCGGTTGCCACTAGGGGGCGCCCACAGTAAGAACCGCAGCAGGTTTGAGAGGGGGTTCCAGGCGGTGTCCCCGTGAGCAAGCTGAGCGCCCAATCCAGGGACAGCGGGGCTGTAGCCCCAGACAAAACATGCCCCGTGTGATAATCCAGCAGGGAACCCAAAGTGCGAAGTAGAAAGGGCTGAGCTGGGGGCTCTGGCGTCTCTGTGGGAAGAGACAGGTGCCCCGGGAAAGTATGGGATCACATCTCACCAGAAGCAGACAGGAAGAAAGTTCTAGAGCAGCTAGGGAACCTTGTCTCTCTGACCCACACTGAAGACATCCTTTTGGAGAGGACGGCCCCTTAAACGGGCCAGCTCGTCACAGCAGCCATGCTTCCTGGAAAGAGAGAAGAAAGATGCCTTTGTGAGACCTGTGGAGCCACAAACGCACCTTGAGTCCGATGAACTTCCTCTTAAAAACTGTTCCTTTTATTTTCAGGTATGACTGGGAAAGTGACAGCAACACAGTATTTTCATATGTATAAAGGTGGTAAGAAAACTCTTTTCCTGTTAAAATTTTTATGAATGATAAAGATAAATTAAGATTTTAAAAAACCACACAAACAAAAATGTTAAACATTCTTATTTTGTCTACTCAGAAAATTGCCAGATCCTCATTTGAGTATTCTAGAATGGTCGCCCATAAGTCCTTAGTCTCTAATCGAGTTCGTACGATAAAATTTGAAGGCATCATCTAGAACATTTCTTTTCTCTAATCACAGTTGTCCTGGATCTTTTCCTTCTGTTTCTTCATTGGATAAGGAGAAAGAGAAAATATATTTCAGTCAAATATGTGAAAATTAATGCAATCAGAATTACTGTCATGTGTCCGGACCCCACGGGCTGGGTGCACCGTTCCTGCACCCCACCGAGCCTCCGTCAGTGTTCCCGCCACTGCATCTTGGCTGCATTTGTATGTCAGGCTCTACCAGCCCTTTCCATTTGTATTTGACACTAAGAGTCACTTAAAACGAGTCTCTGTAAAGATAATGGGGAAGAGTAATAAGGAAGGCCTGGGTGCGACTTTGTAGCAATGATGTATGTAACTTAAGTGTCACGATGCATTTAACTTAAGTGCAGCTAACTTAAGTGTAACTATAAATAACAAACCCCAGTGGAGAATAGTGGAGGTCGAGATAAACCTTTCTCTCTTTTCCTGTAAGGCGCTGGTAGGTCTTTCGGCAAAGACTTGCCTGGGCCAGGTCAGGTCTGTACCCCTCCGTGTTCCCCACCTCTCTGTCTGGTACACCAGTGCCTGGGCTGTTCTGATCCAGTACGTCCAGCCACGCGGGGTCGGGCATCCTTCGTGATTGCAGAGAATACCACCCATGCCCCCTCGCCCCCGCCCGCCAGTCTGCCAAACTCGTTGCTGGTCTCAAGTTCAGACAAGAGAATCTTTATGATCTGATCATGCTGCTCACCTCAGATGCTCCCGCCGTGGAAGCCCAGTGGCCATTTACTAGTAAAGACCTAGAGAGCCATTTGCATGGCCGGGAGATGAGCTCTAGGCATCCGGGGACTCAGAGTGGACACAGACGCTGAGGTTAGAGGCAGCACAGCACGTAGGGCGAGCGTCAGCGAACAGCGATCCTAACTCTGGTTTGCATCGACCCGACAGATAACTCTGGATCGATGACAAAGTTCATTCGGGATGCTCCTGAGAAGTCCCGGCTCTTCATGGTGACCCATGATGATGGCAGCAGCAGGTGAGTGTGTGCAGCGTTGTCATGGCGATGGGGGTGGGAAGAGCAGCCAGCTGGGCAGAGAGAGCCTGGCCTCCCCAGGTCCCTCAGTGCACCCTCGAAGGGAAAACAGGACCCCAAAGAGCGAGATGCTTCCTTAAGGAAAAGGCAAGCAGATCACGACAAAGCAGACTACATTCCTATAAGCGTGATCAGCTAGTGGGCGCCTTGTACTAGAAGCCAAAGAAGATGTCCAGGTCACAAAACAGAGCCACCGCCGAGCACAGTTAGAATAGCACAGCCAGGAAAGCCACATCCGTGGTGACACTTACAGAAATGTCTTAGAGAAAACGTCTCTATTTGAGGAGACAAGAAGGAAGTGCGCACGCGCGCGCGCACACACACACAGACACACACACAGACACACACACACACATACACACACACACACACACACACACACTCATGCAGTGCCTTCCCCAGGGAGAAGCTAAGCTGATCGAGCTCAGGGAGTTTCCACCTGCGCCCTCCCAAGGAGGCCTGTGTCTTCACTGCCAAACCGCCAAGACCCTCCGTGCGCTCGTTTGCATGACCTTGAATTTGCAAGATGAGGCTCCTGAACACAGCATTTTCCAGATTCATTTGACCTCGGGTTTTATTTTTTGTAATAGAGTTTCATACTAGACAGAAGTTCTTTGACACATATTTGGAAAAACTCTGATGTCACTTGTTCTGAAAAGTCTGAACTTGTTTCTTTCTTTCCCTCTGGCCCTTCCTCAGCTCACGCTAAGTGGCATCTCTGACAATGGTTGAAGTGTTTTAGGTTTCTTTTCCTTTTTTGATAGACTTTTCTGAATATGAAAGGGATGGTTTAGATCTGTGATTTCATTTTCCTGTAAGGACTTCGGCTTCCTTATTTTGTGGTCAGTAAACAATGAGTCATCATGGACTGGAAATCGTATTAGCTGAGTGTCAGGCGTGATTGAATCTGAAGACACGAGGGCTTTTCAGAGCTCAGAGTTAAAGCCCTGCGCCCAAAATTGAGTCTTAACGAGTCCTGGATGGGGTCACACATTTCCCTGGAAATCTGACATACTTCAGCAGCGTGCGTGGCCTTTTCCTCCTGTGTATACCCAAGGAGTGACTTGCTTTAGAAACCTCTGTCGTAAGACCGGCACCGTGTGGCACACCGGAGTCCCCACACGAGACGCTCTCCCCTTTGCTCCCCAGACCGAAGCAGGAGGCCAGAAGGGCATAGCGGCACTCGGCAGTAAGGAAATCAGGAAGGTGAAGTTTAGGCCCAGCTGAGTGTTTCTTGTGGCAAAAGGCTTTGAACTTCCTGCCGGAACCCAGAGGGAAAAGGTGAGCCGTTCGTTTTATGTAGAGTTGACATACGATGTTACATGAGTTTCAGGTGTACGATCCAGTGATTCGACGTTACATACCTTACAACGTGGTCACCACATGGCCGTCTCCAAACACATTTCCGGGCAGGTGCGTGCCACGCGGGGCCAGGTGCAGGTGGCCGCCGGGGACCGCACGCTTCCGCACTCAGGATTCTGTGCCTGAGGGTCCTCGTTCCTAAATCTGGGATGAGCCGCAGCTTCCGCCCAGCAGGAGCGTGATGGGCCGTGATAGGGACAATGTTTATCATAAGAGGGTTGGAAGCCTTCTCACTCAATCGGCGGCGGAAAGGCACCTGACCGAAGTTTCAAGTATCAAATTTCTTTAGAAGTGGAAGGTTCCGAGTGAGCCATGGGTGTTGATTTTCCGTCACACCGCAGCATAGCTGACGCCGTCTGTCTCAAGTCTGGGGACGGTCACAGTACTTCCCGTGAAGGCGATTCCGATTGACCAAGCCCACCCACGCGAAGCGCTTAAAACAGGGCGGGCACCAAACGAACCCTGGACAAACGCAGCTTTCACGGTAGGTGTCGTCGCGACCTGTCGCATGATGGATTTGAAGTCCCTCCCACTCTGTCCTTTCTTTATCGATGAAAAGTAAACCACAAAAGGATGAAGTTCTAACGCATTTACGGAGCCTCCTGTGACGATTCCAGCTGCGCGTTGGCACAACGTGGTAGGACCCATAAGCTGACGCCTCTGGGGACGATGGCACAGCTTCTTTCAGAGGGTGCTGTTCTCCAGGAGCTGGTGCTGAAACGCAGGCTCGGGAGAGGAGGGAGGGCCGTGGCCCAGGGGCGAGGGCACCGCCCATCCGTCCTCGAGGGAGAAGGGTCTTCCTTCCACAAGCCAGAGTTTCCACGGGGGCAGAGATCCAAATGTCTCCAGGTCTGCCACAGGCGGCGTATGACCTCGGGCTAGGACATTCGGCCCCCGTCCCCTCCTTGCTCCGTCTGGCACGGTGATGGGTGGGAAGGACGACAGACAGAAGCGGGTGGGCGGCTGGGTCTCGCCCTGTTGGCAGGATCTCCCCAGGTGAGGAAGCTCGTGACCGACACCCGCGGGAAGCCCTAGAGCCACCCCGATGCCCTCTGTCGAAGCCCTTTGAGGCTGGGAATCCGTAGTTATGTTAGCATGCGTCTAAAAAGCCTGTTTTCCCCTTGTAACTCCCATGTCTTCCACGGCCAGGAAGCCAGTCCTGCAGAACTTGTCAGGAGCGTTTACCCAGGGCCCCCGCCTAGACCACTGATTTCTGATGATCGGGTCTGGACGCCCCGTGTCCGCCTGAGACCCGGCCCTGTGGGCTTGCCCTAATGAGTGAGGCATTCCCTGGGCTCTGGGTCATGGTGCCCCCTGGGCCACCACCGCCTGGCCCTGCAGGGGAGTGAGATGCGGCTCAATGTCCAACGTCGGGTC
>NW_006439713.1:1448989-1458441 GCF_000325575.1 Pteropus alecto | reverse complement strand
CAGCAGGAACCACGTGTGACCCCGCGCAAGGCACTTTGCCTCTCTGGGCTTCAGTTTCCTGATCCGGGCAATGACGCAGAATCTAGGTAATTCCTCAGGGCCCCGCAGCTGTGGTTGGGCGTGCGCTCCAGGTACCCCTGAGTTTCCCAGGCCGACTCCAGGTGGTAACACGGGTCACCTTCTCCACCCCTCGTACACCACTGTGCTTTGTCCGCCCGGCTGTGTGGTCCCGGGCAAGTTACTGAACCTCTCTGTGCCTCAGAGCCTTCCCCTGTGATAAGAGAATAAGACAGTACCTATCCGATCGGAGCCAGTGAGGACGAAGTGAGAGCAACAGGCACTGAGGGGCTGGGCGAGGACCGGCAAGTCCTCCGCTGTTCCGCACAGGGCCACCCAACTGTCCTCCCGCCCTGCGCCTCCTTAAAACGCACGGATGCCCAGGCCGGGGACTCTGATGCTCGGGGAGGGTGGGCCCATGGCTTCGATTTTCATGAGGAAGTGGCAGCCCGCTCGCTCCACGTGCACACCCACATGCCCGCTGGCTTTTCGATAGAGACTGACAAGCTCGTCCCGAAATTCACATGGAAATTCGAGGGACCCAGATAATCAAAACGATCTTGAGAAAGAACAAAGCTAGAGGACTCACACCTCCCAATTTCAAAACTCGCTACACAGCTACAGTAATCGTGACGGTGCGGCACCGGCGTCAGGCGGGCATGTCGACCGGCGGAACGGAATCGAGAGTCCAGAAATAAAACCACATGTTTCTAGTCAAGTGATTTTCGACAACCACTTACCAGGAAATGAGCAGTCTTTTCAACACGTGGTGCCCAGACAACTGGATACCCACATGCAGGAGAATGAATTTGGACCCCTACCTCATGCTGTATGTGGAAATTAAGTCAAAACGAGTCAAACGACTATCTGTCGGAGCTAGAACCATTAAACCCTTAGAAGAAAACATAGCCACAAATCTTCGTGACCTTGAACTAGGCAATGGTTGCTCAGATATAATACCAAAAGCACAGACAGCAACAACAAAAAGAGATAAATTGCATTTTATGGTAATTTAAAGCTTATGTGCATCAAAGGACACCATCAAAAATGAAAAGATAACCCACAGAATGGGAACGACTATTTGCAAAGGAAGAACTCGTACCCAGAATATGAAAAGAACTTTTATAATTCAATCATAAAACAACAAATGACCCAATTTAAAGTGGGCGGAGGATCCGAATAAACATTTCTTCGAGGAAGAGATACAGATGGCCGATAAGCGCACGAAAAGATGCTGATCATTAGCCATCAGGAAAACACAAATAAAAGCCACAGTGAGATGCCAGCTCGCCATGGCCAGGGTGACTGTGATGACAAAGACGTCATGGGATGTGTTGACAAGGATGCGGAGGATTTAGAACCTTCCCACCCTGCTGCAGGAAACGGAATCACACAGCTGCTTTGGGAAACAATCCAGCACTTTCTCAAAAAGGCACACGGCTATCACGTGACCTCACGATCCCACTCGTAGATGTCCACTCGAGAGAGTCAAAATGCACGTCCACGCAAAAACGTGCACATGAACCCGCCTAGCAGCATCAGGCGTAATAGCCAAAAAAGTGACTACTCGTGGATAAAATGTGTTATTAATGGATTTTTTAAAAAAAACGTATAAATAAAATGTGGTATAGCCACACACGGGAATGTTATTCAACAATATAAATAAATGAAGCGCTGATACTGGCCACAAGGAGTATGAACCTCAAAAATATGCTAAGTGGAGAAAAGGCCGCGTGCTCTTCATTTCGTTCAAATGAAATTTTCAGAGTAGACCAAAGCCACAGAGACAGACAGCAGACAAGTGGGCACCTAGGGCTGTGGGCAGGGAATGTGACTGCAATGCGTGTGTGGTTTCTTGTTCTGGGGATGGTTGCATATCTCTGTGACTACACGAAAAACCACTAAATCATACACTCCGGCTGAATTTTATTGTATACAAATTATGTCTCAGAGCTATTATATAAAAAAGGATATAGAACAAGAATTTCAAAGTTGAGAATGCACATTATTCTTTTTCGGCATTGAGTTAAGGTGCTCCATTACTTGTGAAAGGTTGAGGACATAAAGGACTGAACGCACCTGTGCTGGGCTAGGAATTCTGCAGTTACCTTAAAAAAAAAAAAATAGTCCTACTGCCAAGAATTGAAAACTAAACATTAGAGCTCTGCTGGCCAGTACGGCAGCCGCTGGCCAAATTTATATTTACATTTGAATTTATTAAAATCGAATGGAATTTAGGATTCGGTTCATCCGTCACCCTAGGTACATTTCAAGTATTCGATAGCCTAACGTGGCTAGTGGCTACCCTATTGGACAGTGTCGACCATAGAATACTTACAGCATCACAGAAAATTCTAGAACTGCATCAACACCTGGTTCAAATAGTATTAAGAAGCCCATCGAGAGGAAATCAAGCCCCCAGTGTGGGTTGGAGCAAACTCCGTTCTAGGGAGTGATTCTCGTTATAGGACTTTGGTCGTAACTGACACGTTAAATATTTGTTGGTTAACAAATAATTGTCTCTTCATTCCTTTACACAGATCAACCACTCTAATAAAGCAGAGAACAGGTACTCGGGCTGGCCCGCAGAGGTACAGATAGAGGGCTGCGTACCGGAAGGGCCACACTGATGTTGAGCAGCCTTAATAAATGTGTCTTTTTAAAAAAAAAAAAAAAATAGGCAAATGCATCATGGAATCTTATCCAACAGTCAGTGCCGATGTGGGGGGTTTGTGTCAACCAGCCAGTATTTGCTAGTTGTGTAGGATCTTGGGCACATGGTATTTTTATGCCAACATTTATATGGCGGCGATATTAACCAGCAGGAAGGCTGAGATGAGCGGAAATCGGTAAAGAGAACAGGGGTTCACCCCAGAAGGGAGGGGTCTGGGCAGGAGCCGCTGCGGCCCCGGGTGTGGAGCCATTCTGTAATCAGGTCTGAGTTTGACCCGCAGTCCAGACGGGTCTGCAGAGAAAGCTTTACCCCATTACCGCCGAGCACACCCTCGTCTCTCGGGAGAGTGACGGACAGACAGTCAGAGGGCTTGGCCAGCCTCGAACTCTTCCTGCGGCCGTGAACTTGCTCTCTCGTTACAGAGATCTAGGCACCTTCTGCCGCCAGGAGAGCGGTGGTGAATGCACGCAGGGGCGTCGCTCCAGTGGCCGGCCCCTGTTTAATAGGATGGGGAGCCCCCTGTTTAATGACGGGGCAAGGAGGGTCGGGCCTCTGGAGGACAACTGTGCAGCCTCTCCAGGAACCCGTCGTTAGAGCCATGCAGCCCAGACGCCCACGGTCCAAGATGCCTCTGATCCCAGGTTAAGATCATCGCGTCATTGCCAAGCACTCACGCTACCCGTCTTGCTAAGCCTGGCCCCCCGAAAAGCTAGGGGGCTTCGATGGCAGGTTCATGTTGCTTCCCTGAGCCTCGGGGTCCTCATGTGTGAGACGGAGGAATCGGGACAGATGAACGAGCTCGAGCGCCTTTACCCAGCAGGGCCCGTTAGAAACGTGGCAGCATGGCGTCCTGTATCTCGGCATCCTCGCCCCCCAGAACTCGGGGGCCACCACAGCGCTGGCTTCTCCTTCGGCTTGCCCGTGGCCCCCAGGTCGGCTGTGGCTGGGCCCTGGGACTGGGGGCCAGGCCAGAGCAGGGTCCCCCCCAGGCAGGGAAGCCGGAGATGGCGGAAACCCTCGCCGCCCCCCACCAGAGCCCCTGCCAGCACGTGGCGCGAGCCCCCGCTCCTCGGATGCGGCTGTCGGGCTCAGCCGGGGCACGTCAGCACTGTGGCGGGTGGGGGCGGGGTACCCGTCCTCTCACAGGAAAAGGAAAGCATCTGTGAGCCGCAAATGCGATGACATTGCATTAGCAGCCAAGCCACGCTCGGCGCCACAGAGGAGGGGCCTGCTGGCCTTCTGCCCGGGACCGTGGTCCCTCAGGGATTCGGGTCCCCTCCCTGCAGATCTCCCCCTCCCCAGTGCGTGGGATCTTGGCTCAGGCCCCAGTATGAGCTACATGCTGTGCCCCCGCAATTCGTCAGTTGAGTCCTAACCCCAGCACCTCGAAAGTGTGGCCTCATTTGGAGATAAGATCTTTGCAGCTGTAGTAAGTTAGAGCGAGGTGGCCCCCAGCTGGCCTGGCCCGCCCTCATGCAAAGGGGAACTTAGGACACGACAGGCCCGTAGGGAGAGGCCACGTGCAAATGAAGGCAGAATGGGGGGAGAGGCCTAGGACATTGGTCCCTGGAGCCTTCAGAGGCTGCACAGCCCTGCCGCACCCTGACCTTGGACTTCCGGCTTTAAAAGCTGTGAAAGAAACAGGATGTTTAGTTTAAGCCACTCGGTTGCTGGTGCTCTGTGAGGTCACCTCGCGATACCAACAGAGTTCTGCTTGGGCTCTCAACTCTTTGGTACCCATAGCTATTCCCATATTTTCAAAAAATGAGGGGGAGCCGGGTTTTTTCCCTCTGGTTGAAATTACCACATTTTCTCAGCCCTGTTGATCTTAACTTGCTGTGACCGATGAAGCCCCAGGGGCAGCCCTGGGCCGGCCTGGGGATGGGAAGCACCTGTGACGCCCCCAACTCCCGTCCTGTGACAGTCCTGGGCCCTTCGCCCCTGCTGCCAGGGCGGGACTCTGAATCGCCATGTCCTGTTTCCTGCCCACCTGGGCACTGAGTGCGGAGACACGTTTCCCCCTGGGAGCGATGCGGGGTGGGGAGGTAGGAGGCTGGGGGGAGGGGGAGCGTGCCGCCACCTGCGGCTGCTCACCTGGACAGCTTGGAACGCATGTCACCCAGTAGAGACCTCACTGAAAACATCTTCCTCAGTGGTGGCCTTGGCGATGTTTCTTTTCCAGGTTTGTGTTTCCTGCCCACATTTCCATTTTATTCCATTAACTAAACTGGCGATCAGTAGAATGGCTTCCCCAATATGTCTGACTCTGCGGTTTCTCCTAGAGTTGCTGGCGTGTGGTTTAGGCTGGAGATTCTTTTGAAAGCAGATCAGGTCTAACATTTCTGAATGTACAGCCATCAATAATCTCAATGGGACGCCATCCACACATTGTCACCACTGGGCAGGGTTCCCGCCACCAGCTCTCTGCCACCAGCCCCGCACAGTGGCCTGCTCCGTGCCCCAGAGCTCAGAGCTCTGCCTGCAGAGCCTAGAGACCGACCAGAAGCAGGGAGGGCGCCTCGTCCTTGGCTCTCTGCCCCTGCCCAACCCCCCGGGAGGCCCCGTGGCAGGCGTCAGGCAGTAACCGGTTCCCTTCCTGGGTTCCAGATGCCGTGAAGAGTCCAGCTGGGAACATCTGCCCCATCGCTGAAAAGCAGCAGGATAGGGAGAACACGGGCACCAGTGGCCAGGGTCGGGGGGACGCAGGGCTGAACAGGGGGAGCACAGAATGTCCAGGGCAGGGCGACTGTAACACTGTGACGTGGACACATGTCGTTACACATGTGCCCAAACCCACAGAACGCGTGACACCGAGACTGAGCGCTCCTGTAAACTGTGGGCTCTGGGGCATGGGACCTGTCACTGCGGGCTCATCGATCGTGGCATGTGCACCCTCTGTCACGGATGTCGACAGCAGGCCAGGCTGTATGTCAGTGGGGTCGGGCGAGTATGGGGACTCTGTGCCTTCAGCTCAGTAGTGCTTTGAACCTAACCTGATCTACAAAAGTAAAGTCTATTATGAAAAAAAAGAAACAACGAGATACCACTTCGTACCCACTGGAATGGCTGTTAGGGAGGGAGGGAGGGAGGGAGGAAGGAAGGAAGGAAGGAAGGAAGGAAGGAAGGAAGGAAGGAAGGAAGGAAGGAAGGAAGGAAGGAAGGAAGCTGCCGAGAAGAACAAACCTTCGGTGGGCAACAAGCCCCCTCCAGTGGCCTAAAGGCCCAGCGTCTGTGGGGCGGAGCCCGCAGGAGCTTCCCCACAGCCCTCCCTGCCCCCAGCTCCGAGGGACGGCACAGCTGGGCGTGGAAGTCGCTCTGCTCCCCCAGACAGCTGTGCTCCCACAGACAGGGCCTCTAGCTTCCTGCTCTGGGGGGAGGCAAGACCCATGGGACCTTTCCTGATCGCGATCAACAACAGTTTTATAACCAAGATCCCTGGACTTTCAACACCACAGCATGAATAATAGAGCTTGTTCCTGAGTGCGGAACCGGTGTCACCGGCTGAGACACTCCCGCCCCTGCGTGGCCTCTGCCTCCAGCCCAAAAGCATCCGCACTGCCAGCCCCCTGCCCCGTCCCCCAGCAGGCACCATGCAGGACGCCCGACATGGCCTTCCTGCGCCCAGCCAGCCGGGGCTGGACCCGCGTTCGTCACTCTTGGCACCCACTCTGCTTCGAGGGTCACCAACGTCACCGCCATTGGAGCAGTGGGGCCCAGAGAGGAGTCAGTGGGCTTGCACCCCGACGTGCACGCGCTGTTGGGACAAACACGCAGAGAAGACCCACTGCCTGTCCCCTGTCCACGGGACCCCACGGCGCCCTCCGCTTCACTGAGGACACAGACCAGAAGGACAGGCCACCGAGGGCGGGCGCACTCCGGCGCTGATGGCCGGGGCTGCGTGGACGCACAGCACTTTGGTGCAGCTGACCATGCTTCTTCCCAGGGCTGGCCACCATCCACCGGTGGCAGGGACCCCATGGTGGAAGTCTGAGTGTGCGGGTGACACCGGCCCCTCTTGGAGAGGCCGCTGAGATGACGTGCGTGGGAAGGAATGGCGAGTCCCCCAGCCATTGCCGCTGCCTCCCCATGAGCAAGCATTGCCCTGTCCAGCTTCAATGGGGCCTTTGTTAAAGAAGAAAAAAGAAACGATGGGCCCCAAATAGAGTCACTTGTGCTAAACCCCGTCACCAAGCCGAGGCTCAGTCCCTACCCGAACTTCAGTCCCTCCCCGCGATAAGGCAACCCTTAGAGGGTCGTGGGGGGCTCCCTGGTTAGCGCAGCGTGGGAATCCGCCCCACGGACCCCTTCCCATCGGCACCCCCATCCGGTCTCGCAACTCAGGGCTCCTTTCCCTTTGCTAGCGGGGGTGCCGCCCTATCCACAGACTGTTAGACACAGCCAGTTTGATCTTTCAATGTATTCAGTTGAATGTGATGGTTTTCTTTTAACCCTGGAGTAGTAGGTGTGTCCCCCGCCTGTTACATAAGACGTCGGTGGACGAAGAAGCGCCGTCACACCACGCAGTGGCGGCCAGCTCCTTGCTCCGTCCCCGGCATCGCCCGCCCCACACTCGGGAGTCACGTGGTCAATGTTGGATCCTGTCCACACGGACCCTGAAGACTCATCCCGTGACCCCCTAATCTCAGGGTTTTAAAAATATTTTTAAGCCTCTAAATTCCTCCTTTAAGGGCAGGAAGTAAGATGAATGAGCAGAGAGGGGCTCGGGATTGTTTTTCCTTGATTTATAATGTTTCAAAGGGGATCGTGGGGGTGGACACGAGACGGACGCCTGCTTCCTCCACCCTGCACAGGCCCGGGGTCCCGGAGTCGGGGTGGGGATGCCTAGATCACCCGCACCCAGGCGTAGAGCGGGCAGCGGAATGGGGAGCTTTGAGAAGCCTTGGGGGTTTCCTGCATTTTGGCAGCCTGGGCTGGCTCTGTTCTATTCCTAGAGTGGAACTTGGCGTCCGCCTGGGCCCCGCCCTCTTCCCGTCACAGCCGTGGGGCACGGCGAGAACCCCCCAGGCCTGGGGAGCCATCCCGAGTGTGACAGGAGCGATGCCCGGAAGAGCTATTGTGGGAAGCTGTGGATTCCTCTCTCTGGGTATTCGGCACTCAGCGAGGGGAGAAAGTGACAGAGGGTGACGTCCGTCTGGTGCGGCTCAGGCGTGAAGCCAGCAGGACGTCTGGGAACCTTCAGCTCCCGTCCTTGAGTAACCTTCCTGTGCCCCGGCGTGGTCTGGAATGGGCCCCGGACGTCCAGTGGCTCTTTCAGTTAATTCGAATGAAACAGAGTAAGGCACCCAGGTCCTCGGTCACACTAGCCACATGGCCAAAGCTCGGTGGCCTCATGAGGCCCACATCGGACAGCACGGGATGGAACGTTTCCATCACTGCAGAAGGTCCCACGGGACGGCGCTGCCCTAAGTCCCTGGATCTCCAAGGGGGGCCCGACTCCAGCCTCCCATGAGAACTTGTTAGCAGTGCGGATTAGGGACGCACCCCGGAGCCCTGGCGTCCGGTCTCGGTCTGGGGTGGACCCAGCCCCTTCCCCGTTCACGAGCCCCCCAGGGTCCACTGTGTTGAGTCATCCACAAACATGTGGAACCTCCGGTTTCGTTTCTGTCCCCAGGACGGCTGGTTTCATTTCTCTGGCTGCTGGGGAGAGGGAGACAGTGGAGGGAGTGGTTTGCACGCCCTATATAAAGGGAGAGGTGACTGGCTGGGGGACCGGGCTCCTGGAGGCACTCAGGTAAGAGCCGGGGCGCGCTGGGAGGGTGGCTCACGCAGGGCTGAGGCAACAGGTGTGACTTCTCCAAGCGTTTCCCGGTCCCCCTGGTGGGTCCAGGAGCCAGGGCCACAAAGATTCGTTTCTGAGGCTGCCCTGTGTGACACTCGGAAAAACCCCACCAAGGGCACATTCTACAAAGGACATGGTGCCCAGGGTGGCCCCCCAGCCAGAATCTGGCCAGAGGCTCCGTGGCCACAAAGGGGAGTTTCTTGGGTCACCTGGGCTCAGCGTCCCCGGAGCACTGGCGTCCGGGCTTGGCGGGGACTTTGTGCTCTGGGACTCTGCGATTTACACTGAGAGCCTGACGGAGACTGGCTGTGGCCCGCAGGCCACACACTGCATCCCCAGAGTCAGTGACACGCCGTTGCGTGTGTGACAGTCGCGAAGAAAAGGGATCTGTACGGTCCTCATCACAAGGAAACAAACGTCGTGCATGGGGTTGGATGTTGACTAGACTTATGGTGCCGATCACACCGCAGAATGTACAAATATTGTTAAAAAAAAAAAAAAAAAAGGCACGCAGTGTATGAAGCGGACTCCGCCCTGTGCCTCCCACAGAGCCCGGAAACCTAGGGCTGCTGGCTCTTGTTATGCTGATGAGGTGGGGCTGGCGCCGGACGGCCGGGGCATGGTTGCCAGGGGAACGAGTCAGGTGATTAGAAAGTCGATCCACTCCCAACCTGTGGGCGGGGGAGAGGGGGCTGGAGGTTGAACTGATCGCTGATCACCGAAGGCCAACCATTTAATCAATCATGCCTGCGCATCGAAGCCCCCGTAAAACCCCAAAAGGAAGGGGTTTGGCTTGTTTCTGGGCTGGTGACCACGTGGAGACACGGAGAGGGTGGCATGGAGGCTCCTGGCTTCTGCTAGGAAATCATTCGAACTCAAGCAGGGGGCTCGTTAGAACCTCTGATCGATAGGGTCAGAAAC